>NC_142091.1:43000934-43303434 GCF_054644295.1 Miniopterus natalensis
ACTGTTGAATATGTGTGCATGTGCATGCATGGAAAATAGTATATAATTTGTATTTCCATGGTTACCAAGGTTGACCATCTTATATGTTTATTGGCCATTCATGTTTCCTGTCTTGTAAAATGCTTGTTCAGCACTTCTTTTCTGTTTTTCTTTTCTTATTAATTCATATATGTAGTCTGTATGCAAATTCTTGTTGGCAATGTGTATTACCAGCATCATCTCTCATTTACGGCTGTCTTTGTATTCGCTTCCTGGTATCTTTTGATCAATAGAGGTTCTTATGTTTAATGTAGTAAAACATGTCAATATTTTCCATTGAAAGTTAGCACTTTCATGTCTTGTTTAAGGAATTCTTCCTTACTCTATGTCACAAAGCTACTTCTTCTGTATTTTCCATTAGCAATTTTAAAGTCTTGACTTCCCTAATTATGATTTTTAATCCACCCAGAGTAAATTGTTTGTATAGTTAATACAGGTATTCTGTATTAGTCATCTCAGGCTGACAAAACACCATAAACTGCTAAAACAATGGGAATTTATTTCTCAGAGTTCTGGAAGGTAGGAAGTCCAAGATCAAGGTGCCAGCATGTTCAGTTTCTGGTGAGGGCCCTCTTCCTGGCTTAATGACAGCCGCCTTCTCAATGTGTCCTTACATGACAGAAAGAGCTTTGGTCTTTCTTCCTCTTCTTACAAGGACACAGTTCCTTGGGGACCCATCCACATGACCTCTTCTAAACCCAGTTACCTCCCAAAGTGCCCACCTCCAAATATCACATTGAGGGGGAGGGCTTCAACACGTGAGTTTCTGGGTGACATAAATATTCAGTTCATAATGCATCTGTATTTCTTTTTCCATATGAGTAACCAATGTTCTGGCATATTTCTGCAGTGCGTGCTCTCTCCTGTATAGATTTCGATATATGAAGAGTCTGTTCTGGATTCTCTTTTTTATCCATTGTTCCATATGACTATTTCTACCAATAGCATAATTTGCAAGCTACTGTCATTCTATGATAAGCCTTAACATCTGGAAGAGCAATTCAATCATCCAGCCTATGTTTTCTTTAGTTTAGTCTTGACTGATACTTGACTTTTCTCATAAATTTTAGAATCTAATTGTCAAGTTAAATTTTTTTCCTGTATTTGTTTGAATTTGTATGAAGTCTGTAGATTAATTTAGGGAAGTTTTACATCTTTTGCGATACTGAGTCTTTCTGTCTGTAGAAGTATTATTTGATACTTTCACATTTGCTTAACATATTTGATAGATTCTTTTATTCTTCAACATACTTTTAGTTCCCTTTTCTATTTCTCTTACCTTTCCATACATAGTTTGTATATATATGTATATAAATATACATATGTTTACTTATATTCATATATATGTATATAAACATATATACACACACATATATATTCTGATATTCATATAAATACACACACACACATATATTCTGATATTCATATAAACACACACACATATATATTTATATATTCTGATATTCTGTTACTCATAACTCCAGTAGCTATAACCTTTGCAGCTCTGATTCTTTTGTTTGGCATTTCCATCCACTCAATAACTTATCATGTCTTGTTGTCTCTTGCATTTAGTGATTTATTATTGTGAGCTCATCTATCTTGGAACTTTGCCAGTACAGTCATCCTTGGTTATCTGTAGGGAATTGGTTCCAGGACTCCCATGGATACCAAAATCTGTAGATTCTCCAATCCCTCAGTAAGCCCTCAGCATCCACAGGTTACTCATCCATGGATTCAGCCAACACAGATTGATAATAGAATCTGCAGATACAGACACTGTGGATCAGGAGGGCCACTGACGTTTCCAAGCCCTGGGTTGAAAGGACATTCCTTCAGAGATGATTTGCAATCGCTTCTACCAGATGCCAAGGTGAACTGCCAACATGTAGCCACTTCAAACTGAATTTTGAGCTTGAGGGATTTTGGACAACAGAGGTAGGGTAAATATAGACTCCATATGTGTAAGTTTAGGCTTGTATTAGTGGTTAGAAACTGGCAGGGGGAGTTTTATTTTTCTTGCTTTCCCCAGAGCAATCCTGAGACAGTATGGATCTCCAACATTTATGAATGCTAGGTGGATGTTCTGTTTCATTTATCCTTTAAGAATGTGACCCTTAACCTTTAGGACTCCAGCCCTATGCAAGATTCTCCTCTAGTTCTCTACAACCCAGGAACGAAACCATGAGAGGTTCACATTTATCTCCATTTAAGCTCCCGCTCAAGAGCTTACCTGTTTCTGACCGCTGCGTCATTCCATTTCCTTCCCATCAGCTTTGCTGTGCATTAAAAAGGATTTTACAGTCCAGTATTTTCACCTGGAGGAGCTTCTGTGACCATCTGACCTATTACTGGAGACTCTGTACTGAGTTGCTCCAAAAGCCTGTTGAAACTACAGTTTTTACTTGTTCTAACTGAATAGTAATCTATGTCTTCTATGTTTGCCTTGTGATTGAATAGCCACAAAGAGCCTTAGAGGTCCTGTAATCTAAAATTCTCAGTAGCACATAAAACTGAGTGGAGGGCCATTAGGAGATTCAGCCAAGGTCACACAGCTGGATAATGGAATTACAACTAAGTTTTTCAATAGCCAACTCAGTCAGTTCAGGAAAACGTGCCTCAAAATTATTATGCATGCCCTGGCAGGGTGGCTCCGTTGGTTGGAGCATCAGCCGGTACACCAAAAGTTGCGGGTTTGATTCCAGGTCAAGGCACATACCTAGGTTGCGGGTTCGATCGCCGGTTGGGGTGTGTATGGGAGGACAAATGATGTCTGTCTGTCTGTCTCTCTCTCCTAATCTTCCCCTCTCTCTAAAAATCAATGAAAGCATATCCTCCGATGAAGATTTTTTTTAATTACTATATATGCTGCTTTACTACTTCTCTTTCCCCTCTCTCCCTGGCTATCTTGCCCTAAGCTCTTAGATCCTGGCTTGAATGCCACTTCCTCAGAGAACTCTTACCTGAGCCTTGTACTAGGGTAAGTTTCACTGGTATTTGCTTCCATGACACACTCTACTTCTATCATTATTTATACCTTCTTTTATATTATTTGTTCAGTTGTCTTTCTTCTCCATTAGATAGTTCTGTGAGTGCAAAGACCATATCTGGCTTGGATGCGATTGTGCACCCAGCCTCTAGAATGGTGTCTGGAAGTGAAATAATTAGTATGCACTAACTGTATAAAATGAAGCTCCTTAAGGGGAGGGGCTGATTCGGTGAGGCTCATTTGGTTTGGAGGTGTTATGCAGATTTGAACCTATAAACTAATTTTTTAAAATTCTGTCTTTATTTCTCCAAACAGATTATGAGTTTTATAAATGTGAGCAAATAAAAATTAATTCTCACACCTTCCTGTGAAGAACAAAAATAGCAATTATTGAATGTAAGAATGATAGTTTAATTAAACTCTCAACTACTGAAGCCAGATCAATTGATAGTGGTACAGTGCATCCTTGCGGGACATGTGTCAGCCAACAGGAGAGAAGATAGCACCTGGGGAAGACTTTATTTTAATGTTAGGAATTTAAAAACCTTACATTTCCATCAGAATTTGACTTTTTGAGTCATTGCCAAGTCCCATATTTTATAGTGGCTGATTTAGGAATTTCCCCACTCTGTCTCCAGGACCCTGGGGGGCCATTTCTAGACCTGATAGCGGTAGACACTTGGAGCCACTCAGGGGACGATATAAATTTCAGGGAGGCCCAGGATGCATGATCCTCACCATTGAATGTATATGGCTATGTCACATGCACTGGTGTCCTTGTAGATGTGTAACAACTAGCTGGGTGGAAGGAATAGAAGGGGGACCTGACGTCTAGCATTTGCTCATTTCCATGGTGTAAATGCTGCCAGCAGGGCTGATTTGAAGCTACCAATGTGACATCACTGAAGGCAGAGTTGGCAGAAGATGCTCACATTGGCTTTCACCAGCTGGTGTCAGTAATAAGAGCAGCTCCGGTGCATCACTACATGTGGCCCTGAAAACAGTAAGGCTGGTTGGATAACTGATCCTAAGGAACCAACCATTTGAAAAGCCCCACAGAAACCTCTGGTGTCCAGCTGATGACAGTGGAGCTAAATTCCTTCTATAATGTGGATGTGTGTGGACTGGGCCACCCCGAGGTCTAATAAGTTGTGTCTCCATGAGAGTTCACCAGATCCCACCCTATCGCTCATGATCCCTCAGACATGTTATCCCCCTCATGTGAGATCGCTCAGAGGGAGTGAAAAGTGGTAGAACCTCGGGACAGAATGTCTGAAAGAAAGAATTAATAACTCTACAGGTCCTGACAAAGAGGCTTCGATAGCTTTTATCCTTATGTAGATGCCAGGACAAAGCATTTGCTTTTTTAAATGAAATGAATGACACTTACAAGAGTATATATAATGTATATGTGTGATTTAGAAATAACAAAATGTACATCAGTCTATCAGAATTAGGCTGAAGAGAACATTATCGGTCTCTTTGAAGCTCCCTGTGTGTCCCCTCTCCATCCCTACAGCCCCCCCAGAGATAATCAATATACTGAGCTTCATACCTATAATTTACTTGTTTTTAAAATAATTTTACCACATAAGAATAGGTTGTTCAGTTTTGCCTGTTTTTGAAGTTTAAATGAAAGAAGTTATATTGTACAATCCTTCTGCAAACTGCTATTCAGTGAATCATTTATGTTCACATACATACTATAGATCTTTTTTTTTTTTTGGCAGAGGTGTTCTAGCTTTCCATTGTAATGGCATATCATAATTTATTTATCTAGTCTCTTACCAATGGATATTTGAATTAATTTGTTTTCTATTTTAGAAAATGCTGCTATGTGTATACTTTTGATACATGTCTCTTGGCATAAACATGTGCAAGAATTTCTCTAGGATATGTGTACCTAGGAGTGGTGTTGTTAGATCAAAAACATTATACTTCAAAGTGGTTTGACCAGATGGCAATCCCAGCAGCAGCTCGGGAGCCCATCTTCGTCTGTAGTGTCTCCAACACTCGGTAGTCCTGTGTACTCGAAGTCTGAGAAGCTCACCGCAGACTCTGGAGTTTTGTGGCTTGACGATTACATGATGCATAAGTAAGGCCGGTTTTGTTTCTTGCTTTTCTTTTTGACTTCTCCCCTAAAACCATCCCTTTACCTTTATCGCATGCACCAGGACTTCCAAAGCAAAGGCCAACAGAGTAACCCTTGGGTTCTTCCTCACCTTAAAAGGAATGCTTTCAATTTTCACCACTAAATAGGACATTGGATATAGACTGTTTGAAAACCTGAACGCATATTGGATTTTATCAGATGATGTTTCTGAATTTATTGAGAAAATCATATATTTTGCTTTTTTCTATTTTAATGTCATAAATTATATTGCTTTATTTCTGGTTTGGGTGAAAGCTTATATTCCTGGGATAAATCCAACTTGTTCATGATGGTTTTCCACATCCATGGATATACATGAGTGTGTGTGTGTGTGTGTGTGTGTGTGCGTGTGCGTGTGCGTGTGTGTGTATGTTCAGCTATTTGGTTTATTAATATTTTGTTAAAAGTTTTTGCAGCGAAGTTCAAGTGTGAGCTCAACCTCTGATTCTATTTTCTCGTTCTTTCTTGGGGTTCACAAAGAGGAGGACAGGGCAGAAAGCTGAGAAAGCAGGCTGGCTCTGTTGGGATTCATATGTACATATATGGAGGTGATACTACAGCTCAAAAAAGATAGCAGGGGATACTGATCTTTTTCTCTATACAATCTACCCTCATTTAGATTATTTTAGATGAAGTATGAAAATCAGTAAACCTGCAAAAGAAATTAAAAACCTGTTTATTTTTAAAATCTCTCTGAACATGTATGTGAATGTTTATAGCAGTTTTATTTATAATTACCAAAAACTGGAAGCAACTTCAGTGTCCTTCCGTGGGAAAATGGATAAACTGTTATATCTATACAATGGAACACTATTTAGCAATGAGGGAAACAGTGTGTGCACAACACACACACAATAATGTGAATTAATCTCAGGTGCATTATGCTAAATGATATTGTCAAAAAGGCAAAATTATAGAGAAAGAGAATAAATCAGTGGTTGCCAGGAGCTGGGGTGGGGTGATGCGTTGACTACAACAGGTCAACAAGAGGGAATCTGGGAGGCGTGATGGAATTGTCTCCGTTGCAGTTGTGGTGGGTACACGACTCTATGCATTTGTCAAAATTCATAAAACAGTCTGACAAAACTGTGAATTTTACTGTATATAAACTAAAAATAAATTAATAAAAATCTAAAAACCACTTTCATGGAGGGAATAAAAACTCAGGTGAATGAGAAAAATATCCAATGAAAAGAATCAGTACAGAGAGAGTTTGAAGATATAGATACAGGGCATAGACTAATAAACAGAGCAAGTTCCCTAATAAGGTAGGAGACAGGATCTGAGATGCAGGTAGAGTGCTGACTTTAGATAAACAACATTTCCTTTGATGTCGGAATTAATGAGAAAAGTAGGGGAGCAGATGCAGGAAAGTTTGTAGATCTGGAGATTTGTCCTTGAAGATGAACACAAAAACATATGGCCAAAAGGCTGGCCAAGAGTTTTGATCTTGAGGACCAATTCTAATCAGCTGATGCTAGCTGACTGGTGAGTTGTGTTACGAAGGATTAAGGGCTGAGCAAAGGAGAAGACCGAGATCCAATAGCAATGTCTGCCATAAGTTTTGGACAACCAGTTCCTTCTGTTACTCCACCTAATTCCCTGTAATTGTTCATTTGTGCCTTTGTTCTGTACACACACTATTCTCTGTCTGCAATGACCTTTATTTCCACTTCTCTTCTCTGTTCAACTAAATGTTATTCTTCTCCCAGTCCTATGCTTAACATCACCTTAAGCAAGCCCTTCCTATAGCCATCAGGGACAGATTAGTGTCCCTGCAAGCTCTTAAAGTATCCTTTCCGTACCTCTTCACAGCAGGTGTCACATTCGAATGTATCTGTCCTGCCTACCCCACTAGACTAGATGCTCCTCGAAGGCAAAGTCTGTGACTTTGTATTCAGCACTTAACCTAAGAGATAGACGATAAATGCTTTTTGAGTGAAGGAATGGATGAATGAAAATGGATGAATGAAATGAAAATAGTGCCAATATAGTGTGTGTCGTAAGTACTCGATTTATTGAGGAACTGCTTTAAGCAAAATCTGTAGGGAAGCAAGGGCAGCGGGATCGGTCAACACAGGCTTCGGCAGAAGCCCTGAGCCTGACCCCCAAGGTAGCTGCGGAGCCTAAGACATCACAGAGGTACCCCACTCTCAGACAGCCACCTCTCTAGCCTGCCTTTGTCCCTGACTTCCGGCCACCCCTGGAGAGAGTGTAACTTGCCACTCACTTTTAAGGTGGCTCCCATCAGCTGAGGGGAATTTTCTCAAGTAGGATGCAACGAGCTGTGAGCAGCCAACACTCCCAGCAGCTAAGGGACGGGGGCACTGGCCTGGCCACAGTGGGGTCTTCCGCAGTGTGACGGAACAGAACAATGGAAAGGGGGTTATGGGGACACAAGCCAGACCCTGGATCAGGTGACCTCTGAGATGCAGGGAAATGATGAAGAAAGACAAGAGACCCTCTTTCTCCCACCCCCAACCCCCACCCTGCACACTCCTTTTGTAGGAAAGGGTCCACCGTGCCTTGGCATGGGTGCCAAAGGTAGGTGTGCGTGTGGCCAGCTGGGAGCTCCTGAGAGAGGTGCTGGCTCTACGGGGAACCAAAGTGGGCTCTACTTGGTCCCCCCTTACATAGTCAAGTATCTCTACAGCTGAATCCATGGAGACAATCTAGCTCCATGAAATATACGGCCTGCAGACCTAGAATAGCTGAAGGAGACTCAACAGAGTTGCCAAGGACGGCATTTTCATCTCTGAAGAAAGGTGAGGCTGGTCAGGTAGAATTGCCCCTGGGACTGCTTTTAATGATCTTCTACCTGTGGCCGCGTTACTGTCCAAAACAGCGAGCCAGCTTCCTGACACAAAGCCTGTCCCCTGGACTGGCGTTTGCTTGCTCGGAAAATGAGTTCTGAGCCTTCGGAGAATCGAAGCGGTCTGCGGTGTTTACAGTGCAGCCTTACTGTCCAGTAGCTAAGTGTAGTCTAATTCTGACAGATGGCTCTCAGGGGAAATTTACTTTCAGATTGGATTATGCCTCCATGCTGAAATGCTCTAATTAAGGGGAGTCTATAAACATAGTGGGGGAGGGAGAGGGCGGGGGAGGCAGGCTGTTTCTTAGGAGGCTGTCCTGGAACATGACCACGTTTGCAGCCTTGACCTTCCCAGCCCCACGCTCAGCGGCGCTGAGAATCTAGGCCACTGCTGTGCTGGGAACATGGCAGTGCTGCTTCATGGTCAGCTTGCAGCCACCAGCTGTGACTCCGTGTCCTACAGGGTCCTGCCTCTCTATCCTCATCTCCAGGCTGTTTCCTTCTTGTTCACTGTCTTGTTAATTAACTTTGTAACTCTCTGGGGTTGTAACTTCCAGAATAATTGTACCATTAAAATGAGCATGACTGATTTTTTAAAAACCCGACTCAGCTATGTTTAACATTGCTAACCATTCTTTTCTAAGTCTAATACTTTGGTTTTAATGCATTTAATACTTAAGATATGGCTGTAGTGCATTTCTTAATTCTTACCAATTTGAGACCTAAGTAACTACAGGAAATGTACATTTGGCTGTCAGATCCAAAAGGATGGATTTTGCAAGAGTGGATTGAGAAAAATCTAATTTGGAAGTCAGGGAGTGAGTCCTGGGTCAGGAAGAGAAGCCCAGTTCTATCTCTATCACTTATTCAACAAATGTTTTTGAATACCTACTATGTGCTAGGCAATGTACTAGGCACTGAGTATATAATGATCCCTCTTCTCTTGGAGCTTATGTTCTTGGGAGATGGGCATTCACAAAGAAGAGACAGATAGAAAACAAAAAATTGCACAAATAATTATTTGCATGTGAGGTTGGTGCTGTGAAGGAGACATAGTCAAGTGTTTTGTTTAAAACCTAACCTAGCCTGTTGCATCAAAGAAGGATGCTTGGAGGAGGTAACATTGATGCTGAGGCTAAAGGAAGGTTAGGAGTTCACTTGGAAGGGCAAAGTCCCAGGCAAACAAAATTGGCATGTGCAAAGGCCGTGAGACAGAAACAATTTTGGTGAGTTCCAGGAGTAGCAAGCAGAAGGGTTAAAAGGACGGGAAAACAAGATGGAAAAGACACCAGGGTTCAGGCAGAAGCAAGAATAGGTAGGGCCTTGTAGGCATGAATAAGTCTTTGGGTCTTTATTTTATGAGTAAATTTGAAGAATTTTGAGCAGTGAAATGACACAAATAGATTATGTTCTTAAAAGATCACTTTGGCTGCAGTGCAGAGAATGGAAAAGAAGGGACAGCAAGAAGGGCCAGGCTATTGAGAAGGCCAGGATGGAGATGATTTTTCTCACCTAGATAATGGTAATAGAAAAGGAGAACAGTAGCAAATTCCAGAAAAATTTTTTAACAGTTTTATTGAGGAATAATTGGTATATACTAAACTGTATATGTTTAAGATAAACAATTTGACAGTATTTGACATATGTACACATTTGTGAAACCATCATCACAATCAAAATACTAAACAAATTTGTTACCCCCAAAACTTGTCATGTGCCTCTGTGTAACCCTTTCCTGTCTCCCCTCCTGCCACCCATCCTCCAATCCTTAGCAACTGCTGATTTGGATTCTATCACTATAGGTTAGTTGGGGATTTTCTAGAATTTTATATACATAAAAATCGTATAGTATGTTCTCTGTTTTGTTTGGCTTCTGTCCAGCAGAATAATTATTTTGAGATTCATCCATGTCGTTATATTAATAGTTCAGTACTTTTATTGCTGACTACTATTCCTTTGCATGGATATACCACTTTTTGTTTATGCATTGCATATTTGGATTATTATTTTTTAATTTTATTTTATGGTAATTGTCCTTATTTTTATTTTTAATTAAATGTATTGTGGCCCTGGCCCTTGTGGCTCAGTTGGTTGAGCATAGTCCCATGCACTGAAGGGTTGCTGGTTCAATTCCTGGTCAGGGCACATGCCCTTATTGTAGGTTTGATCCTGTCAGCGTAGGGGTGGGAGGCTTCTCTCTCAAATTGATGTTTCTCTTCCTCTTTCATCTGCTCTCTTTAAAATCAACTTTAAAAACATATTAAATGCATTGGGATGACATTGGTTAATAAAATTATTAGATTACTTGGATTTTTTTCACTTTAGAACTATTACAAATAAAGCTGCTATCAGTATTCATGTGCTTTGCATGGGCATATGCTTTCATTTTTCTTGCATAATTACTTGGGAGTGGAATGGCTGGATCATATGGTAGGTATATGGTTGGCTTTCTAAGGAATGGCCAAACGGTTTACCAAGATGGTTATATCATTTTACACCCTCACCAGAAGGGTAAGAAATTTCTTGCTCTCCATTCTCACCAGCACTTGGCCAGGTCAGTCTTTAATTCCAGGCATCCTGAGAGGTGAAAAATGGAATCTCATTGAGGCTTAATTTGCATTTCCCTACTGGCGTGATGTTGAGCATCTTTCCATGTGTTCATCTACCATCTGTTTATGTTCTTTGTTGAAGTGTCCGTTCAAATCTTTTGTCCATTTTTAATTAGGTTACTTGCTCTTTTATTATTGAGTTGTGAGAGTTCTTTATATATTTTGGATGCCAATCCTTTATCAAATATATGAAGTGCAAATATTTTCTCCCAAGCCGTGGTGTATAGTTTTATTCTCTTAACATTGTCCTTTGAAAGGGAGAAGTTCTTAATTTTGCTCAAGTCCATTTTATCAGTTTAATCCTCATTATAGAGTATAGGTTCCAGGGTATATCTTTGACTCATTCAAATTTACTCAGTGTGCTTTTCTCCTGTTTTCTTTTAGAAGTTTTATATTTTTAGCTCTTACATTTGTGGCTATGATCCATTTTGAGTGATTTTTGTATGAAGTACGCAGTATGAGTGAGAGTCCTTTTTTTAAACGGTTCTCAATTGTTCCAGCCCAACTATTGAAATGACTGTCCTTTATCTAACTGCCTTTTGTACTTTTGAAGGAAATCAGCTGATCATACATCTGGGTCTATTTCTGGACTCTATTCTTACCCAATGCTCTATTTGTCTATCTTTACTCCAATACCACAGGGTTTTGATTATTATAGATTTATAATAAGTCTTGAAATCAGGTAATATAAGTGCTCCAACTTTGTCCTACTTTTTCAAAGTGGTTTTGGTTATTCTAGGTCCTTAAAATTTCTATGTGAATTTCATAATCAGCTTATCTACTTACACACACACAGGCACACACACACAGTTGGGATTTTGATTAGTTTGCATTGAACTATAAAATCAGTTTGGAAAGATTAGACATCTTAAACACATCGAGTCTTCCCAATCACAAACAGTGTATATCTTTACATTTAATATATCTTTAATTTATTTCAGCAATATTTTATATTACAGATCTCTAGAGTTCTATCAATGTTCATCTCCCTCCTCTCTGGTAATCTGCCCTGCAAACTCTGGCTGGATTGGCCTTTCCAAACTCCCAAGTTCATTTCCTCAGCTCAGCTCAGGGAACCCACTAGGCTCTGCATGGGTTTCTACCTCTCTGTGCTATGTCTTGACAATTCTTTCTAGGTAGTAAGCAGAGGCAATTGTAGGACTCACTTTGATTGTTTCCTGTCACTCAAGTATTACTTATCTTCACTGTCTGATGTCTAGTGTCTTGGAAACCATTGTTTCACATAGTTTATCTAGATTTTTAGATGTTTAAGATGGGGGGGTAATTCATTTCCTGTCTTTATATCATTGTCAGAAGTGATTCATTTTCTGTAAGACTTGAAGAATGAAAGTGACCAAAGATGATTTTCTGGTTTCTCACATGAGCAGCTTTAAGGAAGGTGTTGGTATTTACTGAGATAGGAAGAATTAGGTGAAGAATAGGGTGGGGTTTTGCGAGGGGAGGTTGTTTTATATAAGATCATGTGTTCCATTTTAACATATTAAGTTTGTATTTCCAGGGAAGCATTGAAGTGTGAAAAAATAAAAAGCAATTGGATATACAAGGCTGGAGCTCAGAAGTAGGGCCTCAGTTGGAAATATTAACTTACGAATTGTCATCCTACACTGCTTATGGCATTCAAATCATAGAGGCTGATGAAGTTACTTAATGGTAGAATCTAGAGTCAAGGAAGAAGAGGGTGTGGGACCAATTCCTGAGGCCTTAAAGTAACCTGAGATGGGACACCCAAAGAGGTAAAAGGAAACTGGTTGATTGTGTCATAGAAGTCACCAGAAGAATGTTTCAAGCAACCATGAGTGATCAGGTGGGTCAAAAGCTAAACTGATGTCAAGTAAGAAAGGTCTGGAAAGAAACCGTTAGTAGCTCCAATATGGGAAGTTAGCAATAGGACTGAAGCCAGAGTATAGAAGACTGAAAAGGAGATGAAAGGCAGAACGTTTAACTAGCTCTATGACACATTTGGCTGCAAAGAAGAGGAGAGGGATTGGATGGAGAGGGTTTTGTCAAGGTGGGGGAGGGGCAGACATTTTAAATGCTGCCGGGTAAGAGCCAGTAATCGGCGGAGTTTAAAGATGGAAAAAAGAGGGGATGAGCAGTAGAGGGCCCCGTGGCTGGGAGCCCATGGGAAGGTGCGCATGGATGGGATCCGGAACGGAGTTGGTGGATCGCCTTTGGATAGGTCACTTCCTCCCAAGTGGGAAGGAGAGGCCCCCATAGGCAGGCAGGTAAGGGTAGCCCCATGGGGTGGCTCTGTTTTCTCTGCGAAGTATGAGACAGAGCTGTGTGCTGAGCGTGAATGTGAAACAGCCTCTGCCCTCAGGGAGCTTGGGGTCCTTTGGGGTAAACTCAGTCTCACCTTATCTTTGGTCTGTTTTAAACTTTAGAACACATCTTCCTTTTCAAAAACAACTCATTGGCTTTTTTCTTTATTAGGTAATTTGTGCAATACAGAAAATGTGAATAGAAACAGAAGGGTAGATAATCCTGAGGACAGAGTCACCCAGAATCCCCCCACCCAGGGACATCCGCTATTAAAGTCTGGCCATGTCATTCCTGTATAATCTCTATCCGTGGCTCTTCATATGCAATTTTCATGTGGTTGTGAGATGATGTGGTCCACTTCCATGCATTAATTTAAGGAAAGAAGCAGGATGCACAGCGTGGTTTCTTTCCCCGAAGAGCTGGACAGGGCTCTGTTCCCTTCATCCATATTTCCCAAGGTCAAGGCCTCCCGGGCAAACACAAGTCCAGTGTGCAGCCTTCAGAGGGAGCTTACCTGGCTTCTCTCTTTGCAGGCACAGTGTGTCCGAAAGGGAAGCTAGCACTCATCAGTTAACCAATACTACTTTCAGACAGTTCTTATGAAAATAATCCAATCAAGGTAGGGTCATGCTGCGGGGCCAGGCACTGGGATGTCTCTTGGGGCCAGCATCTGTAATAAAGGATGCCACTGGCCCCGGGGAGTGAGGAAGTGTGCGGGCGTGAAATGCTTCCACTTAGGCCTGGAGGGGGGGGTCTCACTGTTCCTGCACAAGAGGCTGTGGGCAGCAGCTTGTTGAGGGGATGGGAGGCCAAACAGAGGAGATTTCGGCATTCTGTCATACTGAGAAAGCGAGCAACAACTCAGCGAGAGCAGAGCATGACGGGTGGTCCAGGCCCAGTGAAGAACTGGTTCTTCCCGCAGACATTGCCAGTCACTGGGACATTGCTCCGCACTGGGACGCCCACAGAACCTGAAGGGGGAGACTGCAAGCCTGCTCAGGCTGTGGCATCAGAGAGGAAGCAGTTCCAAGAATGAACAACTTGTCTCCAGCTGCATTTATCCCCCCTCAGCCTGAGAGTGGGGGGAGGGAAGAGAGAACGGCTCCTGATGAGGGACTTCCTTTAATGCCAGGGTTTCATTCATATTCATAGATGTTGCAGGATGAAAAGGAACACTTTCAGCTTAGGAGGAGTTGCCCATCAGGTCACGCAGTGGTTAGCAGCTATAGTTTGATCACATTTTTCTAGAATAAAAATTAGGGATTCCCCCCTTCGAAGATGTACACGGGCTCCCGGAAGCCACCCGAGAATCTTGTGTTGGCCACTGCACCTACCCCATCACCCTCCCCAGTCTCTGTTAATCTGTTTCCAAAAAGAAATGTCACCAGATGGCCCTGCAAATGTCACCTGGCCATCAGCATGGCTTCACCTCAAACAGGGAGACATCAGAGAATCTAATTCATAGTTCATTTCCTTCATTTCAGGTCAGTTTGGGATCCTTCGCTGGGCACTCGTGCTTTCTTAACACACTGGGCTGGACAGTGAGGTCCATAACTGTGCTGCTCTGAGAGAATATTACTTTTACATCTGAGGGAGGAGGCTCCCCGGGACGCGGACTCCTCCCTTGTTGGCGTTTAGAGCCAGATTCTGCTTCCTGTGCCTCACAGCCCGAGCACTCCCACAGCAGCCTCAGTACCTTGCGCTATTGTTAGCATTTAATCCCTTCCAGGTATCGGAGCCATCAGCCCTTGGTTTGGTTTGTTTTAAAAGGAGAACCCTCCTCTCTATTCAGAATGTGGATGGGTCGTTCTTAGGAACTGAACGGGTCCTTTTAAAAACGGACTTTTCTTTTGCTGTCTCTTCCGCTTCATAGGCAGGCGTGGGCCCCGGGTCCGCCCGGCTCTGGTCTGTGTGTTTCTCAGTCGTAGCGGTTACAGGAAGTAGCCAAGGTCCGTCTGATCCCGGAGAAAGAAAGGGAAGCTGGAGCGCACGAGCTGAGGAGTTTGCACGGCCACAGCCACTGGTGGGGTGGCAGGGCTATGCCGGACTCCCGGGCAGAGGGCCACACACTCTGATGGGGTTTTGAGCTCCCCACAGCTTTTGAGGAGTGGCTTCCGAAGGAGTCACGACATTTAGAAGCGGGTTTGGAATAGGAAATGTCAGGTGGGCCCCTGCTCACGTCGCCCCCACTTCTCTCCTCCCTGGGGCTGGGACAGGGGGAAATGGGGAGTTACGGGTTAATGGCTGGAGTCTGGGATGATGCAGAAGTTCTAGAAAGAGACAGTGGTGATGCCTGCACAACACTGTGAATGTACTTAATGCTACTGAACTGTACAATTACAAATGGCTAAAATGGAAAATTTTATGTAATGTATGTTTTACCAGAATTTTAAAAATATACAGAAAAACAAAAATCCTCTGTCAGGCTGTGAAAGAGACTTGGAGCCAGCAGAGGAGAGCCCAGGCCAGAGTGCCCAGAGCAGCCCTGCCTCAGCTGGGCACCGGAACAGGGTCGCAGAGGGTGGCTCCTCCGTGTCCCAGAACAGGCCAGGCAGTGAAGGCTACTCTTGCTTAGCTCCCGAGACCCAGGCCATCACCCCACCAACATCTGTCCTAACAAAAGCCACCCATTTTTTTCACTCTCTTGCCCTACTTCTCACTTCCCCCACCATCTCTATACAAGGGTCTCTCCTGGGTGCTGAGTATACCCATTGGAAATACAAAAGAGAAATCGTGTTTTAAAAGATTGTATTCATCTATGAAACATCAGCGTAGTCAAGGAACAGCTGCGCTGTGGTGGAACCCTTCATGCTCCAAGTGCCCTCGGGGCTGGAGTCCCAGCCAGTTTCCACCAGAGGAAGGAGGGGACTCAAGTAATACACACTACCTGTGTGCCAGGCTCCAGGCTCAATTATGTGTTTCCCAATTAACTTTCACAAAAGTAAAATAGGTATTATACCCATCTTACATAAGAGGAAATGGAACTATAGCAGGGTTCATTGCTTGTCTAAGGTCACACAAGTAATGAGGGGAGAAACAAAATTTGAATGTCAGCTCATTTGAATCCTGTGTCCAGCCCAGCCAGTGTTACTCAGTGGTTGTGAGTCGTCCCTTGCACCAAGAGGTCACTGGTTCGATTCCCACTCAGGGCACATGCCCAGGTTGAGGGCTCGATCCCCAGTAGGGGGCATGCAGGAGGCAGCCGATTGATGTTTCTCTCTCTCTTCTCCCTTCCTCTCTCTCTAAATAATAAAAAAATAAAATCAATAAAACCTGTATCCAGAACCATCATACCACACAATAGAATATCTGCCCTAGAATAAAATACGTTTTGAGCATTGCCTTTGCCAACTCTGGAATGAAAGTGAGTTTGTATCATGATGTGTGTCTGGCATGCTTACTGGAGTCACCAGTGTCCTGGGGTTTTCGTCATAGATCCCTTCACCCTGAGTCACTCATGCCCGTGGGACCACCCATAACACCTTTCCCCCAGTGTAGTTTTTGATGAATAGATGCCACATCAGAGCCAGAATAAGGGACAGGCTGGCCAGACAGATATCCAGAGGACTAATCAATAAAGGATACGAAAACACTGAGGTAGAAGAAACTATTCATCAATATTTCTCTCCAAGAGAATATTACATACAGTTGGAAATAATACTTCAATCAGCCTGAGGGAGAGTGCTGACGTTCCCAAATAGCTCAGGCTGCAGGGGCTGCTTGCTAACCTGTCTTCTAAAGATCGGGGCCCAGTTAACTGCAAGCTTCAGGCCTGACTGTTCGGATGATCGAGGGGGCCCAGTACTGCCTCCGTCAACCTGCTTTCTTGGCCCACCAGAACAGTCGACTTGTCTTCTAATACACACCGACCAGGTATTTCAAGAATACCAGTTTGAAGAATGCCAAAGTGAGCTCCTGCCTGAGCTGCGTACATGCATTGGTCTGTCCTGCAAGCCGCAAGCCCCCCTCCCTGTCAGCTTGCTTCTGCGTCGTAGGTGCGTCCCTCCAAAATGCTGTGCCGTGGCCTGTGCTGACTTGCCTTCACCTCCCTGTCTCAGGTTATTGCGAAGGCCTCGCTCTGGCTTCTTTCAGCCTGGTGTTCTCTCCTCTCAGTGCCCACTCCCCACTGCTCCCTTCGTGACTGGCATTGCTGTTGCTGCCGTCACCAACTTCCAGCCCGAGAGCGTGATTGTTGCAGAAGATAGGACAGGACAAGAGGGGGAAAATATATATAGCTACGTGTTTTCACATTGCCTAAAACAAACAGAAACTTCCAGCTTTTACAAGCACCTAAGTAATACATAAAACAACTGTTTTTAGAGAATATTTTACCCTGACACCGTCACTAACCCTCTTTCTGTTTATGAGTGACAGTTATGTCTGGAGTGGGGTCAGGGGCGGGGTGAGCCTCAGCTTGGCATTAAAACCATTGGTTTTTATGATATGATGCTCTTGTTTTCAAAGCATCCAGATCAAAGTTACCATCTTTAGAAAGCCCTGCTTTTTATATGAATAGCTGGGGTTTTCAAAATAATGTTTAATGATTATATTTGTACCTTGAAAAAGCAAACTGTTAAGTATTGCCTGTTTCTTTATGGTTTAATATCACGAAGAAAGAAACTAAAAGCTCAATAGTTCCTAAGATCTTGAGTACAAGTAAAACATGACCTGTGTGTTACTTGGGGCAGTGGTTACATTTTCAAGAGTCTGTACTAATTGCCCAGGGATGTGGCTCGCCAAGGTCAAGCTCCCACGGTCAGTGCAAGAGGGCCCCGAGGCTTTGGGCAGCCTGTGTGATGGCAGCCACCTAACGCACCATGCAGCGGGGATGCTGGCTTACTTCGGGGAGCAGCTCCTGAGTTATGGGCCCCCAAATGAGCTGTGTATTGGACTGGAGCTGCAGACTGCTCCTTCCCTGCCCAGATCCTTAGCCTGTCGTCATTGATTTTGGTGGGGAAAGAACCATTTCCTTTCAAAAACCCCACACCAGCGTAAGATGATGTAATGGGATTAATGATGCACTTTCCAGAATCCTCATCGATTCTGAAGATGCAAGTGGAAACTTGAAATGAGGCTAAGCTCTGTTTTGTCAACATTTGGCTGCTCTTTTAAGCAAACGATCCTCAGACAAACAGTCGGCTTACTAGAAAGATGTGCTGGTATTTGAGAACCCGGGGCGGCGAGGATTCTGTCTGTGTTACAGACGTCACCGGGAGCATGACAGGCCTGAGAGGGAGAACAGAAGGAAAAAACTGACGCGCAACCAGCTGCTCCGTGCTGAGCCTGCTGTTGGGTGAGCCGGTGGTGATGGGTGTGTGAAGGTGGGCCCCAGGGGACACATCCCACAGGAGTGACGGGGACGGGATGGAGTGAGGGGGGCAGGACACCAGGCCTTGCTCTTCTTTGCAGGTCTAGGTCTGCTGCCCTCCTGAGGAGGGCCCAGGTGGTGAGCAGTTGTGTGGCTTTTTGGCCAAATCCCAACGGGCCATCCCGGAGAGGTTTGGGAAATGGGTGTGTTGGTGAAGTGCTCTGCGATTTTATAGAGTAGAGAGATCTCTAGAGTTCTGATGTTAGTGATTTTAAAGGCAGTGGGCATTTCCTTCCCAAAGAGGCGTAGACACATGCAATCTTAGACTCTCAGGAGTTTCTATGCAGCTGTTGACCAAGCACATTGGAGGTGGAGAAGAGATCGGTGTCTCTCCGGCAAGGCAGCTGGGTTTGCACAGCGAAGGCAGCCGGACGTCCCTGCTGCCACTGAGCGGGTGTACGTAGGCTCGCCAGAAAGCTGTACAGCAGACACTCACACTGCCCTAAACGAGCGCATTTCACTAGATCCTCACTTGCCTTGTATCCCTGGTAAGGTGAGTCACACAGTAAGACCCAGGCATCTATAGCTAAAGTGTGGAAACATGCAGTAATAAAGAAAAATGAAGTACCTGGTAAATGTTGATATTATTTAAGGATAGTGGGTGATGATGGGTGTATTTTTGGCATAGATTGTGGTGATGGTTTCAAAGGTGTATTCTTACACCTCATCAAGTTGTATACATTCAATATATAAAGCTTTTTGTATGTCTTAATAAGGTGTTTTTAAAAAAATAATAGCAAATCAACCATCAGCAAGTCTGTGAGGACTGTTATTTTTGTCCGGTCTTCTAGGGGATAGTATAGAATCGTGTGGCACGAGTGCCCTGCAGTTGTTAGGGAGGGTGAAATACACCAATGAAACACTGAAGTAGCACTGCAGAGCAGGGTCATACAAACATGTGACACACACAGAGATACTGTGAGCTGGAAAGCTATAGAGAGGCGTAACAGAGTACGCAGCCTGGCTGGGGCCCTGATGAGTTTGACTGGGTTGAGTGACCTCCAAAGCAGGGATGGGGGCATACATTGAGGTGTAAGAATAAAATATTAGAGCTTCTATTTATACTATGTTGTTTTATGTCTCTTTTTTGTATATGTTTATTATATATAATTTGTTAGAATTTTCTACATGTATATAAGTTATAAGTAAGTAAATATACATATGTTGGGGGGTACATGCCCCCAATTTTTTTGTACTGTATGTTCCAGTTATAAATAAATATATTTCCTCTCAGCTGCAAATTTGTACTCTATTGCCCACTCTGGAAAACTAGAGTTGGGACCTATAAATGTTTTTCCTTTCCACCTGGCACAATGTTAAGCTCTGTCAGTAGTGGGCGATGGAGAGGCAATGAAAGAAGGGGTTTTTCTTCCTAGTTCTGGCGTTCTCCTGTTCTCAAGCTGCTGCAGTGAGCACAGCTTCTTCAGCACCCAGTTCCTGCAGTGTAGACCAGACTTCTTCAGCACCCATCTCATGCAGTATAGACCAGGCTTCCTCAGCAACCAGTTCCTGCAGTGTAGACCAGGCTTCTTCAGCATCCAGTCCGTCTAGCGTAGACCAGGCGTCTTCCCCAGTCTGGTCACCTGCTCCCACTCGCCTCACCAACCTGAGTTGGGGAACACACACTGAGGGATCCTGCACCAGGGCTTTCCTGTTGGATTCTGTGTCCTGAGACTTGGACTCCCTCTAATCAGACACATGATGCCTTCCTCAGTTCTGAAAAGCTTGTAAGTTGAGTAATTCAAGGCCCTGCTTCCCTATGCTCTCAGCTGATTGATATTTTCACCTGTTCTTTTATTTTTCTTTCAACATAATACTTTGTTTTTTTCTTGGCAAAAAGCTGCTCCTGTGCTGGACCCACTGTAATGCTTCATAATTTGTTCTCAGAGGTGGTGGTGCCAGCCTTTGGCGTGTGGCACAGTAGAAATACATCCATCATCTTACTTGTCACTGTCACCTCACCCCCCCAGTGACAACACTAGTGCTTGGGAACACTCTCCCAGCCTGCTCCCCCATTGCTCTCTATGCCTCAGTTTTCTCACATGGAAAATATTGTAATACTTGTATCTACCTAAGCAGTTGTTGTGAAGAACAAATGAGTTAGTGTTTAGACTAGTACCTATAATAGAGTAGGCATTTCAATAAACACTAATTTTTTTCAAGGTCCTGCCAAGATAAAAAATACATCTCCATAGGTTTTCTACCTGCTACTCCTCTCACACATTTCCATATCTGACCCTACTTGAAACCTGAAAGAGGCAATTTTCTCTTTCCTGCCATTAGACTCCTGACTCTGAGCTTCCCAGTGGGCCTGCTACAGGATAGAGGCGTGCCACAGCTGACCTCCAGGTGTGCTGAGATAGGATTTCCCCTCGGCTTTCTGGAAGGCCAGGTGGGATTCCATCACCTCCAGACTTCATTACCTAGCGAGTTTACCCCAGTGCATACTACAGATATGGCTTTCTGTGTTTGCCACAACAGAAAATATTAGGAAAGTGTTCCCTTTTACTCTTCCTCTCCTGTCTCTTCTGTTGATCTTTCTGGCCTCAACTCACATCCCACCTTTTCCTTAAATTCTTCCCTACCTTCTCCAGAGGGAATAGAAGCATCCACCTGATGCAGGTTCCCCCACCTTCTTCTATGTACTTCTGCTGCAGTTATTGTCTGATCTGTTGATTAGCCAATTGGACAGAGATGCAGCCTCTGCCTTGGGACATCTCTTCGATGTGATTGAGTTAAAGAATGGGGAGAGGGCAGTGAAATTGATAGGCTTGACCTTAGAGATCATCTGCTCAAATGATACACAGAGGAAAGGAACCTTATCAGGGTTTGCTGGAATTTGTCCAGTGTCACCTGAAGCTGGAATTAGAATTCCAGGATTGTCATAACTGGTTTATAATTGTGCTGTGTGTGTTTTTCATGCTGTGTTTTCTTTCCCCAGGAACTCCTTGGGGGCCCATTCTTTTCCTCACAGACTTGTGTCTGCCACAATGAGCCTGGCCCAGGGCCTTGTACAAATAGGAGCTCATAAAATGTTCCTTATTTGAATCTGATTGCCTTTTCCTTGGATTTCATTTGAAAATCAAACCTAAATCGTTTTAGTAGAATGGTAATTTCTCGTATGCTCGTTAACAGTCTTAGGTTTAGGCTGAGATAACTGACAGTGCATTTGAGCCTGTCCGGAAGCTGAGATTGGTCACTGTGGTTAAAGTCAACAAATGATGATGAGCTTGTCAAAGTATGGAAGAAGCAGTTCCGAGAGGCTAATTGTCTGTATCCCAAATGTAGTTGTAGCATAGGAAGAAAGCCTGAAATGTTTGGTGAGTCTACTTTTTGCATCTTCAAACCTGAATCATCTTTCTCATTTGTGAAATTTAATTTTAAACAACTTTTTTGCAACTCTGACATTCAGCATCTAG
This sequence comes from Miniopterus natalensis, assembly GCF_054644295.1. Lineage (NCBI taxonomy): Eukaryota > Metazoa > Chordata > Mammalia > Chiroptera > Miniopteridae > Miniopterus > Miniopterus natalensis. The sequence continues at coordinate 43,022,603 of NC_142091.1, forward strand.
ATCTTCCCTTGGCAGAAGTGGCTCCTTCTGTATTTCAGTGCCGTCAACTGTGAGCAGTTAGCATCAAGGCTGTAGCCTAAGCAATGCTGGCCTAGTTTGGGGGCTTTGCCTCTTCTACTCTTTCTCTTCTCTCCCTCCCAACAGCACTTTGTCTCAGTGTAATGCAAGCCCTCCCCAGGGAGGGAAGCAGAGGGAGAGGCTGTCCTGTTCACATCACCCCTCTGTACTCCCCTAATGCTCCTCTTCCTTTATGATTTACTCACCCAAATCTCTGACTTGAGAGCTTTTGAAAGAGTAAGAAAAGCCACTTTCTGAACTTTATGAAATGAGTTCTTTACAGACAACTGTCACATTTTATAGCAGATGCAATTAAAAGTAATTGTGATCACGAGTAATTGGAGCTCCAGATGCAGGTTCTGGCATTTGGAGATTGCTCGTAGTTATATTAAAGCATGCTAATTTATGCATTTCCCAAATCCATGTTGATTGGTTGCTGTGTGCCAGGCACTCTACTGCTATGTCCTAGGGTTTCTGCCTTCTTGGTGTTTCAACTGGGAAGCATGGCAGATATTCAATAAATAATTACACAAATTTTTATTTAATTAAGACTGTGAGAAGTTGTACAAGAAAAAATACCAGGTACTCTAAGAACCTGTAACAAATGGGCTAAACTTGGCTTGAGGAGTCTGGGAACGTTTCCCCAGAGTAGTGTCTCTGCTGAGGCTGGAGTGTTCATAGATGGTAACCTGAAGATGAGCACTAAAGAGAAGTTGTGGAAAGAACGTTTCATGATGAAAAACAAGCCATATTCACTATTTGGGATTTTTTTTTTCTCCGTAAACAACAGTGGAAACCTACTGAAGGAGTTTTAGGAAGGGAGTGACATGAAATTATTTGCCTTTTTAAAATAACTCTCAAACTGTTATGTGGAGAAGAGATTGTAAAGTGTCTGCTGTTGAGAGATTAAGAAGGAGGAGCCAATGTCTGATTGTTTGGAAATACAGGATACAGATACCGGCATAAGACAAAAATAATATTAAGTTTACAATGATCTTCAGGATCCAATAAAAAAATGTTTTAAATTATTGGCATTGCTAAACTTTGTCTCCCCAAGCAAGGTAATACCAATGAACCAGTCGTAATTGGACACCAGCTCCTCTGAGCTTGTCATAAAGATAGTGAGGCAATGAGAAGTAAACGCTGATAGAATAATTTTTGGATAAGTGGATAACCAGAGAGACTCCAAACCTGCTCCTCCTACTTTTCCTAATAGACACCTTGGCAGGAGCCTAACAAAATCAATACATAACCCAAGATAGAAATCCTAAGGAAGAATCAAAAAGAAATGCTGAAGATAAACACTAGCAGAAATAAAGAATACCTTTGATGGGCTTATTAATAGACTGGACACAGCTGAGGGAAAAAAATCTCTGAGCTTGAGGATATCTCAATAGGAAGCTCCAAAACTGAAAAGCAAAGAAAACAAAAACTGAAAAAAATAAACACAACAGAATATCTAAGTACTGTGGGACAACTACAAATGCATAACATGTGCATAATTAGGAATACCAGAAGGAGAAGACAATAACAGAAGAAATAGTTGAAACAATAATAACTGAGAATTTTCCCCAAATTAGTTTTATATACCAAACCACAGATTCAGGAAGTTTAGAGAACACCAATCAGCATAAATGCCAAAACAACTACACCATGCATATCATTTTTAAACTACAGAAAATCAAAGATAAAGAAAAAATCCTGAAAGAAGCCAGAGGGAAAAAAACACTAACCAATAGAGTAACAAATATAAGAATTACATCTGACTTCTCTTAAGAAAGCATGCAAACAAGAAGAGAGTGGAGTGAAATATTTAAAGAGAAAAACACCAACCTAGAATTTCATACCCTATGAAATTATCCTACAAAAGTGAAGGAGAAATAAAGACTTCCTCACACAAAAATTAAAGAAATTTTTTTGCCAGAAGACCTGCCTTTTTAAAAGAATATTAAAAGAAATTCTTTAAAGAGAATGAAAGTAATATGTCAGAAACTTGGATCTACATAAAGAAAGGAAAAACATCAAAGAAGAATTAAGTGAAGGTAAAATAAAAGCTTTTATTTTTCTTATTCTTAATTGGTCTAACGAATAATTGTTTGTTCAAAATAATAATAGCAACAATGTATTATTATTATTGTTATTATTATTAATCACAACTAAATAAATGCTATTACCCTCATTCTACAGATATGTAAACAAATGTTAAATTATTTGCCCAAACTTTTACAGCAGAGCTGGGATTGAACCCTAGATCTGTTTGACACTTTGATTTGAAAAAATAGAAGAGTGTAGGAAAGGCAAAAATTATATCTCCTCCAATTTTTTTACTGATTTTTTGGAAATTCTCTGCCATCCCTTCACTGGACTTTCTACAGATGGAATCAATCTATAAGGTCTTTGGTGACCCAGTTGGAAACTCTAACCTGTGTGAGCAGATTTCATCATCTTCAGCGGTAACATTTATTTCTGATAAATGTAAGGCATCACTCGGTCTAAAATAGAATTTGGGGTCAGATTCCTTCATGGCTGGGAAACTCTGCAACTGTGACAGATGGATGAGAGTACAGATGCTAGAGGGAGAGAGGGGAGAAAAAGAATCTGTCCTAAACTGAACCTTCTATCAAGACAGTGCCGACTTGCCCCCCAGAACAGGTTTTCCCGGATTGTGAGTTCCCCTTGTTTTGTGTCTTGGGGTCTTAGATAACGAGCATCAGGCACCCAGGCCCCCTCCCCCCCAGACTTCCTCTGTCCCTTATCTTCCCATTTCTCCCCGGGTCAGTGACGCCCTCGACAGCAGGAGGGCGGGTGAAACGGAAAGCCGGACAGCGGAGGGCAGGCATTTCTGTCTTCATGACTGCGAAGAGAAAACGCTGAAGAAATCGTGTAGAAACTGTGAGATGGAGGCAGGAGAGTGGGGACAGAGGACTCATCAGGAAAACAGCCAGCCCGGTCTAAGGAGTGCATCTTTTACTCTCCCCCCAGTTTGTGGAGAGAAGCATGTTTCATAGCTTTTCTCAGCCAAAAAGGAAAAAAATAAATTTTGTCATTTTCTGTTTTTTCAAGGCTAAAAATACTTCTAAGACTTTATAGTCTATCCTATTCTGGTGATGTTTGCATTGTTTAACCGTGGGCTGTATTTCATTTGCACTTCTGAGCGAGCTGAATTAAAACTCCACAAGGTCAGGGGACTGTCATTCACCTTTGCTCACCCCCACTCAGGCACCTCGTGCCATGCCTGACATCTCGTGGGTGACAACGTTTGTGTTTTTTTTAATAAATGAATGAATGGCTAATTCAACTTTCTTCACAGCGTATTCTCACCAACAGCTTTTATTAGCTTCTGGTTCTCATTGCTTTCTCTTTACTGTCATTTTCAGGGGACTTCTCACCTGTTTTAATTTTTTATGTTTTTAATTGTTGTAGTTATTGTTTTAGTTGGCGTGACCCCCCCCCCAGGTTTATTCTGTTATCATAATTTATTGTTTTCTAATCTAACGGGCAAACAAAATATAGCGTGATGATTTTGACATGATTCATGTTTTTTATATTAATGAAGATAAACATCTTTTGTGTGTTTATTGACCATTTGTTTTTCTTTGGTGACTTATCTGTTTCTTTAATTTGTTTCTGTATTTCAGTTTACTTTTTTTTCTTAGAAAGTTTAAGATCTCTGAAGTTAAAAGTGCCAGCCTTCATTTGCTTTTTGACGGTGGTAAATGTTTCTGTATGCACATGCAAGTGAAGACGCTGAGAAACAGAAAGATGAAGTCACTTGCCCGAGGTCACATAGAGAAGGGCAGAGCCTGGAGTCAAACCCAGGTAGTCTGATTTCAGAGTCTGAATACGATTGGAGTGAATTTGGTGTACACATATGTCTGTGATCTTAACTAATTTCTCCAACTAGTCTGTTATATCAACCCCATCTGAATGAACCAGCATTTTTAAACGACCAATATTGTCATATAACAAGCACTCATTTTTTACTTTTGTGCAGTTTGCACATTTGAACCTTAAACATCTTCACTAAACCACCTTTTATAACTCAATTTTGACATTTGGCGTGTCAGCCGATAAAGATTTTGAAACCTATTCAAATGGCATTGCTAGCCCAGCCGGTGTGGCTCAGCGGTTAAGCGTCAACCTAGGATCCAGGCGATCGGGGTTCGATTCCTCTTCAGGGCGCATGCCCAGGTTGCGGGCTCGATCCCCAGTCGGGGGCGTGCAGGAGGCAGCTGATCAATGACTCTCATCACTGATGTTTCTCTCTCTCCCTCTCCCTTCCTCTCTCTGAAATCAGTAAAGACGTATTTTTTAAATGGCATTGCTAACACATCAGTTTCAGGAGAACCCGCATCTTCATTTGGTTAGCGTATTTATGTACTTGATTAAAAGCTGTATGCCAGTCTGGCCTTATTTGGAAGCCAGACACAGTAGGATACCTGCTGTATGAGTCCATTAATGTAGATTCCACAAAAGGCAAATCTATAGAGATTCAAAGCAGATTGGCGGTTGTCTAGGATTGGGGGTGGGGATGTGGAGTGACTTTAAGGAACATTAGGTTTCTTTTTAGGGTGATGGAAATGTTCTGAGATTAGATTGTGGTGATGGTTGTAAAATTCTGTAAATGTACTAAAATTCATCGAATTTTACACTTAAAATGAGTGACTTTATAGGGTATAAATTATGTCTCAGCAAGGCAATTGAAACACCAACCTACACCCCACTCAGACACACACATACACACCGAAGATGGGAACTTGAGAAGTGCTGATATGAAACATAAAGCATAAACATCAAAAAAGTAATAGAATTGGAATAAGTGTGGAAATAATTAGAATTTGAAAGCAGTTCGCTGTTATCCTCAAACAGATGTGCTCTCACACATGGCCTGTTAATTCTGGGATCTATTGTGAATGAAAGAAAATGCTGGGAACATACTGTTAAAACTTCTGTGACTAGGATTTTAATAGAATTTTTAGTTCTTAGAGAATAGAAACCCCTTTATAATATCTAAGTGTGTTTTTCAGTTTTATACATTTGTATTCTGTATGTTTTTATGAGATAATTATGTACCAAAGTAGGGGACTATCTGTATGCTTTGGTCTATTTTTGTGCTTAATGTTTTTTTCTTCTATTTTTCCTCACTTTTCTGTAGCAATATGCCAAGACTATAATTACAGTCTTTTAATAATACATTTTGCTATCTAGAAAGACAAATTTCCCATCTTATTTTTATAAATGATAAAAAGATTGGTTGTTTCATCCATTTAATCTTGCAAGTAAAACCTTTATATCATTTCAGAAAGATGTTTAAAAATGAATTGTGACAGTACTCTGTGATTTACTTATATTTAATACAACTTTGGTGTGAATGAATATCTTTACAATATTAAATATTCCCATCTGGGAACATTGAATATCTCCATTTACTCCAGTCTTTTAAAAAAGTCATTTAATAACATTTTATATAATTCCTTTATATGGTTTCATTACATTTCCTTTTAAGATTTTTTGTGTGTACTTTATATTTTTGCTGCCTTTGAGAATGGGATATTTTTCATTTTTAAAATCTGTTTTATTCCCTGCTATATGTAGAAAAAACTTTTTAAATGAGGTAATTTATAGTTGATGAATGTATAGATCTTAAGTGCTCGCGCAGTATGATGAGTTTTGACATTTGTGTTTGCCCATGTCAGGGCAAGATATAGAGCATTTCCATCACCCCAGCAAGTCCGCCACGCCCTGTTCTAGCCCACCCCTCCATCACCCCAGCAAGTCCGCCACGCCCTGCTCTAGCCCACCCCTCCATCACCCCAGCAAGTCCGCCACGCCCTGCTCTAGCCCACCCCTCCATCACCCCAGCAAGTCCGCCACGCCCTGCTCTAGCCCACCCCTCCATCACCCCAGCAAGTCCGCCACGCCCTGCTCTAGCCCACCCCTCCATCACCCCAGCAAGTCCGCCACGCCCTGCTCTAGCCCACCCCTCCATCACCCCAGCAAGTCCGCCACGCCCTGCTCTAGCCCACCCCTCCATCACCCCAGCAAGTCCGCCACGCCCTGTTCTAGCCCACCCCTCCATCACCCCAGCAAGTCCGCCACGCCCTGTTCTAGCCCACCCCTCCATCACCCCAGCAAGTCCGCCACGCCCTGTTCTAGCCCACCCCTCCACTCCTCCCCAACAGCAGCCAATTTCTGACCTCTACTACCATGACTTCCTGATCTTATACTTCAAACTTTTGTGTGGGGGAAAATTCGTCTGTTCAGCAGAATTTTTTTATATTCAACCATGATGTGGAGTATGTTAGTAGTTTGTTCCTTTTTTTCCTGAGTAGTATTACACTGCATGAGTACAACAGAATTTGTTTATCCATTCTCCTGCTTTTGCACATGTGGGTTGTTTCTAGTGTTGGGCCTTTTTCCCTTTGTTTTTGGTTTTGGCTGATACGAATACAGCTGTTATGAACATTCTTATACAAGTCTCTGAGTAGACATATGTTTTTATTTCTCTTAGGTAACTACCTAGGAGTCAAATATCTTGTCATGGGGTAGATACATGTTTATAGGAAATACAAATAGCTTTTCAAAGTATTTTCCATTCTGATCAGTGGAGCACTTGAGTCCCATTGCCCCATATCCCTGCCAGTATTTGGCACTGCCACCTCTTTACTTTAGCCAGTCTAGTGATGACATTCTATTGTGTTTTTCCTTTAGGGCTACTGATGTCAAGCACCTTTTCTTGCTTGTCATATGCTTTCTTTTATAAAATTTATGTTTTAGCTTTTTTTCCCATTTTAGGGGGGTTATCTTTTGATTTGTAACTGGTAGGAATTCTTTATTTTTATATACTTATAATTAGCTACTTGTTTCATTAGTTCTAGTAGTTACTCATTTGGTTCTAAACAGTCATATCTGCTGTGCAGAATCATATTTTTGCTCCTTTCTTGTAATAATTTTACATTTTATACAGTTTTTCTTATTTTATGGCATTGACTAGAACTTCCCAAATTGTTCAATAACATGAGTGATCACAGGGATTCTCGTCCTGATCTTGAATTCGATGATAATGATCTTAGTGTTTCCTTACTGTTTTATTAGGAATGGATGTCAAATTTTATCAAATATCTTATCTATTAAGATGTTTTCATGATTTTTCTTCTTTAATTCACTAGTGTGATTTACTAATTTTGCATCATTTTGTCTCTTGGAATAAATACTACTTGGTCAAACTGTATTACTAACACTGATAGATTTTATTTGTTACTGTATGATATAGGCTTTTTCAACTATATTCATGTAAGAACTGGCCTGTAGTTTCGTTTGCTCACTTGTTTGGTATTGCATTGGTGGAGGTGCTTGCTTCTTTCGTGCATCTTACCAGCTGTTGGTTTCAGCATTATACAAACTCAATATGAGAGTTACTATTATTTTTTTCCTCTAGAATATATTTTTAAATAAATCAACTACCTACATCACCTTTTTATTTCCATTGCCCTAGTGGTTTTACCATTGAGTGATTTCCTTCAGCTCACACCTCCTCTTGCTGTATTGTTACTGCCCTTTGCTGAGCTCCAGAGGTTCCCATGTCCCCCGCGAACCTGCTCGGGGTCCCTCTGCTGCAGGGATAGGCGTCGTCAGCATCCTTGGCTGCCCTGAGCTGTTGAGGTTTGCAGTTTATTTTGGAATGAGTTCTGTACTAAGTCAGAAGGCATTTAATGAGGACATCTAGGACAGCAGCAAGATCAGCTCACACTGACCCTGAGCCATGAAATAGGCTAAACTCTATGAAATTGCTGATAGTCTCCCATTTTTTACCTACAAAAGTAGCAGCTTCACAGAGTTCAGCCTCATACTTGGACTCTCTCCTCCCAGATGTCTGGAAGCACCTGGAGGCTGGGGAAGCATTCACTTCTCTGTTAGAGACCCCGGAGAGAGAAACCTGCAGTGGGTATGATCGGGGCCCTTAGGGTGGGGGAAAGGCTTCCTGATGAGCATTTTCAACATTCTTTTTACATTTTTCTAGATTGCTCTAGAGGGTTCTGCTCTGATATCCCAGAGTTCCTGGGAAGAATCTTCAGTTAGGCTCCTATTTTAAATCTTTCTAAACACAACCTCCACTACAGGATCTGACTAGATGAGTAGCAGAAACGTGGCTAACTCAATGACCAATTAAAATACTTCTTAATGATTAAGGAGACCTTGTAAATTCCAAGACAGTGTTAAGAAATTAGTTAAAAATAATGGAAGCTTGAATAGCATAGGTTGCAGGTTTATTGCCTAATTGGTTATCCTGATCCTATTTTGTCTCCCCCCACCCTTTAGTCTGCTCTCTGGACAAAAGCTGGAGGGATCCCTTCACCTTTTTGGTTGATTCTTGTCACTTTTTGCCCCCAAATCCTCTGATGACTCCCATTTCATCAGAATAAAAGGCAAAGTCCTCCAGGATTTGGACCCCTCCCCCCATTATCTGATACCATGCCCCGCTACTCTCCCAAACATTTTCTCCCCCCGACTCCCCTGGAGCCTGCTCCCTGATGCTGAGCCGCTCTCCTGCCTCGGTGCCGCGTCCTCCGCCTGAGCCTCTCCTAGGATCCCTGTGCCCTGCTTCCTACCTCCCGTCGGGCCTTCTTTCGAATGTCATCGCCTGAGGCCTTCCCTGGCCATCCCACTTAAAATGGCATTTCCTTCCACCACCTCCTACCTCCTTGTAATTTTTTGGTAACACCTTTTCACCATTTAACACAGAGCACGGTTTGCTCATTTAATTTGCTTATTGCCTGAGTTCTCGAATGGCAGCTCCATTACAGCTGGATTCTTACCGTTTCTCCCCTTTGTAGTCTCAGCGCTTAGTACGCTGCTGGGTACATGGTAAGTATTCAACCAATACTCGTTGAGTGCATGAATGCACGCATTCAAACTGAAGGCTTTTTTCTGAGGCACGCCCAGGCCCTCCCCTGGGCCCCTGTGCTGGGCGAGCGCGGACCATGCCCTTGCAGGGAGAGGAGGGAATCCCACCACCACGTACACTGAGGTGTAACTCGGGAGTCAGAGAATTCCTCAGATGTCTGGGCAACCTCAGTGCCCGGGTTCGTCACCCGAATCATCCCCACGTGCGAAATGACCTTGTGCATTACCAAGGAGACTCTGTAGCAGTTGACTTACTCTTCCTAGAAATGCCTGCGAGTCTCAAAGGGAGCATTGGTTAGAGAAAACTGAAGAGCCTCTTCTGAGTCCTGGGAGTTGGAGTGGGAGGTTTGTTTCAAAATTCTAACCTCTGTGACCCAGGCTTCTGGTAGGTTTGATTGATCGACACATTCGAAAACTCCCCACTTTTGAATGGAGACGGAGTCAGAGAGCACATGGAGGTGGAAAGTATCTATAAAACTATTCCTTAAAAAAAAAAAATTTCTTGTATTGGTTTTAGGTGTATAGCACAGCAGTTAGAAAATCACATGCTTTACAAGTGATCCCCCCAATATATCCAGTACCCACCTGGCACCATACATAGATCATTGCAATATTATTGACTATATTCTCTATGCTATACTTTACATCCCCATCACTATTTCATAACTACCAATTTGAACTTCTTAATCCTTTCACCATTTTCACCCAATGCTCCCAACTCCCTTCCCTGTAGCAACCATTCGTCTGTTCTCTGTTTCTATGAGTCTGTTTCAATTTTACCAAACTCATTTTGACACTGGTGAACTTGGTGATCACGGGCAAGTTGTTCAAGCTCTCTGATGGTCTCTTACAACCCTCTGTAGGTCCCAGGGCATACCATTTAAAAAGGATATCTCATTTCTTTCCTGTGGAATTCTGTCCATGGCCGAGGAAGGTTTTGTAGCACTTGTGTCTCCTCTATCCAGCTTTTGGATCAGGGAGTGAGCGTCTCTTCCAGTGTGGGTGGGGCTGGTGGGCAGGAGCGCTTGCTCCCTGCTCGCCCCGGCCTGTGGGCCTTCCCCTTTCTGTAAGGCTGCTGCTGCTCATCTGCGATGCACTGCATTTAGTAATTGTGGACTGACTGTGTGCCGGGCCCTGCTCTCGGAGGTGTGGGAGCGACGCTGATAATAAGCTAACACATGTATTTCAGGTATAGTGCTTAATGCTTTACATATATTATTTCATTTAATTTCTGAGAGAGAGAAAGAAAAAGATAGAAGTGGACTATTACTATTGTCTTTCCCAGAGGGCACCTGAGGTGCCCCTGGTTACACCTCCACTACCCTTTAATGTAACATAATCTCCTGTTTCTCTGAGGAGCGTTAGGAGATTTCGGTGGACACGGAAAGAAGTGGTCTGATGTTTGCAGGGAAGGAAAGGCAGAGCTGCTTCTCCTGAAGCCCCATTTGCCCTAGTTCTTAAATAAGATTCAGTCAAGGCAGCTCTCCTCTCTCTCTCTCTTTTTTTCTTTTTCCCACTAGCTGCAAAGGCAAAAGCAACTGGAGCAGATAAAAGGTGCGAGAAGGTCAGCCCTGAAGGTGGAAACATTGTGTGTTAAAGGGAAGAGTATGGAGACTTTTAGTTCCCAGTTCAGCTCCTCCAAGCTTCCTCAAGTCTCCACCACACACAAAAAGGGAAAATTGGCCACCTTCCCCTCAACCACCCCCTAAGATCCTCTTGGGCTATGCTAGGGCTTCCCACTTGGGAGTGCTATAGGCTTTGCAGTCAGGCTGCCTGGTTGGGGTGTGACTTCAGCACTAACTAGCTGTGTGACCTTGGGCAGGTTGCTCAACCTCTCTGACCCTGGATTCTCCTTTGTAAAATGCCAGGGCCCTGGATAAGAGTTCCAAAAGGAAGAAGATTCAGCTCCTGCCTTCAGCATCTCACAGTCTAACACAAATGTCTCTGATTTCTTGTGGTAATAAAAATATGGCCTTGGGGTGTCCGTGCAGAGAGCACGGGCTCAGGGAGACCTGAAGGTTGCACAGAGAGAATAACTTGCAAGCTGGATCTTTAAAGATACGAAAGAACATTTTGCCAACAGAGAAGTGAGCAGAGTTGTTCAGGAAGAAGAAACAGCACGTAAAGGAATAGACGGGTAAGGCATTTGTGGGGAGTTAAAAATAGTTCCGACTGACTGGAAAATTAAACGTGTTAGAGAAATAAAAGGACACATTAGGAGAACAGTCGGAGAAGTCATCTTATAGGAGATGCTAAGAGGTTCCCATTTAACCTAAGAGCATCCAGGATCTGTTGAAGGATTTAAGCAGGGAGTGAGATGATCAGCTCTGTGTCTCTATGGAGGGTGGATTAGAAGAGGTAGCATTGCCCCCAGTAATCTTTCAGCCACCGATGCAAAGGGCGCGGAGGAAGAGTTGTAAGCAAGGTGCATTTTGGAGGCTGAATGAAATGACCTGGTGACTCACGTACTACTAAGTTCTAAGAGTTAAGTAGTAATAGGGATGGAGGAACAGTTGACAGGGACAGAAGAGAGGTGGGAAGCCTAGTGCTTGTCCCCAGTGAAAGGTTAAAACACTCCCCGGCTGGTGTTGCCCAGTGGTTGAGCATCAACCTATGTTTCAGGAGATCGAGGTTCGATTCCCGGTCGGAGCACATGCCTGGTTGTGGGTTTGATCTCCAGCAGGGAGCGTGCAGGAGGCCGCCGATCAATGACTCTCTCATCATTGATGTTTCTATCTCTCTCTTCTTTTCTCTCTCTGAAGTCAATAAAGACATATTTAAAACAAACAAAAAAAGGTTAAAACACCTATGTCCTATGATTATCTTTGGAGCAGATCTCCATCCATGGTCAAATAAAAATACCGTGTTTTCCTTTATGATTGATTGTTCAGAGCACTGAGTGTGTTAGTTTAGTTCACTTACTGCCATGTTTCTCTTTGGAAGACAGCTTTGCTAGAGAATTTCATCCCTTCCCTCTCATAAACTATGTGAATCCTTTGTTTTGATGGAAAATTTTCAGGATGACAATGATGCTTAGGATAAAGGGTGAATTCATAATCATTCCCAACTCATTTTAATGTTTTCCTTTCTTCACGTCAGTGAAACACGAGGTAGCAGTCAGAGCCAGCAGACAATGCCCAAGGTTCTAAGACACTCTGACATTGCCAAATGGTATTTGTCCTTTAAGAACAAATTTTCACTTCCAATTACTTCTGTTTTTCTTCCTATTGAGAATTGGTGGCTCTATAAAAAGTCTTTTCAGGATAGATTATTTACATTCAAATTAAATATTAAAGCATTTTCTGTAGGCCTTTAACTTTGTTTTCACCAAGGACTCTCTCTAGATGTAGGGACAATAGGAGCATAAAAAAAGTCATGTGTGCATCTCAATTTCTCTATTAGGGAAGCATGTTAAGAAAGAATAAGAAGGTTCGGGAAGACTTCAATACTCAAAATTTCTGTGTGAAGGAAACCAAGACTGGGAATTCACCTCCTTTTTCCTATGCCCCCTTTTAAAGTATACATGGTCCTAGGATGCTGAATTAAGCATTATGTCCATAGCCCTCGTTATTTCTGACCTCCCAGTCTCCACATCTTCCCCTGAAATACAGTTGCACAGTCCAGCAAATCCTATTTCCTTAATCACATTTCTGATAACACAACTATCTTGCTCCAAACTTTTTCTCCTCCTGCCCACAAGTTAATATCTGAGGTCAGGAAATTGCAGGATTTCAGGGCTGGGACAAGCTTTATGTTGGTTCAACCAATTACTTTATACTCAATTCTTCTCTAAAGCAGAAAAACCTGCCAAACAGATGGGATGGGGAACTTAACACCTTTAGAGACAAACACTGGTTTGGGACTGTGATAGAGAAAGACTATTCTAAATCTTCCCGCAGCTTCCACTTGTTGGGTCTAGTTCTAGTCCTTGGAACTGTTGAGAACAAGTTTAGTTTCTCCTCTGTGTCACTCCACTTCAAATATGTGCTGACAAGAATCTTGTCTTTCTTGAATCTTTTCCATAAAGCTTTATAGTTCTTCACTGCTCCTCGCTAATCCTGCACCTCTCCTGTGGTGGTTGTCTCACCATCTCCCAGCTGATTACATGTCTCTAAAATGAGGATGCCTGGGGCAGGATTCATGTTTTGGGTGTGTTGTGGCTGCTGTACACCTTCCCTCTCTAGACTGCACCTCTATTGATGCAACTTACAGCAAAATTAGTTTCTGGTTGTATCACATTTTAATTCAAAATAAGATTGAACCATAAATCCTTTTACTTTCATATGCATTAGGTTGCATCTACTTAAGAGGTTGCATCATATTTTTTAGGCCCTCAAGTAACTTATCTTGATAAATATATATTGTTAGGCTTTATCCAGTTCACCTTCCTATCAGGATTTTTATGATTCTGAGCTCCAGTGTACTTACTGTGCCTTTTATGTCATACTCAAATTTTATGTCTTCTTCTAAATTATTGGTAAATTACAGAACTGCATAGTACCTAACCACCCTTTAGTTTGGTTGTCCAACTGGATATGAATTCACCTTATTTAACTACCATTCAGCGTGTTTACCCAGATCCTCTACAAGTGGTCAGATATTGTGCTGAGGTCCACACTTACTGTGCCCTGATGTGTGAGTCAAAGAGCCCAAATCAAAATAGGAAGTTGTGTTAGTCTAGTATCACCTGTTTTTAATGAAGCCATGAAGACTCACTGATTTGTTTTAGGACCTCCGAAACCATACTTTTAAAATAACCAATCCTGATACCATGTCTGAGAAGAGCACTGAACATGATTTCCCAGGAAGAGGCTCAGCTCTTTATCTGGGCCTATGGTCTCCTTCTCTGCCAGGTAGGGTCCTGACCACCGCCTGTCGGTGAAGCTGTGCCTGTCGCCCTAGACGGTCAGTTCCTATGAGGCATAAGCCAGTCTCCAAGCTCTGCCTTTACCCTGCAGTACTGAGAGAAGCTGAGCACCTAGCAAGCCCTCGGTGCGATTTATCATTCTTCTTCTTACATTCTTCTTTGTGTTATGGTTCTCTGTCCTCCTGCCATCACAGCTCTAAGATACAGCTGGCTTTCCGAGTGGGTGGAGATGTGAGAGGAGCTCTCCAGCCACCGAGTTGGGCTCTAGATGCCTTTGAGGGAGTGTCATATCCTCTCCACCGTGGAATCAGTCCTTTTCTGAAGCTCTCTCTGAGTACTTACAGTGCACTGGCCCACTGGGCATCCCATGCTCAGAGTCCTGCGGTGGTATAGGCGTGAGGATATGCAAGCAACCGAAAGAGGCTTCCTTCTCTCTGCAGCAGCTGTGAGCCATATAGAATCATGTGTAATGAGCACATCATAGCAGTCGTCTGCCTCATGGACTCACGTCTCCTTTGCCTTAGCTGTTCTGCAGTCGTTCATGTGAAAGAGGAATAGGGTATTTTGGAATAGGGTAGCACTATAGAGAAGAAGAAATTTGGACAGACTCTAGATATTTCTGGAGAGAGAAATAACACGATTTGCAGATGTGGAAGTGTGAGAGATGAGGAGGGGTGGAGATATGATGGTTACCAGATTTTGAGCTTTGGCCTTTGGCAGGATGTTATTATCAAACTGAGATGAAGAAGACTTGGGTAGAAAGGGTGGGGGAGCGGATGGAATCAGCTTCATATTTGACATATTAAGATTGAAATGCCTGTTAGACAGTTTGGACGTGGGAGTCTCTAATGCAGGGAAGAGACTGGGATGGAGATATAAATGTTGGAGCCATCCATACATAAGTGGTGTTTTAAGCCAGGGAGCTGGATAAGACCTGATAAGATAGTGACGTGAATGTTTTTGGTCAGCCATAGTGTGCCTTACACATACGTGATGTTATTCTCCTGCCCTTTCCCAGACAAACATATCATTAGTCACAGTGACTACTGTCTAATGTAGGCCAGTCCTGTGGAATCAGACCCAGAATCATTTGAGGGAGAAACTCAGAAAAGGAAAAGGCCCCTGTAAGGCTGCTGGGTTCACTTGTGCCCCAGCTCCAGCTCAGAAAGTGTCATCCTCCAGGAACACTTCCAATGCAATTAATCATGTTAATATCTATAAATAAAGTGCAATCAACAGTTACTTTAACAGTGCATGATAATTACTGGAAGGCTCTGTCACTGAAAAGGGGTGTTTTTGCCAATTTTGTCATGTCTGGGGCGAGTATCAGGAATGCAGTTGGAGTTACTGAGAAAATAGCATGATCAGATCATTAACAGCGTCCATATTCCAGGTAGGCCAAGTGTGGGCCATCGGTGTGATTATTACAGGTGAGGATCAACGACACTTGAGAGAAAGATCGCAACTAGCACTTCCTCTCCACTTGCTAAATAATGGTTTCTTGCTGCTGTATCTCACAGGGCTTTGCTTTTGAAAGAGACTCTGTAACAACAGGATTTCTCAGTGACTCGGCCACTGGGGAAGAGTGGGGGTGGTAGTGACCAGATGGCCCATTGCGTGGTGGCTCACTGGAAATTTGACCCGAAGACCCCAGGGAGCTGGGCTACTGAGGCTGCTGCAAATATCCGGGACCCTGGCAATCCCCCTTCACTTGTGCATCAATTCCTTAACTCAAAAAATGTTTACCGAGCTATTCCTAAGTGTCAGCCACTGGAAGAGGTGGATAGCAGGACTCGGCCTCGAAGAGTACACAGACCAGTGGGACTGAGAAACATGTAACCAAATGCGTTAGTATAATAGTTACCGCAAATATTCGGTAGTTACTGCATACCTATGTCTTCTCGTTTAACCTTTTTAATAACCCTGTGCTTTAGATATTATTTCAAGTTTCCAAATGAGGAAACAAAACACAGAACAGAGAAACTGAGAAATTATGTAGCTTATCTAAAGTTGCATAATAGTGAGGAGCTTCCGATCAGTTGCACTTTATGTTCAGGCTTCAGGGTCTTAAAAACCAATCAAATCATCTTCCTCAGCTGTATACCCTCAACCTCAGTTCCCACGCATCAGAAGCAAATACTTTCTACTACTTGAACTGTTTCTTTTAAACTTGTGCACTGTTGGTGGGAATGGGTGTAGCCACTATGGAAAACAGTATGAAGGTTCCATCAAAAAATAAATGAAACTGCTTTATGACGCAGCAATTCCACTTCTGGGTATATAGCCAAAGAAACCCCCATATATATTTTTAAATACTTTATTTTATTTTGAGTTTTAGACTTGTATTCAATTTTATTATGGAAGATGAGGATTTCGCTCATAAGTTCACTACACACACTTCCTTCCCCCATCGTCTCAAAATAGTTGTATCATAAATTTGTGGAGATAGCGATTGATGTCTATGCCATTATTGTGTAAACTTTGTTTAGAGCTGAACCGTGTAGTGTGCTGTGATTACATTGTCTCTCCCCCCCGAGTTGGTGTTTGTATCTTTAGCGTGGCTCTTTCTGCTGATCTCTGTTCTCATATCTAATTGGCTATCGGTCACTTCCCCATGTGGCTGTCACATTCAGCAGGCGCACAGCTGAGTTCCTGAGCTCTCCACAGCCCAATGTCTTTCCTCCTTTCCATTTAGAAATGAGGGTCACTGGCAACTCTACCTTTCCATTAACTCAGGCCAAAAATACGGGAATCTTCCTTGACTCCTCTCTGTCATTTAATTTAATAGAAAATCCTATTTTATCTTCAAAATTTGATGACTTCTCACTATCTCTCCTGCTTTCTCTAGACCAAGTCACATCACCTTTCACCAGGTTCGTTGCCACAATTTCCTAACCGATGGCTCTGCTTCTTCCTTGTCGCCTCAGACTGTTCTCAGCAGAACAGCCCGGGTGACCCTATTCAAATAAAGTCACAATGTGCTACTTTTCTACTTCACTCCTTTCAATGGCTTCCATTCCCACTCCAAGCAGAAGCCAGAGTCCTCTCGACAGCCTACGTGGCCTGGCCTCTCACCCCATCATCTTTCCCCTCGCCTTTCTCACTCTCTTCTCCCTTCCCCAGACGCAGCAGCTCCCTCCCGCCTCAGGCACATGCCCTTGCTCCTTGGTCTGTGTGGAATCTTCCCCGGTTAGCTGCATAACCAGCCTCCTCGCCTCATTTCTCCAGGCCCTTGCTCAAAAGCCACTCTCTTGTGAGGCCTTCCCTTTAACAGTTTATTTAACCCCTCAACACTGCTTAGACCCCTTCTCTACTTTTTCCCTCCCCTCTCCATTTCATTATACATGTGTGTTACATACATGTTTATGTATAATTAATTTTATGAATTACCTTGGTTTTATTTGCCATGTGTGGGAGTGGATGTCCGTGCAGCTATCATTAATTCATCCCAAACTTTGTCCGATGGTTAAGTCTCTTAGTAAATACATCAGGTTTCATTTCTTTCTGTAGAGGACAGCCTTTTAGAGCACAAAGCAGGGAGTGCCACGGAGAGGCAGATGAAGAGAACCAGTGTGGAAGACAAACATTCATACACATATGAGTCCATTTCTGAGATCTGCATACAGCTCCATTGGTCTGTTTGCCCTGCACAAATGCCACACTAGTCCAGTCCATTCTGGATTCTAGTCCACAGCATTCTACTAAGTCTTCCTATCCAGTAAAGTAAGGTCTCCCAATTTATTCTTCTTCAAGAGAATCTTGACTGTTCTTGGCACTTTGCATGTCCAAATAAAATTTAGAATCAATTTGTCAAGTTGTAATGTGATTGGAATTTAGCCTGTATATAGGTTCGAAGAATATCTTTGTAATATTGAGCCTTCCATTCTATGAACATAGTATATCTCCTTATTTATGTAGACCTTCCTTAACTTTATTCAATAATGCTTCATTTTTTTCTGTAAAGAAATATTGAACATTTTTGGGTAAATTTATTCCAAGATAATTGATGCTTTTGATTCTATTTTAAGTGAGTTTTTATTCTATTTTTAACTTTTACCTTTTTTTACCTGGTATGTAAAAGTGAAATTTATTTTTATTCATTGATCCCATATTCATCAATCCATAAATCATCAATAAACATGCTTATTAATTCCAATAATTTATTTGTAGAATTTTTTTATTTCTTTACACATCATATCATCTAACAATGACAATGAATTTTTTATTCAACACTTTACACCCTTGATTTCTTTTTATGCCTTGTTTCACTAGCTAGGACCTCACATACAATGTAGAATAGAAGTAGTAATATGTCTTGTTTCTAACATTAATTGAGAAGCTTTCCACATTTCACCATTAAGTACACCATCAAGTTAGCCTTCTTTTTAGATTCCCTCCATCAGATAAGCAAATACCTCTTCCATACCTGGTTTTTTAAAAGCTTTTAACATAAATAAATGCTTGATTTTTATCATATTTTTCTACATTCATTTAATTATATGATTTTCTCTTTATTTTTTTATTATAGACAATTATGTTTTCAAATTTTTATATGCTAAGCCAACCTTGTAACCTTGAGATAAAACACATCTGTCAGTAATATATTATCATTTTCATGTTTTTCTGCATTTAGTTTTCTAACATTTTGTTTAATTTTTTAATCTCAGTTGAAATATAATTGGTCTATAATTTTTCCTTTCTTGTAATGTCCATCTCAGATTTTAGTACCCTAAATATAATGGGATGGCTTCAAAAAATGAATTTGGGAATATTCCCTATTTTTTCTTTTCTGAAAGTGTTTGTATGATACTGGCTTCACTTCTAACCTAAGTATTTAATAGAATTCACCAGTGTACCCAACTGGGCCTGAAATTTTCTTTATGGTGAGGTGTGTCATTACAGATTCAGTTTTTTAATGAGCCATAGAATTCAGCCTTTAATTCTTCTTATATTGATTTTATAAGTTTTATGTTATGAAAAATTCATCCATTTTGTCTATTTTTTAAAATATGTGGGCATAAAGTTGTACAGTGAAGTGGGGTGATGTAGGGAAGGTGCTTCTCTGTCATTCTAGCCTGGGATAAAGATCATTGGCTAGGAGGATAGAGCCACTGCAAGCACTCAAAATCTTGGAAAGTTAAAATCCCCAGACAAAGAGTTCCCTTTTTTCTCTTGCTCTTGTGCTCTTGCTCTGCTCTTGTTCTCTATTGCTCCATGGCCCACACTCTCCTGCACACTCCTCTCCATAGCCATGTGGCCTTAAGCAGCCTCATGGCCCATGGCTATGCAGATTCCACATGCAGGATGCTGGTCTGGACTGGCCTTTAATATAGAGCAGAAGTTCTGGGCAGTGGCCTTAATTCTGGCCCTGCTGAGGACAAGAATGGACTTCTTCCATGGCAAGACGGACAGAGATGGCACCTTGGAGGGGAACCCCCTTAATTTTACATCATCAATAAAGCTTTCCACAAAACCTCATCCTCCCGTGGGTGCCTCAGGAAATTCTTTTCCTCACAGCACCCCAAGAACTCCATTTCCAGCGATAACACCTTCAGTTATAAATATAGACAATTAGGGGTGGCCTAGAATCAGAGGAAAACCAACATCATGAAAGAGAAGGTCCAAAATAAATAGATCAACTGATCGCTGGGGGAAAAAAGATTAAAGCAAGAGAAAGAATTTGACCAAACAACATCAGTGAGAACAAGATATCTAAATACCTTCGGAGGAAATTTCAGAAGGTACAACTACAAAGTAGAAGTACAAAGAAACAATCTTAAAACCTCCTTGAGAGAGAAAAATTCTACAAAGGAATGGCATTAAACACCCCAGCTGGAAGTACTAGGAGACATTGTGACAGAATAAAATGATTCTAAGATAAAATTATTTCAACCTAAATTCCATGCCGTGCCAACTTTCTTTTAAGAATTAGAGTGCAATAAAGATTGTTTTAACTACCTGTGAACCCTCACTGGGAAAAAAGATACTCAAGGACATACTCAAGCAAAATGAAAATTGTATCTAAAATGCAGGGATGATGTGGGTTTTAGGAAACTACAGTGAGCCAAGAAATGAGAACATTTTAACCATAGTTTAAATGTTTGTTAATAATTTGGCTGTGAAACATCATGGAATAGTAAGAAACCACATTTTAAAAGACAAAAGCATAATAAATTAAATTCTAGGAAGAATAAGATTTGGATACAAAATTTACAAGCTGATTTAATAGACATAAAAATTTGTCCCCTACAAATAGAGAATACTCATTATTTTCAGATACATTTGAGCACAAATGAATGGTATAAGGCAGGCTAGGATAATTCTGAACTCAAGGCAATAACACTAGAAAACAAAAATATAGTCCTCTGCAAAACCTGTCTTCTCAGAATTTTTAAATCCCCATTATTATTTTGCATAAAATGAAAATTAACCAATTTTAAGTGTATAAGTTTTGTCACATGTGTAGTCATATAGCCACAACTATAACCATGACACAGAATATATCTGTCATCCCCAAAAGTTTCCCAGTGCCCCTTTGCAGTCAACCTTCTCTCCCAGCCCTGGTTCTTAGCACCCACTGATCACTTCCTGTCACTGTAATTTTGCTTTACCTAGAATTTCATACAATGTGTTGTCTTTTGTGTGTGACTTCTTTCACTCAGCGCAATGCTTTTGAGATTATTCTTGCTCTTTCTTGTATTGGCAGTTTGTTTCATTTGGTTGCCAGTAGTATTTCATTGTATGCATATGCCCCATTTTGTTTGGCCATTCCCCATTTGATGCTACATTTGGGTTTCTTTTCAGTTTGGGCTCAGAACAATTGCATACAAGTCTCTGGGTGGATGTGTGATTTTATTTCACTAGGTAAATAACTAGATGTGAGATTTCTGGATCATTTGGCAAGTATGTGTAGCTTTAAGGGAAATTGCCAAACTGTTTTTCTAAAATGGTTTTAACATTTTGCCATTTCAGCAGCAGCTTATCAGAGAATCAGTTGCTTGGCATCTTGGGCAACACTCTTTCATTTTAACTCTTCTAGTGAGTGTGTAGTGATATCTCACTAAGGCTTAGTATAATTTTGATGAAATGACTGTTCATATCTTCTGCCCATATTTTTGTTAGGTTGTTTCTCTGAGTTGTAGGAGTTTTTTATGTATTCTGAATGGAAGTCCTTTATTAGCTATATGGTTTGCAAGTATCATCCTTCAACCTAACTTAAAGTTATATTATACTACTTGTACTATATATAGCACAAGAACCTTAACAACAGTTCTAGTTTCCTGTCCTCCCAGTGAATAACCCCAGTAGAATGAGAATTTCTCAATATTGATTTTCCAATCTCAGAGAGGACTCTAAGCTCCCCTGCTTGGGTTACATAACTCATCCCTAAACAGACAACAGTAGACTGTGACATGAATATTTGGATAAGCCTGAATTTCTGCAGCAGCCCTTCTAAAACTTCATGGAATTGAGAAAGAGCTCACCAGAAGAATCCAGCAAGAGGAATGCAAAAGTGTACTAGTTAGACAAAAACTAGAGCTGTCATAGACCATTACAGGCAAACATATCACAGAAAGAGTTTACAAATTGGCAGGTAGAGAATTCACACACACTTGCTGTAAATCCCCAATGTATCTTGCCAACAACACTGAACTTGGCCACTCAAAGCAAGAGCAAATGAAGCATATCTCTGTATGACATTTTCCTTCCCCTTGTACCCCCGCCCAGGGCACTCAGCCATGAGTGAAACTTCTGCTATATGGTTCCTGTCAAGCTGAAAAGAAGCCATATACTCCCCACCCTTTTATGCTTGACTTTTATCAGCATTCCGGAAAATTTTTTTTACTAACAATATAAGCACTTCTGTATAATGCTGTTTCTCAACTTTGCAGACTATTGACATTTTGGGCCAGATAATTCTCTGGAAGGAAGGGCTGTCCTATGCATTACAGGATGTTTAGCAGCATCCCGGGACTCGACCCACTAGATGTCAGTAAGACACCCACCTCCCCAGTTATGAAAATTAAAATTTTCTCCAGGTAGTAGCAAATGTCCCCAGGGGAAGCAAAATTGGTCCTGGTTGCTAACCACTGGTTTAAGGGAACATTTACAAATATCAGGATCTACGGGTTCTTCTTTTTTCTTTATATTGAATTTATTGGGGTGACAGTAGTTAACAAAATTATACAGGTTTCAGGTGCACAATTCTACAGCACATCAAGAAAAAACTCTACAGGCTCTTGACCTCAAATTAAGCATCAGATGGGGAGAAAGCAGAGTTAGCATTAGGTGCCATCAACTCCTGTTCCATGTCCCAGCAATCCCATCTCTTGTGAGGGGACCATGTGTTTTTCACTGCTGCAAATGCAGCCCCCAGCACCTGGCACAAAGCAATGCTCGGCAACCACGACCACAGCAAATGTTAAAAGAATAAGTGAGGGGATGGGTGGATGGGTGAGTGGATGGAAAGAAAAATATGGATGATAATTCATGGTGTTACCCTGGGAAAAAGCGTGACATAGGTGGTATGTACATAAGAAGAGGAGATATCTTACTTAAAAATTTCTGTGTTTGAATTTTATCATTTTTATTCTCATAGCATAGAAATTTTTAAATGATTTATCTTTAAAGCACTTGGAAATCAAAGCAAGCATTTTCTCTTTGATAACTATTTCTTTAATTTGCCGGGTTGTTGATTTTTTTTAAGTACAAATGTGGATACTAGCCCTAGTTCACATTCTGGAAATCAAAGCAAGCATTTTCTCTTTGATAACTATTTCTTTAATTTGCCGGGTTGTTTTTTAAGTACAAATGTGGTTACTAACCCTAGTTCACATTCTGAAGCATCACCAAGTCTGAACTTCTGATTTTTTTTCTTTTAACTCATGAGCCAACAGTCATATAATATAAATATTTGTGAATGGGCTATATGTTGGAAAAAAATGTACTTAGTACAAAAGCAACCTGACACACCACATTCAATTCCGTGCATTGGCCTTGAGGATGTCACACCTCAAACCCTACAGAGCTTTTGCCCTCGGGAATTGTATGCTGAAAAGATTGGTGGTGATGAAGCTTCATGGAGTGATTTTGGTCACTCCTGTTTTAATTCGTCCATACAAGATTTTCTGGGCAGGATGAGAGGAGAGAAGGAGTGAGCTGGGTGCAGCAGAGCCCTGTGAGGGGAGAACAGGTGTCTGGCCCTTTCTACTTAAGGCAGACAGAGGGCCGAGGAATAGGCCAGGGGGTGAGGAAGGGAAAAGATAATTTGTGGGGCCGGCCGTTGCTTGTCTTTCTCCTGCCACAGCAGACTCTGGGTCGGATTCTCCCTCTTCAGTGAGACAGACACCCCCCCTGCAGTATGGAACCCAGTGGTGCAAAGCAGTCCAGCACCTGCCCATGTGACACCCCCATCCTGTAGAAGTCTCATCTTTCCCTGTCACCTCCACCCCAGAGGGAAAGGCCCAGCCACCCAGGTCTTTTGAGGTCAGGGTTCCAGGAACCAGAGAGCCTGTCCTGTGAGGTGAGATCATTTGTTTACAAGAGGCAGGTGATGCCGAAGATACAGAGCAATCCATCCGCCTTAGGGACCAAACAGATTCCCCCCACCTCATCCGCCACCAGAGTGGTCAAGGCAGGGAGGCTGGGCGAGGTGACCTTCCAGAGCTGAGTCTGTGCTTCTAAAAATAGAAGCATCATTGGAGAATGCGAAGGGGAGGGGAGGCTGTGGAAGTCGGGGACAAAAACCGGATCCCCAGAGCATTGTCAGAATGCAACTTTATTAATTAGACACTCACCAGCTTGATAACCTCAGGTATCACAGAAATTGAAGCTAAATAAATTGGCTTCGTTATTTTCCTTTCTGGTTACACTCTTTCTGGGATAAAAAGGAGAAAGGGAAGCATGTCCTCTGACTTACTTGAATGGCTGTGTACTGCCCGAGATGTCTTCCCCAACAGAGGGAAATGGGGGCTCCTTAGAGACACATCAAGAGAAGGCAAGCTCTGCAGCGATGTGGGAGTCCCCAGGGGTGGGCGGTAGGGCCTTGGGGCCTGGGGCCCAGCCATCTCGCCCTGCATGGAGACTGCACGGGGCTCTGTCTAAGGCTGGGTATGTCCAGGGCTGTGATGTGCGGGGTTTCTAGGTGCTGCTCTCGTGCTTCTGAAGGGTCCTTGTCCAGAGCCATGTGAGGACAAGGCGTTTCCAGGGTCCGGTGGAGCCGTGTGCTGGTCTGCAGAGGTTGTGTGAGACCAGATTGTGTGCAGTGCTCTGGCGGGTAGAGGTGCATGTGTGTATGGGTGTGAGTGTGTGAGTGTGTGTGTGAGTGTGTGTGTGTGTGTGTGTGTGTGTGTGTGTGTGTTTTGGGGCATGGGGTGTTTGCAAGAGCTTAGGAGGGGTATTGTGGCAAACTTGGGGGGCCTGTGTAGGGCAAGTGTGCATATAGATAGTGACTATTTGGAGGACTTTATGGGCCTATGTGGGGCTGGTGGAAAGAACTGTGGGGGAGGCCATGTGGGAAACAGGGCGGGAGAGCCTCCGAGGAGCTGTGTGGGGACCTGTTTGAGAGATGGCCTGGGGCTGTGCGGAGCATGTCTATGCAGGCTGCTGTGGGGGCCGCACAGTACCTCAGTACCTCTTTGTGTATGTCATCCTGGGGGCTCTGTGTAGACTGTGACGGGGATATGAGTGGACCCACAAGGGGACTCTGTTTGGAATAGTTAAGGCTGTGGGGGCTTCTGCTCTGGGCCACGGGGACTTGTGTGAGGCTGGAGGACTGCAAGCGTCTGGATAGAGGGTGACAGAGGCCCTGGATGGCCTCCACAGCTTTGCCATCTGAGGATGGGCTGGGCTTCCTTAGGCTGAGGGGCTCCCAAAGTGCAGGCGTTCATTCTTCTCCAGGTGACTGGCTGCAGGCGAGAGGCACCGGGATTCAGGAGATGAGCGGAGGGGGCAGTGCTCACCCTTCCTGCGCTGCCCTGCGGCCGACCCTCTGCACGCCAGGCTGGAGATGCTCCCTAACGCTTCAGCGTGTGCTCTCTCAACAGGACAACGTGGACCTGGGAGAGCTGATGTTTTCCCTCTGCTATCTTCCAACGGCTGGCAGGCTGACCATCACCGTTATAAAAGCAAGGAATCTAAAGGCCATGGACATAACGGGAGCATCAGGTGGGACACTGTCTGATTCAGACTTTCTCATGTGGTTCTGTTGTAGGACCTTATGAAGTTTCTGGTAGAGTGATAAACACATGGACCCTGGAACCAAACTATCTAGGTTTAATCCCTGTCCTGGACCTAATCGCTGTGTGACCTTGGGCAAGTCACTTAACCTCTCTGGGTGTCAGATTCCCCATCTGGAAAAGAGGATAATAACAGTAACTGGCTCATTGGGTTGTTATAAGATTAAATGAGTTAATACATATAAAGCCATAAGAACATGCCTGGTGCGTACTAGATATAGCCTATTATTAGCTATCAGCATTATTATTCTTTCTTAAGTCTTCGTCACCATAATTGTGAACTGGGCCCACAATTTACATATGGTGATACAGCTTATCTAATCAAGTCTTTCCTCAGATATAAGCAGTTACCATCTCAGGTTTACTGAAGATCGAAGAACCCTCTATCCTTATAAAAGGCTCATTAGCAAACTATGGAGTTTTGTTTTTCCAGTGAATCAAATATATACCTTAAATTCTAAACCCTAAAAAAAAAGCCCCGAACTGCAGTTCCTAACATACAGATTCACGAGCAACTTCTGCAGGGGCTCCCGAAATGTGGTCCTAAAATACCCAGTCTACCAGCTGTTGGTCACTGAAATAAAGGACATCAGATGCAGTATATTCTGCTTCCAGTCTTCCAGGGTTTTTCCAAGCAGAAAAAAGACTTGTTCCCTTCTGGCCCTCTAGGTCCCTCCTAGACAGTGTATTGTTATGCAGGTGAAGAGAGAAGAGCTCCCCACTGAGCAGTAGGGCAGTGAGGTGGAACCAGGAAAGCCTCCCTGAAGCAGAGACCAGCCTTGTCACCTGTCACCCCATCCCAGCGTCACACCACAAGCAAGCCTGCTCCTTTCTCTCCATGACATGCTAAACTGCTTCCCCCTTAGCAACCTGGCTGCAGGCAGCTTCAGGGGCTCAAGGCCCCTGCACCTTGGAAACCGACCCCTGAAACTCCGCCTGTCCTCAGGGAATTCAGCTCCTCCCTTTCCCAAAGACCAGATGTTTAGGAAAACATTGCCAGTAGTGGCCCAGAGTCGGGCCTGCAGCTGGCTCTCCAGGCCTTGAAGGTGCCTTTGGGTTTCTCTCCCTGTCCCAGCCAGGCCGGTCGGAATTCTAGCTGGAACTGTTTCCAATTTGGTAACAGATTTTTTTCACACTATTTTTAAATTCCACGCATTTTGAGGAGACAGTGTCCTGTGCTTTTTCGTGAATGAATGACTTAATTCTGCTAACTCTAGTCACTGCCCAGGCATCGTATTAATGAAACTCCTCAGACTGCAGCCGACAGGCAGGAGCAGTTCCGCACACACGGCCCGTGAAACCCCGCGATGGTGGGGCCGCCGGCCTAAGCCTGCACGTGTCCTCACGGCTCCCCTGCTTCTCGCCGTCCCCACAGATCCCTACGTGAAGGTCTCAATGATGTGCGACGGCAGGCGGCTGAAGAAGAGGAAAACGTCCACCAAGAGGAACACCCTGAACCCTGTTTACAACGAAGCCATAGTCTTTGACGTCCCTCCTGAGAACATTGACCAAATCCACTTGTCCATAGCGGTCATGGACTATGACCGGTGAGATGCCTGCAGCTCTTTCAGGGCAGGTCCCCTGTGTCCAGGGCAAGGGGAGGGGCGGGCAGCCACCATTCTTAGCCGGTGTCCCAGCAGCAGGAAGTGATACGAATGAGCGGCACATGGAAAGCTGATTGACAAGGGATCCAAACCGCGCTGTTGAGTCGGGTTACGACAGGGCCCCTTAGCTCTCCCAGGCTTTCCTCCCCCTTTTAAATCTCTTTCTCCTTCTGCACCCTCCTCTCCCCCCACCTCTTCCCCTCTCTACACCAACACCCCCTCCCAAGAACCCCAGCTTGGAGAACTCTGGCCCCACAAGTCTAAGTCTTCTCTTGGCAGCCCTGCCTGGCCTTCAGGGGAAGGGTCTACTCAAACCAGCAAAGTAATTGCTTTAGCCTGACCATCAACATTTCCAAGCATATAACTTTGTTATTTTTTCCCCTTCTCCTAGCATGTTTAATAAAGATCATTTCCATCCACTTAAGTCTGAAAGCAAACACAGAAATATTCTCCTGAAAATGCTAGAATCACTATGGATGACAGGGTACATTAAAATGTATAAGATGCTCGACTTTCTAATTAATACAGCACAGAAGAGATATTTATAGCCTACATTGTAGCCAATTGTGTATTTAAAGGACAGATTGGAAAAACAGTCACTTTAATATGCAAAGAAAGTACCAACAGGGAATTATATATGTTAAACCAGTCATTAGAATGAAATGAAAAGTCTCTTTTTAATTGGAAACCTCCCACGTGGTCTGGGTACAATTATGAAAAAAATCATTCTGACTTCTAATATAATCTTCCAAATATTATTTGTAGCTAGAAATTTTTCCACATACCTCTGCAATGTCAACAAAGCAGCTCCAGTGCCCTGAACACTCTTTCCAGCAGATGCCTGGGGGAAGCATAACCATCTTCCAGCCCCAGGCCCATGGGTGGCTGAGTTGCCATGGGTGTGAGAGCCCATACTGGGCAGGAGACCTCTTTCTGTCTCCTCTGAACGACATACAGCACCAGTAGTGTCAGGCCATGGGAGGGGACATTGCCCACCAACTATAGAAAGCTAGGCCAGCATTTTTCAAGCTATTGCCAAGTTTCCCACATCGACAAATCTGATTATGTGAGCTCTGCTTCATTTTAATTCTCAGTAAACTCATGAATCTGGCCTGGAAAAATCCATGGCAGAATTCATGGAGCTTCTGCATGCAACTGATTTTTTTTTCCAACTGATTTTAATCACCATAGACTCGAGTACCCTTCCCCAGCTTGTTTCCCCCTTACTTCCTACCCAAACAGAAGGGAAAACAGTCATCTTTGCAGGAAGAAAAAGGAAGGAAAGTCTGCGTGTTTGGATCCCAGAGAGTTAAAGGATAGCCATGTCATTCTATTTGTACAAAGGATCTCTCGCCAAAACCTGCTAAGGAAAAAAAATGGGCCAAGGGAGGGACCTAACTAGGGAATGTTTCAGAAGTATTAGCCCTAAAGTTAAAGGAGCTAAGGATTTTTTTTACAGTAGGGAAATCAAATTGGGTCAAAGAGAAAAAGCTGGGTTTGGAAGGAAGGAGGAAAGAGCATGAGAAAACATGTTCTCTAAAGAGAGGGGGAGCAAGAAGACCCAGGAGCTTCCTCAGCTCTGCCCTCTTTGTGAGCTCAAGACTATGGCCCCAGACAAAGAGCTGCCCCCGATGGGTACTTGGTTGCCTCTTGCAGGAATCTGAGCAACTGTTATTGCAAGAAACTCTATTCAGGTGGCCCCCTTTCATTACATGGATTTGGAGGCCTGAAGGTCAACCTAGTTCCAAAACCAAACAGAGGTGTCATCCTTAGCATGCATCAGGGAGCTCTTCAACCATAGGGTTCTTGGGAACAAGCCAAGTCATACCATGTGACACTTCCGTGTTACAAACCCTAGGTGTGTGAGGGCCACGCTCTGCTCTTCCTCTCCATGCCACCGAGTACAATATTGGATCCCAAGTCTTAGTCTCTGTTAAACTTTCCATCTAGTTTTAAGTTAGGGAATGAAAAGAATCACCCCTCCCCAGCTCCTTTATTGGTTTAATTGAGTAGTTATTTTTCTTGCATACCAAAATTTTAAGAAAAAACTATTGTGGGCCATTTTCACAGTATAGGTCACAATGAGATCATCGGCGTGTGTCAAGTAGGCAACAAAGCTGAGAGGCTGGGCAGAGACCACTGGAGTGAAATGTTGTCATATCCTCGGAAGCCCATTGCACACTGGCATTCCCTGGTGGAGGTAAGACCCACCCCAACATACTCCAATTCATGGAAGAATAAATGCTTGAATGTTGAGGTGGAGGAGCCACCAAAAATGTGAGTGTATATTTCCTGGGCTGTTAGGAACTACATTCAATCTGAGGTTCAGTCTGTGATCTCCACCTGCCTGGTGGGTTTTGAGCCAAGGTAAGGGATCATCCTTCACATTGACTGTCCTTTAAAAAGGTCAAGATTCCAGCCTGGCCAGCATGGCTCAGCGACTGAGCATCGACCTATGATCCAGGAGATTGCGGTTGGATTTCAGGTCAGGGCATGTGCCCGGGTTTCGGGCTCGATCCCCAGCAGAGGGCATGTAGGAGGCAGCCATTCAATGATGCTCTCATCACTGATGTTTCTGTCTCTCTCTCCCTCTCCCTTCCTCTCTCTCTGAAATCAGGAAAAATATTTTTTAAAATAAATAAATAAATAAATAGGTCAAGATTCCAGCCCTGGCCAGTGTGGCTCAGTTGTAGGAATATCGTCTTATACACCAAAAGGTTGTGGGTTTAGTTCCCCATCAAAGCATTTGCCTAGGTTGCAGATTTGATCTCCACTTTGTTTGGGGCGTGTGTGGGGAGCAACCAATCAATGTTTCTCTCTCTCTCTCTTTCTCTGTCTCCCCCATCCTTCCCCTCTCTCTAAAATTCAATGAAAAATGTCCTTGGGTGAGGGTTAAAAAAAGGTCAGGATTCTCTGATACTTGCTTTGGGTTGACATTTGAAGGACACCTGCAGGATCTGGGTGAGTGTGGCATTTTCGGGCTATCATATATAGTGACTTACGCCTGGTGTCAGAAAGAACTTGAGACTAGGAGAGAGGAGGCCTAGACTGACTCTAGTATGAATGAGTGATTCTGGACAAGTTGGTTAGTATCCGATTCAACTGCATATGATAAAAATATAAAAAACAATAAACCACAAAACAACAGTTGAAATGAAAATTTATTTCTGTCTTACATAATAAAGGTCAGAGGAAGGAAGCCTAGATTATTATAGTGGTTCCATGATCAACAGAGACCTAGACTTCTGTGTTTCTACCTCACTGACCTAGTGTGGGTTGTTGTTTTCTGTTGTTTGAGGTCACCTCATTGCACAACATGGCTGCTAAGGTCTAACCATCACATATCTTATAAGCCATAGAAAGGTGCCCAAAAGCGCACACATTCCTTTTCAAGGATTTTCCTTGACGTCTCATGCAACACTGGTACTGACAATAAACTTAGTCACATAGACATGTGTGGGAAATGTATTCTTTTTGTTTTGTGAAAATGTGCCCAATTAAAAACTAGGGTAAAAATTTCTTACAAGGAAGAAGAGGGTGGTGGATACCTGGAGGCAATGGACAGTCATTCTGCCTCTCATACTCTCATTCATTCTCTCACTCCCCGTCGTTTCCTTCTCATGCATTCTCCTCCCACTCATCTTTGCTCACTGACTCACACTCTTATTTACTTACTAACTCATTCTCTCAAAAATAAATTGCATCCACTAGGTAACATTTCTGAGGGTCAAATGCCATATTAGGTACAGAAAGTAGATGTGAATAAGAAACCATCCCTTCCTTCCCTTGAAGAGCGTATACACCATAAGAGAGACAGACTGTGGTGAGTAAACTAGTCTTTAAAGTGCACGTCTGTGCCTGGCAGGCGTGGCTCGGTGGTTGAACATCGACCTAGGATCCAAGAGATCAAGGTTCGATTCCCGGGTCAGGGCGCTTGCCCCAGTTGGGGGCTCGATCCCCATTAGGGGGCGTGCAGGAGGCAGCCGATCAATGACTCGCATCGTTGATGTTTCTCTCTCTCTCGTTCTCTCCCTTCCTCTCTCTGAAATCAATAAAATATATATATATTTTTAAAAGTGCACATTTGTAATCATTGTCATCCACACCCAGTGCTACAGAGCACGAAGCAGGAGCGTGTTGTCATGCTTAGAGGTAATAGTCCACGGAGCATTTCTTCCTCCTGCTCCTGGTAAGTGAAGGGAACCGAGCCCGTGGGAACGGGGACACCAGGGAGTCTGGATTTCAGGCCGAGAGCTTTTCTCTTAGCCTCCCGCTGCACACAGCTGTGCCCCCTGCAAAGCCATCCTGAGAGGCCAGCCCCAGAGCCTCGCTCAGTGTGGGCTCTGCTGCCATTGACAGGTTAGTCTGGTGGCAGTAAACATCCAGGCAGCTGTACAGCGACCCCTGTCTGGCCTGGGGACAAAGGGACAGTCTTCCTTTGTTGCAGATGGTGCCAGAGGGAGAAGAGCAGGACAGGGTTTATGGATTGATGCTAAGCTTCAGGGTATCAGGAGAAGCCTTGGGCCTCCAATTTGCAGGTCCCTGAGGACCCCTCTGCCCCTGGGCCATCAAAACCAAGACTCTTTCTTTCCTGGACTCAAAATTAATCCCTAAGGAAGACCCACGGGCCCTCTAAAGCTGGAGAAGTGGCTGGAGGGCTGTGCTGACTGGACCGCACCTCACTCCCTCAGCTCCTGGTGCGGGTCTCAAAGGCATCCGTCTGTCTGTGGGCTCCTTAAGTCGCCTGTGCCTGTCGCTAGCAGTGGCCGTTAGAGAAGTTGTAATAGACATTTTGCACCCTTGTAAGTCACCGCTGACTTCAGTTCTTATTTGTAATCTGGCGTGTGAAACAGCGTCAGAGCTCCGTGCTTCTCACGACACAGGACGCAGGAAAGGATCGGGATGAGACGAGGAGCGCAGTGTGGGGCTGAGGCATGAGCCCCGACCCCGGGTACGAGCAGTTCTTTCTCATGACCTTGCGAGGGAGTAACCCTGGGTGGTGCGAGTACACAATGGGGCCTGTAGACAACGGACCTTAGAGGCTTCCTTCTCTGCCAAGGAAAAGGCACTGTGTGACTTTGGTCACCTGGGAGATATTCCTGAATCCTAAGCACCTGGCTTTTTGCAAATCTGTGTTTGACAGCTATGTAAGTGAGAAATAAATGTCTTTAGGGTTAAACCACTGAATCTTAGAAGTCGGTTGTTCCAGCAGCTGGAATAACTTCAGCTAATACAATGGTCATTCTCAACCCTTGCAGCAGAACTTAGGAAATGAAACGGCCGTGCCCCTTCCACGAAGGGTGAACCAGGGGAGGCGGGCCCTGCCCTGTGGCTTCCTGTCTCCTTTGAAGTGTGTGCCCAGAACTCCAGATGCAGCCTCAGAGGGGAAGCAGTACTTTTCTTTTTAAAGATAAATGTGCAGCGAACAGAAGTGGGGCACTGGTACCAGAGGAGATGAAAAGCAGTCTGGGGGAGGTCACTGCCCTTCGCTAACAGCCGAGAGGCTGGAGAAGGCCACAGGCGGGCGGGAGGAAGCTCTCACTCCGGAGTGGGTGGACCCAGGTTCAGGTCCTTGTGCCGCCACTCGCAAGTTGTTTTCCCCTCTCTGAATCTGAGTTTCCTCCTCTGTAAAGTGGCCGTCACAGCACCTGTCTCACAGGGTGGTGGTAAGGATTAAACCATCTAATATATGTGAAGCACAGCAGCTGGCACATAATAGCTGCTCAGTAAAGGCCTCAGTTATAGTCATTATCATGTATGTCCCACATTCCGAGTGACTGCTGTGTGTCCTCATGTGACTGTCACACAAAGAAATATCATCCATCGTGTGTCATAGAGGATCACAGGGAGGCTGGGAATGTCCATCCCCTGCACCCGTGAGCCATTACCTCAGGACGGGGGAAGGGGTCATTTGCAGCCCTGCTGGACGTAGATGCACATGTATCAGTTCTGCTCCTTCTGTTTTCCTCGGCCTTAAGGATAAGTTGCTGTTATACCTGCTTCCTTTAAATTTCTGTTACAAAACAAAAACAGTAATGAAGTCCCAGTTCTCTTGTGTGTGTGTGTACATTAGCATGTGTGTTTGAATGAGAGAAACGGGAAAGAGAGAATATGGGATCGTTAGGATTTCGTGTGAAGGGAGGCTGGCATGGCAGAAGCTCTTCACTGCTGGGGACTGAGGGGCCAGGTTAGGACTGAACCCTGAGCCTGCAGAGATCTGGCTGCCGCTCGGGGCTGCATCCAGCATGCCCTGACCTTGCCAGGGCAGGTGGCAGATGGAGTCTTCAAAGCCAGTGAGTTCAGAAATCCGTTTCTCTCCTGGGGATTCTGGATGGCTTCACCGCATACTCAAAGGTCAGCCAGTCATTCCCTTTACTGCCAGATGTCAAAGGCTTAGGAAGCTGGCAGACTCCCCCAGAAAAGGCTGCCTGGGACCCAGGGACAGGAACATCCCCTCTATGGGGCCTCGGGAGATGACAGAACCCTCGGGGCTCCCACCCCAGTCCCCGCCCGCCCCCCGCTGTATACCCAAGAGAAGGTAGTATTGGCCTGGCTATATCCCAGCACCTCACCCACCTCCTGGATGTGGAGCTGACCTTCCTCATGGTCTCTGGAGAGATCATAGAGACAGTTCCAGGCTTTCATTGCTTCCATGTGGAGTGCTATCTATATACACTCTCTCCATTAACACGTTGTAAACCTGGTTTGACGGGAAGACCAGACACACATACCGTTTGGTTAAATCAGATTTTACTTTTCTGAGAGACAGAAGACAGAGGCTCTGCTCAGAATTTACAGTGAAGATGAACAGCATTGCCCTGACCAGCCAAGGTGCAAGAATCTAAACCGCAGAGTCCCGCTCAGGGCTGGCCAGGTGTGGACAAGTCTTTCTCTCTCCAAGCTCAGCCTTTCCTACATGTCCCCAGGCTAACCAGGTCCTCCCACACCTGCCATTACGGGCGCCCTCGTAATGCCCTTGAGTAGCCAGTTCTACATTGGTCCTCTAGCTTCATGTTCGCCCAGGGGCCACATCTGCCTTCAGCTTCCTCCTCGATCCACCTGAAACTCAGGGTTTCAAGCCCGAGGGGTGAAGCCAGGACCTCACATCAGAGCCTCTTTTCCTTGTCTCTCCACCAAGGGCTCTCTACTTCCTCCTCCCTGCTGACGGAAACTTTATTTATATCCATAGCATGACCCCTCTCTACCTATGCCTTATGCTCAGAGATCCAAGGGCTCCTCTCAACATCTAAAGGGAACATTTGGCCTCGCCAGCGTGGCTCAGCGGTTGAGCATTGACCTAGGATGCAGGAGATCAAGGTTGGATTCCCGGTCAGGGCACATGCCCGGGTTGTGGGCTCCATTCCCAGCAGGGGGCGTGCAGGAGGCAGCCGATCAGTGACTCATCATTGATGTTTCTCTCCCTCCCTCTCCCTTCCTCTCTCTCTGAAGTCAACAAAAATATATTAAAAAATAAATAAAAATAAAGGGAACATTTGGAATTTAGATGCATCTCTTTTTGGACAAGGCCTGGCTCTTGCTTCATGAGGTTCATGAGGGTCTAGCTGATCACTGACCGTATGTTATTTGCCTTTGATGTGCTGGAATATATGGCATTGATTAATTGCATGGAACAGCATGATTTACAGGGAATGGAAATACTATCCCTATTACATAGATTGAATTAGTATTTGATGAATGAATGAAAGAGACATATAGTGAAAGTAGTTGGGTTCCTTTGGTTCTAAAGCTCCACAATTCCCCATTCAGTGGAGTTCAAAGTAGAGGTCAGTTTGGGGTGATGTAAAAGATACTGAGATTGAATTTGCAGTGGGCTCTCCAGATGGAGATTCCCTCAGTAAGCTCCAAGCTTGAGTGACCTTTTTTGCAGTTAGGAGAAGGGCGTGAGAAGAGGTCATCTGCTCCCCTGGTTCCCATGTGCTGCTGTCTGATGATATTGGTTTTGCATTTTGAGTGCAGTTGAGAAATATTCAAAACAGTAACTGAGGCACCTTAACTAAATCATGAAGGTTTCTCTTGAGCTTATGTAGATGGGCAGGTTCTAAAGTACTTCAGTATCTTCTTTCATAAGAGACAGAGGAAACAGAAATACCGCAGAGACCCCTGTGGGGAGTGGCAGACCATTGACCTGGAATGTGAACTGATCGGGAGGTAGAGAGGATATTAGTCCACAAGTTGGCTTTTCTCACCAGGGAAATATTTTAGCAGCAGTTTTATACAAGGTAATGAATCGTTCCACCTACACGTGAAGATAAAAAAAGAGAAAAATAATGGGAAAGCATTTTTTTGAAAAAAATAAAGGACTTATAAGTGAGATATCCCCCCTCCCCCCAAAATAAGCTATTTTTATGGGTGGGATTTAGCATGCCAGTATCCATAAATGCCTGCAGGGCCACTGAAGCAAAACTGATCGCAAAGAACATAAAAATGTGCTCCATGTTTGGGAATCTGAAGAACATGAACAACCCCATTAGAATCTGCGCTGGTTGATTTAAGTGGCCAGAAGGAAGTCTGGACAAGTGGGCATGGTTGGTGCTAATGGGGTGTTGTGTTTCCAGCTGGTGGAGGGAATGGTTAGCAAACAAAGCCAAGAGCATTCGAATTTCCCAAGCAAGTCTTTCTTGTATTGAATTATCTGTACAACAAAGGACCCTAAACATTTTCTCCCCTTCAGCTGGGATACAAAGCCAGTGACTTCCGAAAAGCTATGAAGACAGTAACCATACACAGCATGAGGGTAAACGCTGGAGGAATGAAAGAGAATAATGGTTGGAAAATAACATTGTTGTCCGCACAGAAAGACAACTGCATCTTGACTGACCTTTCGTTCGCAAATGACCTTGCCCCAGCAGTCCTGGTCCTAGACAGGCCCTGAGGCACACCTGAATAATCATACGAAAGTGGTTAACCATGGGTTTGAGTCCTTAGCAATCTTCATCTCCCGGACTGGCATTCAGATGTGACTGCTAACATAATGGACGGATGGGCCAGTTCTTCCCCCTGGATGAAATGAACGAGGCTCGTTTTTACCAGCCTCTGAAAGAACCACATCCCCTCGCTGTATCTGGGGGGAGGAGAGTACTTCCTGGGGGGAGGGGCTTGGAGCCGAGGTGGGACATCCTGGCCAAAGGCAGAGGGCATTAGGAGGACCGCTGCCCCTGAAAATGGTCTTTCAGAATGTGTGCTTTTTGAGTGCTATCTCCCAAACATCACCAGAGCAACTTGTTGATAAGACAAAACCAAGCTTATTGCTTGCCTGGTAATGGAAGGGGAAAGGCAAAGTCTGATTTATGAAGATTTTGAAGTCTGGTTTAAAGGTTGGTCTTTCCATGTGACAAGGGGGATGAGACGGGACCTGGAGGGCTTGGTTAGGATTGGGTAACTGTTATGACATAATAGTTTAGGTGGACACAGCAAGGCAAGGATTCTGAGACCAGGATTCAAAGAGTCTTGGGGTGTAAACTGTCTGTTGATGCTTTCTAAGGAAGAATTGATGGTCTTTTGGCAAGTCCCCATAATGAGCAATAATTTTATTTGAAGCTTTTATCTAGCTTGACAAGTGTCTTCTCCAGGAATACTAAAATTGCTAACGAGGACAATAGAATAGTAAAGTCAAGTTAATGAAAAGTGTATTCTGTAAGCAGCACTGTTGGGGGAGATGGCTTTAGTTCTTAGGCCCCAACAACAAAAAAGCAGGAGAGCTGGCAGGGGCCTGCCCGGTTCTGCAGGTACCCACCCAGACAGCATGAACGTTAGCTCATTGCCTCCCCACCATCAACACCCCCTTTCTGATTGGGGATTGTCAGAATCTGGGCTCCATCCTTGGCTCCAATAATGGAACTATGACCTCGTCCCAGGCTAAACCGTCAAGCCAGCCATGGGGATTAGCACTGCACACACTGATTTAACCCGAGAGCGTATAGAACCTTCTGTGTGGATGCCTGGACAGAGATGCTCTTTCTTTCCTGCTGGATGTAAATAAGGAAGGCATATACCCTAGGAACAGCTGTGGCCCTTTGGGACCTGTAGGGAAGCCAGGCTTGGTGTGAGGCCAGCCCGATAGGTGGAAGCATAGAGATAAAAAGAACCCCGACCCTGAAGCGTGTGATTGAGCAAGCCCCGCGTGCGTGCAGTGTTAGCTCTGGCCTTTATGAACATGTAAGTACGGACATTTCCTCTGTTCTGTAAGCAATATGGGGTGGGATTTCTGTTGCTTGAAACAGAAATGCCTTCTCTGGGACACAGAGCCATTCCCAAAGCTGCCATGAGGTCAGCCCTTCTGTCTTGCTCACCACAGTATGTCTGGTACCGAACAGTACGTGGCACGTGACAGACAGTCTATAAAGTTATGCTATTAAAACAAATTATGTTTGGTGACTTAACTTGTGTGTTGAAATAGTTATTGTCAAAAAAAGATTCTCTCTTTCTTCTTTTGAAAGTAATTTCAAAACTTAGAAAAACTGCTTTCCTTTTGCTTTGTATCTTATTTACAAAGGGAAATTCAAGTCCTGCATGGACTTGGCGCCCTGGGCAGCTCTCCGCCTCCTGCTGGCTCCCTGGTTGAGAAAGGCACACAGTTCCTTGGGGCGAAGATCAGCTGCGGGACTGTCCTTTCCCGTCTGCCTGTCCTACCGTGTACTGCAATTTATTTGTTTAGAATGCAAATGAAGATCTATACTTATTAAAGAACAGTATTTTAGGAACTCGAACATTATCTTTTAATCCTGTATTTATTATTTTTATTTGTAAGCTAAAGCTCAATTGTATGTTAAAGTCTGCGATTCGCAGTGGTAGAATTACATATTTTCCCCCATTTTAAATAAAGTCCAGAATATGAAATGTGATGACATTGATCATTGAAATGCTTGAAAATAAGGAAAGGACTTGGGGTGGCGAACACCCCATACAACACACAGATGATGTATTACAGAACTGTACCCCTGAAACCTCTATAATTTTATTAACCAATGTCACCCCAATAGATTCAATTAAAAATAAGGAAAGGGGGTTTCTACAAAGCCAGGGGAGCTTTACAGTCCCTGAGCACTGACGGAATGCAGCCTGAACCCTGGGTGTGGGATGCAGTCGGGAGCTGTGCTCAGATTGTCAGGAAGAGAAGCAGTTATGGACAGGAAATAAAGGTGCGGTTTTGTTTCCTGCGTGGCTGAGGGATCCGACTGGAGCATGCTGAAATGTGCGTATGGATAGTAGTATCCAGATTGAAAACTTTACTAGAGGAAGGTCATAAAACCAGTCAAGGAAGTGAGCACCTGCAGAGGGATTCAGATGGACTAGATGTCAACAATGGGAGCATTCTGGATTTTTCCCCGTTGATGCTAATGCCGTCTCTGAAGGGGGGCATGTGCGTCCAGGCGGAGTGCCTTTGCTTGGGCCGTGCCTGCTTCTCCCTCCTCGTTGACTGGAGTCAGGGTCACATCAAGGACAAAGCTGGTTGAGAACAGCCAACTCCTGCTCACAGGGAAGATGGGTGCTCACAGGGATTAACTGGATGCAAAAAGCTCCATAGAATCCATAACCAACATCTGGAGGCTGAGCAGCTGGCGCGCCCACCCTCGTCCGAGAAGCTTCCATACAGGCAGAGAGGGTGGGACCGTCCTGCGGCAGTAACCACGGCCCCAGATCAGGCCTCTGACAAGGGACCCAAGAGTCGGGCAGGGGTCAGAGTGGGCTTCTGGTATTGGTGACGGCAGAGGTCTTCACGGCAGACTCTGAGGACTGAGGGAGATCCCAGCAGGCCCCAAGCGTGGCAGGCTGGGCCGGCCTGGTGGTGGAGAAGCATATGGGAGTTACACTCGCTTTGCACACAAGGTTGAGGAATGAAGGAGTCGACAACCAAGGCCCCCTGGCTGTGGAAAACTGTGTGGCAGGCCCGCAGCATGGCAAGGCAGCCGCAGGACTGCCGTCTGCCTGTCCCCTGGAGCCTGCAGGCTGAAGTCTAAATGGTATTTCTAGGTGAGGAGCCGGGGCTAAGAGAATCTGATCTTTCACTTGCATCTAAAATTTTATGTTCCTTAAAGTTGCAGAAAGTCCACTCCCGGGATTAGCACTAATGGCTCTTATCCTGCCACCTAAAAATAACATAACGCTTACATTGCTCTTGAAGAACGGAATCAAAGTAGCATGTGAATGTGAGCATACCTGGAACTAAATCTTATACCAGAAATATGAATCCAAGGATCCTTGTAGAGAAAGAAATAGTGATGCAGAGAAACCCTACACTTCGAGGATGAGGGGAGATCAGGACAGCAGGCTAACCTGCCCCATACCTGCCCCATCTGCCCTGCCGAGTCCTGCTCTCACGTCCCTAGCCCGAAAGAGTTAAGAGCAAAGGCCTTGAGAGAGCTGCGCTTTGTTACAGGGAAACAGCTTTTAGCTCCAGCTGCTGCTGCCAGTGGAGATGCTTGAAAGTAAAAAGGAATAATCGGAAAGAAAAGGACTTCTGAATCACATGGGAGTCTTCGAGGACTACTTAGCCCAGATGGATTTCTTACTGCATCAAGCCAGGGCCTCTCTGAAGCCAGATGTAGCTTCCCTCCCTGTCTTAGCAGACGGTGTTTGAGTTCATGGGAGCCCAGGAGGCTGCTCCGCTGGGCAGGGGCTTCCTCAGTCCAGGAACTGGGAACAGAATTAATAACAGTGACAGCACTGGAAATACAGGGCTGAGTCTTGTGTTATAGACGAGGTGGGTGGCTCTGAGCTTTACAAGAGTCCTTGAGCAATTGCAGATGGACGGCTATCACTTTTTGTTTATTGCATCAGCTGCAAAGACCAGAAGGGGACTTCGTGAGCCAGGGAATGATGGGAGCCAGGGCTATGATGGCAGAAACAGATCCGGACCACACTCAGGGCTTCATCCATTCCCATCCAGAGAGGAGGGCTGGGAAGTAAAAGGCCGGGCCCCCTCCACTGTTACCTCCACTCCGTGATCAGAGAACATTCAGTGCCCTGTGTTTCTAGTGCTCTGTGTTGCTCAGTGGAACATGCCTGCAGAGCAGCTGTTGAGTGGGGTGGGGTGGGAGGTCGTATAAGGGTTGTGATTGAAGAGGCTGAAGGAAGAGTAGGTTTGGGAGGGAGAGAAGTGGTGGAGGGCAGCCAGCCACAGGGAAAGGAATTGGGTGGTTTGGGGAGAGAGGGGAGTCAGGAAGGGAGATAAAAGATATTTCAAGGAGATTTGGAGTCAGTTTTGCTGGCAGGAGACAAGGTCACCCTCATACCTCCAGGAAGTCTTCAGTGGCGTTAACATGGATTTGAATTTGGATTATATTTTGAGGACTTGCTGAGTCTGACTCCCACACTGGAGCATCCATGAAGCTCCTACATGATTCTAGATTATTTGTAATCTGCACTTCATATGCGCCTAGATATGTACAAATTTAAGTTAGTACTTAGCAAATTTAAGCACACACCTAAATGATTAAATTAGTTGTTTAACATAGTGGTGTGCAGTTTTCGGAGGGTTTTTATTACGACTGAATCCTTTCCTGAAGTCAAATCTAATTTGGAAACTAAATGTGTAAAACTGAACAAAGCAAAAGCTGCTGTGGTCGAAGCAGACAAAAACTGAAGAGAGCTGAACCAGTTCATCCAAGGGAAAGGCATGGCCCAGTTAAACTTCGGGCTGGCCCCATTGTGCTGTGTTCGTGTCTAATAGGGAGAGGAGCCTAAGCCAACTCTGCCACTTAGAGCTGTGCGCTGGAGCAAATCACCTAATCTCTCTCAAGACCAGTTCCCTCCTCCAGGACATGGGGCTGTTAGTATCTAGTTTTAAGTATCTGTTGTGGTGATTAAATGATACAACATATATGAGAGTATCTAGCATAGTATCTGGCAGTGAAAGATACTCCCCGAGTGTTGAATAAGAGGGAAAATAGAACTCCACCCAGCATTTCCATCACTGATTCTGGATGATGCTATTATAGTGCTCCAATAAAGAGAACTTTTCTGGGGAGATTCCGCATTTGTCATTTCTCTGGCTTTTGGAATTTCCAGGGATTCACAGAGACTAGATGTTAAGAATGTAAGGTGTAGCCCCGCCGGGCGTGGCTCAGCGGCTGAGCATCCACCTAGGATCCAGGAGATTTCGGTTCAATTCCTGGTCAGGGTGCATGCCCGGGTTGCAGGCTCAATCTCCAGTCAGGGGCGTGCAGGAGACAGTCGATCAGTGACTCTCTCATCGTCGATGTTTCTCTCTCTCTCTCCCTCTCCCTTCCTTTCTCTGAAATCAATAAAGATATATTTTTTAAAAAAAGAATGTAAGGTGTAGCAGCACTGTATTTCATTAAGTTCTCAATTATATAGGGAATAGAGCTGTGTGCCTCAAACAACCTTGGTTCTGATTTACATTAAGAAATACATTGTACATCATGATACACACAGATATAAAACTGAAAAATTTCATGAAATAACACACATACACGTGATGCATATTTTTGAAAATTTTTTATTTTATGAAAAGAAATAGTGGTCACACCATTAAATTGATTTCCAAACCCAATGATGGGTCATGATCCAGACTATGAGAAACTTCAGTAAAGGCTGTGCACATTTAGAGAAGCCAATGTAATTCTGAGGCCATGTGGGGGGACTGAGGGAAATGTGGGATCCTGGCCAACTGCACGCATCTGTAGAGTCATCCAGAATACTTTTCCTCCAAAAGACCAGAACTCTCCGCTT
This sequence comes from Miniopterus natalensis, assembly GCF_054644295.1. Taxonomy (NCBI): domain Eukaryota; kingdom Metazoa; phylum Chordata; class Mammalia; order Chiroptera; family Miniopteridae; genus Miniopterus; species Miniopterus natalensis. The sequence goes on from NC_142091.1 coordinate 43,063,984, forward strand.
CTCATCACATCTATTTGCCAGGAAACAACTGCATCCCTTGGTTTCAGCTTCTCTGCATAAGATGCTGCACACCTGAGTATGTGTTGCCACATCTGCATGAGCACAATGGATGATTTTTATTACAAATATTTAACTGTCTGGTTTGGAGCACAGCTTAGCCTTAAAATGCTTAAACAGCACAGAGACACCATGTAACTATGTGTTTATAATTGACGGAAAATGTTGGGTAAAGCCACAGAAGGAAGGAAGAGGCATTCTAGTTGGACCAGTGTGTCACTGTTAAGAAAGAGTTCCCTGAGGTGACGGGACTCCTTCTGTCCTGCCCAGGGCCAGGTACTGTCTTAAGTGCCTTCAGGGACTGGGTTCGTGGGGCAGGGTTGTGGGGGAGTTGTCTGGCAGTAAATTGTATAATCTGTGTTTTTAGAATTTGTTTGGGAGCACAGATGAGAGAGTTCCCAGCCACCCACGGGGTAAGGGTGGTGACCAGAGAGACACGTTGAACCCCTTGGGCAGGCTCTTGAAAGTGAGTGGAAATCCTCCCGTTCAGCAAAGAGACAGGTTAACGTGGTGAAATGCAGGAAGGTATGAAAGAGGAGGACTGGTCCCTGGGACACCAGGGAACTCAGGATGACTGAAACCCAGGGTACATGGGGACGGAAATGAGGCCAGACGGGGAGGGAAAAGCCCTTCAGCCGCAATGAGGACTTGGAACTTCCTGCTAGTGCTGTAAGGGAGCCTGCAGCAGCTCAAATTTATGTTTTAAAAGGATCACACCGATTATCTGGAGGAGTGTGAGCGAGAGGGGGCGAGGCTGGAGGCAGATGTTAGGATGCACTAGGCTCAGGCCTGAAGAGGGCACATATATAAGGGACGGTGGGGAAGAAGGAGTGAATGCCCTTGCGGAGGTTTCTGAGTAGTCGGGGAGAGGGAGGAGGCCGGCTGAGGACCAGCTTTCTATGCTGACAGATGGTCCCAACATCTGAGCTATAGATGGTAGAGAAGGGACAGGGTGTTTGGGACAAGAGTGAGGGAAAGGTGAGCTGACAAGGAGAGAGGGGACATTACGGAGTTTCCATGCCAACAGCAGAAGAATTTGACAAAATGTACCATTTACCTATTGTCTTCTGAAGGTTGCTTTTCTGGACGACATATTCTGTTCACAACTAAGTTACTTAGATTTTAACCATCCACCCATCATACATGCGGGCACACCGTGCTCCTCTCTTACCCTTTTCTTAGCTGACAGCCAGTCAGATTCTATTCTGGGCCCAAAGCCACGTGCAGAAGGCAGATTGGTCCACCAGTTTTCAAAATGGAAATGCCTGTGCCCAAAATCTGCTGACAAAAGGCTAATTAGCATGAATTTCAAGCCCAGGTCCCTTGGGGAAGAGGTGTCAGAAAGCTCTAAGTGTTGCAGACAAAAGCTCTCTGTGAATTGAGGAAGGCTGCAGGTTTTCCCAAGTGGCCCGTGAATCACTGTAAGAGTCCAGACTCAGCTGTGACCCTACGGGGAAGCGAAGGGGCCTCGGCTCACACAGGCAGATTCTGTGCATTGCCCCCTCTCCCTGCTGAGGCCAAGCATGAGGACTGAGAAGACAACTTGGGACAGAAGTCATCAAGGGAACTCAGACAGATGGGGTGGCCTCCTAATAGGGAGGGAAGAAGGGGGCAAGGACTGGAGAGACGGAGCAGCACTAAGACAGTCTACGTTGGGTCCCCAAGCCGTCGAGGACAAAAGGAAGGCTCACACAGGCAGATTCTGTGCAAAATCCCTTCACCCTTTTCACCCATCCCTCCAATCCCCCTCCCATCTGGCAACCATCAGTTTCTTCTCCGTATCTATGAATCTGTTTTTGCTTCGTTTGTTCATTTATTTTGTTTTTTAGATTCCACACATAAGTGAAATCATATGGTATTTGTCTTTCTTTGTCTGACTTATGTCACTTAGCATAATACTGTCTAGGTCCATCCATGCTGTCACAAATGGTAAGATTTCATTCCCTTTTATGGGTGAGTAATATTCCATTGTATATATGGAATATATATATACACAACTTCTTTGTCCACTTGTATATTGTTGGGCAGTTGGGTTAATTCCATATCGTGGCTATTGTAAATAATGCTGCAATGAATAATATTTTTAAATCTTTCTTCAACACTATGCCCCATCCCTTTGCTCCCTTTCAAGTTTCTCAAATACTCCTGGCTAGGTTTGCTCAGTGGTTAGAGCGTCGGCCCGTGGACTGCAGGGCCTCAGGTTCGGCTCTGGCCAAGGGCACGTACCTCAGTTGCAGGCTCGATCCCTGGCCCCAGTTGGGGTGCATGTGGGAGGCAGCCAATTGATGTGTCTCTCTTGCATCGATGTCTCTCTTTCTTTCTCTCTCCCTCCCTTCCACTCTCTCTGAAAAGCAATGAAAAAAATATCCTCAGGTGAGGATTTATAAAAAAAAAGAAAAATGTTTCTCAAATATCTTGAGGGAGAGAGAGCACGCCAGGATCCGCGCGCCCGGGGTGGTTGGGCCGCCTCCCCGAGCTTTCATGTCTGTGTGTCTCCCCGCCCCAAGGAGAGCAGCCCAGCAGAGCTGCGGGATGTGGTGGCATCGAGCGCGTGAGTACAGACAACTTCAGGTTTCTGCCCTGAAAGGGGAAGGCAACAGGTAGGCCAGCTGCTAAAAAGGAGAAGAATTTTGACAACGGAGTTTTCTTTTTCAGAATCAAGAAATTTGAGCATTTTTATAGGCTGAAAAAAGGCTAATAGGGAAGGGAAGGCTGGAGACCAGGAGAGAGCGATAACTGGTGTGTGGGCTTTAACCCGGACGCGCATGGCCCTGGGCCCAGGCCCAGCTCTCCTCGCTGAGCACACAGGATGTTCCTCTCCGCCTGTTTCTGGCCATCGTGGCTCCATCTCGTCTCTGTGCCATGAAAGCAGGGGTTACCCCACAGGAGGGGTGAAGGACTAGCCCGTGCTGCTCTCGGCACAAGGGCGGATCACCCAGCGTTTGTGCAAAGGGGCCCAGGCGATCGCCTGCCTCCTCTCTTCCCACGCCTCTGGGTCCCGGGTTTTCTCTGCACACTCCCTGTGTGCTCCCGTGTCCTGGAAGCAGCTCTGCCCTCTCCCAGCCTGGCTCAGCCTTGAAGGGGCCTCCTTTCCTTACCTGGATCCCGCTGGGCCGTTGGCCGGCATTCAGACCCTGCTCCTGTTCTTCCAGCAACTCTGATCCCAGTGTCCAGCGCAGCCCAGCCTCTTCCCACTGCGCTGCTGTGCACTTTGAAACTGCTCCCTCATGCAAGAGCCCCACTCCCTGTCACAGCATGCGGGGTTTGATACGACCCCTCCCACCCCTGACGCCTGCTGGACACGCCACCCCTCTGCTCAGATCTCAGCTCTGACCTCACCACCCCGCCGGTGCAGAAGCGTCTCCCGCCGAGCCCCGCCTCCCTGCTCTAGCCCGCAGCCCGCCTCCATTCAGTTCCAGCGAGTCCAGCTGAGGACAGGCTTGGAGCATTTGTGCCAAAGTCCCCAGGAGCCCGGCACTGTTGCGAGCGCCACCTCTCACCCTCCCGAGTGCGAACACCTACTATGCCCTTTTCACTTCAAACTTGCAAGACATGCAGAGGGATGCAGCAGCCTGAACAGTGTTCCTAAAAGCCCAGCTTCACGGAAAGGACAAGATCCCCGGCAAGAATGGAAGAAATTGTACGAGCTGGAATGACCCAAGCCGGTGGGGGCCGGAGATACGTGCACAGTACAGGAAAGGAGGACGGTCACTGGACCTGCTTCCTCGTGTGAGACCTTCACTCAGAACCTGAAGCTGAATCTTCTGGGGAGGTTTTTGTCCCAGGAAACAAAGAAAAGGGGGCTCAGGGGAGCCAGTGTTGGAGCTGAGGGGGAGCTGAGAGAAGAGAGGAGCATGCTCTGGTGTCAGATGGGTACTAGACTCACCAGATGATCACTTTGTAAGGTATATAGATGTCCGACCGCTAGGTTGTACACCTGAAACTAATATATTGTATGTCACCTGTAACTGAAAAAAATTCATTAAGAAAAGAGAGGAAAACCTAAACTATTCTAAATTTTTTTTTAAAAAGTGCTGGAGGGAGTTATGTCATCGGCAAGGACATTAGCTTGGTGGAATATACAGAGAGCCTAAGCAGAGTTCGTGCCCTTTGACAAAGTCATTTTTATTCTTGGGGAAAAGTCAGAAATGCGTATGAATATTTATGCACAGATATGTTCATTGCAACATTATTTATGAATAGCAAAAACGTGGGAAAGGAACAAACGGTTAAGTAAATTGTGTTAAATAGAAATGATGGAAACAGACAGCCATTTAAAAAATGTTTTCAAAAGATATGTCATGACATGGAAAATTTGCCTCATAATTCTAGGTTAAAAAAAGAGATAAAGATAAACATTTATGTATACATACAGTATCGTTAGGGAAAAAAAAAAAAGAGGAGCACGTTAGATCTCACATAACCTGTGCTGGCCCCACGATGGGCTGCGAGGGACCCCGCTAAGGGAGTGTCACAGGTAGAGGGGCGATGCCCTCCTAAGGCAAAGCATAGCCCTAGCATAGAGAGAAATCTAGTGAGGAAGATGCTCACCTAGGGACAATTCCTGGAAGTCTTCTTTGAAAACGGAAATCCGACAAATACTTGAGTCACTTTGCTGGCAAGATATATCAGTTGGAACACTTTTGATGCCAAGAACAGATATCCTGACACAAACGTGATTAAACAGTGAGAAAATGTGTCATCTGGCCGAGGAGTTCGCGGTGGCATGAGGTGCGGAGATGGCGGCTTCAGCTGTTAATGAGGGGGTCGGGAAGGCCACATGTCCCAGGCTGCTGAGCTGTCCTTCCTTTCCGATTCATCTTCAGGTGGGTCGCAAGATGGATGCAGCCCAGGCATTGGGTCCAGGCACGAAAATAACCAGAGCACAGTGCGCTTCCTGTAGCTCTATTAGCAGCAAGGAAAAAACTCCTCATGCCCTCAACAGAAGCATGTCCATTTTTTAATCAATCACTGACAAAAGGAATATAATTAAGTGGGTCAAACAGGTCCACCTCTAGAGGAGGATCCCCTTTCCCTAAGATGCCTAAGGGTTTGGGGGCAGGTGGAAGCTTGATAAACTCAAGGTTCCCTTAGGAAGGAGGAGTTTGCAGGAATGGGTGCTGGGCAGGTAATTACAGTGTACTTTACAAGCCATGTCCTGATTAATGTAGACAGTGAGGACAGGTAAGAAAACGTATATGGTTGACCCTTGAACAACATGGGTTTGAACTGTGTGGGTCCACTTATATGTGGATTTTTTTTTTCAATAAATACTGTAAATGCATTTCTCTTGTGATTTTAATAGCATTTTCTTTAGTTTATTGTAAGAATGCAATATATAATACATGCAACAAACAGAGTGTATGTTAATCGACTTTATGTTATCGGTAAGCATTCTGGTCACCAGTAGGCATTAGTAGTTAACGTTTTGGGGAAGACATAGGTACACATTTTCGACTGCACGCAGGAGTTAGTGCCCCTAATGCCCACATTGTTCAAGGGTCAACTGTAAATTAATATATGAAGGAAAAAGACAAAGAACATGTGTAGAAAAACAAGAACTCTTGGGCAAAAGAGTAATTAGGTCCTTAGGAAAACCATCATAGAGACTGTGGCAGCGAAGGGATAATCGGGTACGGTCAGATTCCACCACCAGCTTTAGAATAAAGAGTTTCAAAAACTCAGAAGGGAAAAAAAAGGCAGTGTACAAAGCCGAAAACAGTAAGAAGGGCGCACGCCTGCCTTCGCCTCACTGCCTGGCCTCTCGGCACCGCCTGGCCCCTTCTTGTCCTTCTGCCGCTCAAACACGTTCTGTCTCTGGACATGCACAGCTTTGCTTGTCTCTCCACTTCCCCGGAGAGGCCGACTCCAGGCCTGCACCTAGAAACCTGGTTCTCTGTCTGACTGGGAAGCTGCGCTTCTTCAAGGAACCGCATACGTGACACGGGGCCACTAGTGCTTCACAGTTGGTCACTTTCAGCCCCTCACTCCACACACCTCTACCCTGGCATTGCCACCAGATTCTGTAGCTCTCCACTCAAACTGATCTCCTTCTTTAATGACACTGGGCTTCGTTGGACTTCTGTCAGCAATTTTCTCCAGTCCTGGTGCTCTCCGTTTCCCCAAACATTCTCATGGGCAATTGTGGGGATCACCTGTGATCCCCACAGAGCAAATGGCCCTTTCCTGGGGCCTCTGCCATCAGCTCTGCTACCCTTTGCTGCCCTCTGCTGGCCATCAATGTCACTGCAGGTAAGCTTTCAGGGCTCTGGATGGCTTTCACTGATGTGCTCATTCAATAAACGCTTATTTAGGGCCACTCAGTATTACACAATGTATAGACACTGAGGATTCAATGATGAAAATATATGGTGCTTGTCTTCCAGGAGAACAGTCCAGTGAGGAAAAGTGGGGAGAGAGAGGAAGGGAGGAAGGGGGGTGGAGAATATGAATGAATGGGGGTGAATGAATTCTAGTGCACCCCTGTGGAAGCCTAGATTTGCTGCTCACTGCACAGACTTTGCCTCCTAGCACCTTCACCTGACAACATCCTTGGAATTGAGCACCCTTTCCCCATTGGAGGTGGAGTGTGCCAGTGACATCTGCCTTCTCCCCAGCATTCTATGGCTTTTCATTTATAAATCAAATGTTTCTGAGCAGGTGCCAAGCTTGCTTCCGCATGAAATTTATGGTCCAGCTGAGGGGATAGACATAAGTAAATAATCAGACAGATTGCTTGATAACAGTTATGGTAAGTGTTACCTGGAGCTGTGTTCTGACTTGTTTACACCTAGGAAGAGCCCTGCACAGCAAGGATAGGGCATGGGATGCATAATTTGGGGTAGAAGGAATGAACCACAGAGGAGCACAGCCTATGCACACAGTAGACATAGAGGCTGCAAAGCAGACAAGACCTGAGAACCAAACCAATGTCTCCAACAGGCTTTGCTGAAACCAGCAGCTCATGTGCCCTCCCCTAACCTGCAGCATGCCCACCCTACCCTGACACTCTCTTCTATCCCACTAACTCATCTCCAGATGCAGATCCAGATGTGTGAGATGGTGTTTGCCAGGACCTTTGGTAGGTTCCTTTCAATGATAAATCAGGAGCCACAGGCCAATATTGCAGTGTGTACCCAATCCTTCATGCAGTGCCTGGCATATATGAGGCACTCCATAATTCTGTGGGGATTCTTGAATACATGAATTTTGCATAATTATCCAGGCAGGAGCTTAGCTTCTTCAAAAAATGAGGTCATGATTGGACTCATCTGATCAGTGGAGATAGCCATTCCAGTTCATTGTAGCCAGAACTGGATTTATAACTTAATTTGGTGTACCAACAGGATATAGACTCGGGCAGGGGAAGAGAGTGCGCAGCGAGGGTTTGGGTCAGGGGTGCAGAACAACAGTGAGAACATATTCCCAAGGTGTGGGGGGCAAACCTCTGCAAGGGCTAGGCTCTCCTTAAGGGGTCCCAGTGGCCCCTGTGCTGGGAGGGACTGACTTCCTCAGAGATCCAGCAGGGGCGGCAACACGCTTAAAACTATAGCTGGTTTGTAATTTTGGCCTCAGACAGTAATTACAGCTGCTGGGGCTCCTTGGAGAGATAATTACGGAGAGGATTCAGTGTATTCATTTTATCTACACACTTAACCATCAATTAAATCATTACCGTCTGATCCTATTCCAGAGTCTAGAAATGTTCTGTGAATGTATAATTTTGGAGGCACTGGAGTTTGTTTTCAGATGATTTTAAGTGAGAAATTGCCCAATTTCCAGAGCGGAGGCCCATATGCATGCTTCCCCATGGAGGAAGAGCCAGGGATGTTCCCTGCCTTGTGGAGGCTGCCTCCCTGGAGGCCCAGCCACAGGAGAGGGGGGCCACGCTGAAGGATTGGCAGGTGGTGCTGGCTTTGCCTTTCATCTCCCACAAATTTACGGTTTTCCAGAACAGGGTTAATACCGGGCCCTAGAGGTCCACGTCTGGGAACAGAAGGGAGGGTGACTGGTTTTGCCAAGAGGCTTCCAGGAGGGTCCTCCCTGCTGGGATTTTGCAGGGGCCCTGGGCCACCTTCCACTAATTCATAGCCAAAGATGTGGTCTTTTCACTGTGGTATTTAAAAGCATGGGCTCTGGAGTCAGACCACTGGGCTCACATTTGGCTTTTCCACTTCTAAGTTGTGTGTCCTTGAGCGATTGTTTCAACCTCTCTCAGCCTCAGGTCATTCACAGCACAACGTGGTGAGACCTAAATGAGAAAATAATGCAGTGTATTTAGCACAGTGTCTGCACTTAATGGATGCTGGCTAAATTTTAATAATTGATGTTATTTAATATACATGTACGTTTAGGAGGAGAGAAGCAGAAGGGAGAACCAGAGTCCAAAATGTGCTGCCGTGAGGCCCTAAGTATACGTTATTTTTCATATACATACATAACTGTGATAAAGCTTAATTCATAAATTAGGCACAGTAAGAGATGAACTACAACTACTAATAATGAAGTAGGTTAATTATAACAATATGCTGCAATAAAAGTTATGTGTTTGTGGTCTCTCACTCAAAATGTTTCACTGCACTGTCCTCATCTTTCACTGAAAGAAGCCCTTTAGAGCTTCACCTTGGCATATTTGAATCGCCAGCATCACTGCTCTTGCACTTTGAGGCCAATATTAAGTAATGTGGGGTGGTCACTTGAACACAAGCACTACAATACCAGACAGTCAGTCTGACAACTGAGTTGGCTACTAAGTGACTAAGGGTGGAGAGCGTCTATAGCATGTATTTGCTGGACAAAGGGATGATTCACATCCCCAGCTGCACAGTGTGAGACTTCATCACGCTACTCAGAACAGTGCGCAGTTCAAAACTTAGGAACTGTAGCCCAACTAGCATGGCTCAGTGGTTGAGCATCGACCTAGGATCCAGGAGATTGCAGTTTGATTCCCAGTCAGGGCACATGCCCGGGTTGCGGGCTCGATCCCCAGCAGGGGGGGCATGCAGGAGGCAATTGATCAATGACTCTCATCATTGATGTTTCCATCTCTCTTTCCTTCTCCTTTCCTCTCTCTCTGAAATCAACAAAAATATATTTTTAAGAAAACCACTTAGGAATTGTTTTGCTTCTGGAATTTGCCATTTCATATTTTCGGACTCCAGCTGACCGCAGGTAACTGAAACTGCAGAAAGCAAAACAGTGGATAAAGGGGGGACTACTGTACTTCTTTCAGATTTGACCCAAGCGTAGCCTCCTGTCTGTAGATATGCCTTTGCGGTAGCTCCCATAATGCTGCTTTGTCGTTTTGTGTTTGATGTCCTGAGTAGACTATGAGTTCCCTGAGAACAGGGATCATATCCTGTTCATCTCTGATTCCCTGGACCCGTGTGTGGGCCCCAACAATGAGTAGGTGCTCAGTATTGCTGAATGAGAGAGGGAGACTGAGAGAAGGAGGAAGGAGGGCCTGGCTTCCCTGTGCTCAGCATGAGGTGCGTAGGAGTAAGCCCTTTTCCTGACTCATAGAGTGGGGTCCTCCACCCACAATCATTGTGTGATTTCAGCAGATTTTCATGTTTAAACTTTACCTGCTGAAAAGCTGTATGGAAAAGCCCTTGCTGATAACATCCATGCTTTGCCTGGCAGCACAAGGGCTCTCCCTCTCTGGAGGGACTTTTAGGGAAAGTTTTTACAGTCCACAAGGAGAGAAATACAGCTGTCATTCAGGGTCCCACGAACCTCAGGGTGTTTCACATGTTGAGGCAGTTTGTGACTTTTTGTGAAACAGACTGTGAGAGATGGACAAGCAGCGGGGGGACAGACAGAGGCGAGGAGGCTGTGGCCCCCAGAAGTGCTTCAGAGCCACCACTTCTGTCTCAAATCTATTCTGAAAACAGCCTTTTGCAGTGTGAGGGTGCGGTACTCATGTTGGGACCTGGTTCAAGATTTGGGGGAAACATCATTGCCATTGATGTTTCCTGAGAAATGAGCAAAGGGCATGCAGGCACCTCATCGGGTCTTAGCGTCTGCACTCAGGGCTCCGTCCCTGTGAGTTAAACGAAAGTATCTCCCCAGATGAAAAAAACTGAGACTTAGTTAACTTAGCTAACATCAGGAGGCAAATAAGTGGTAGAGCTAGCATATTGATGAAGATTGTTTTATATTCCCATTGTTCTTAGTCCCCTCCACACTCTTGCAAGGATCTTACAGGCCTGTGACTTTGGACTTTGCCCTGTTATGTGCTTGGACCAATAGAATATGGAAGGGGTGACTAATATAGATTTAAACAGATCTTTCTGATTCCATACAGTGCTTTTATTTAATTTAGTTTTAAAATATGGTTTCATTGATTTTTTTAGAGAGAGAAAAAAGGAGAGAGAGAGAGACGCAGAAACATCAATCGGCTGCCTTCTGCATACCCCTTACCGGGGACTGAGCCTGCAACCTGGGCGTGTGCCCTAATCAAGAATCGAACCTGCAGCCTCTTGGTGCATGGGATGATACTCAACCAACTAAGCCACGCCAGCCTGGCCATACAGTGCTTTTAAAAGCAATGTTCTTCTATCTCAGTGCTCCTCAGGCACAGATACCAGTGCTGTCCAGCCTGGTTCCAGATGTGGACCTCTCTTCACCCCTTAGGAAAGGCTCTCTCCATCATCAAGTTGAAGCTGGCAACCTCACCCTGTTCCTCTTTCCTCCCCTGCCCTCTTCCTACGAAAAACCCTGCACGTGCCCACACCTCTCAGCAAGGCTCTCAAACCTGCTTCTCCGCCAGCCAGACAGCGTGGAGGGAAACAGCTGCGCCAGCTGCACACGACCAGTTCCTCACTGGCCGGTCCATTTGCAGGTCACACAGCTGGTTCTAAGTGTTGTTTCCCTTCTGTGCTGTTATTATTCAGCTCAATTAAGAATGTAAAGCTGAAACAATGCCTAAGAATTTTCTGGAAAGCTCTTTTGTGTTCCTCCTTCTGGCACCGATTCCCTGTCCCTTATGAGCTCACATCCCCAAGTGATTTGTCATGTAAGCTTTTGGCTAATTTACTTCCAGTTGTTTTGCTTTTGCTGTTTTCCCCCCACCTAATCATCTGCTTCAATATAACCATGATTTTCAAAATCAGTAGGATGTGCAGTGAACAATAGGCAGTAAAACTGATTAACTGAAAGCCCTTAAAAAAATCCTTCAAGCTAATGCAATACTCTTTTTATTTTAGTAGGCATGTTATGTTCTCTGGGCTTTTTCCACAAATGTGGTTTTAAATGTTGTATTCTGATAAGACTACATTCTGTAACTACAAAGATTTGAATCCTTCAAGTTAGAACATGATTTTCCCTAGTTATCTTTTTTGAAAATTGATTTTAGAGAGAGAAGAAGGGAGAGAGAGAGGGAGAAACATCACTTTGTCATTTCACTGATTTACGCATTCATTGGTTGATTCTTGTATGTGCCCTGACCGGGGACCAAACCCTCAGCCCTGTATCAAGACAGCGCTCTAACCAACTGAGCTACCTGGCCAGGGCTTTCCCTAGTTATCTTAATGTGGGGCTTTGAGTAAAAACATGGTTTTACTTGCACAGCACCCCTCCTCTCCTCTTCTGATAAAAGAACCCTGGTTTCCTTGAGGACCCTCCCCTGTGCCCGCCCTGTCCATGTAGTTTGGGTGGACCTCACGGCACCTTCAGCTCCAGAAGTGGCTCTGGGTCCCCCCTGGCTGTGTCCAGTTGGCACATTCAGGCATTGGTTCAGGGCGGGACGTGACCCAGTTTCAGCCCAGGTTCTGGAAGCTCTGTCAGGAAGAGGCAGCTCCTTCCTCTGGGCTTGGAGCTGTGAGGATGCGAGTGTGGAGTCCTAGCTGCAGTCTTGCCATCACCGTGGTCGAACCTGCCCCAGAGTGGAGCAGATCAAAGGAAAGCAGAGCTGAGAGATGGGGAAAGTGAGAATGAGCCCCGGTGGTGCCGTCTGCACATCCGGAGGGAGGAGAGACAATAGGCAGACTGGGAGATTGTGAAGTAGCATTGACAGCGCCGCTCAGCAGTCACAGCGCAGGGCCCCTGCCAGCACCTGCCACAGCGGGACAGTGAAGAGCGGAGAGAGAGTGGGCGGCTGGGGCTGGGAAGCCTCAGACGGCGGTGCAGACCCCAGGGCTTCTGCCAGGGACACGTTTCAAGACTGGCAGACAGGGTGGCGGGACCTCCACCAAAGTTGGCCGTGCAGAAGCTGTAGCCGGGGGCTGGGACCAGAAACTGAGACCAGTTAGGACACAGCTGACCTGGTGCACATAGGTGACACTGTGACCTGCAAGGTAACAAGGGTGGTCTGCAAGGTGTGCCCAGCTCCACGGGCTGCAAGATTAACTCTAGGCCCCACCTGGTGCAGGGCTGAGACTTCTGCTGCATGGATGCCCTGACTCAAGGGAGCCGGGGGGTGCTGTGGGAGCCTCGGGAGCCTTGGGCCTTGGGAATGGCATTGGAAGTGTAGGGTGGCTTTGGGAGGTCTGGGGTGGCATCCATGCCCAGTGCTTCCTCTTGTAGCTTATTTTAATTACAAGTAATAGATACCAGATGGAATTAGCTTGGGGTTTTTGTAAGGATAGAAGGAAGTTTCTTGGAATTCAAGGGCAGAAATGTATCTGGGTTCCAGGAAGACTGAGACTGGTAACTGGAAACTTTGAGGAAGTCATACAATGTTTATTTTCTCTCTCACTCTACTCTCTCCTCACTTCTACCTCATAACTCTCCCTCCCTCCCTCCCTCCCTCCCTCCCTCCCTCCCTCCCTCCCTCCCTCCCTCCCTCCCTCCCTCCCTCCTCCCTGTTCTCAGTTCTCTGCCTCATTTTCCCCTTCCTTCCCCTTCCCCATTTTCCCAAAGCAGGACCTTTCATTCACTCATCTTGGGTTGGGTGCCCACCCTCGGTCCTAACAGCTGAGGCAGTGGCGGGCGGGGGGAGGTTTAGAGGGAGCCGAGAGCCATGTCTTCCAACATGACTCCCAGGGACTCCTTGCTGGGGCCGGGGGCACTGCAGACGATGAGGAGCGGCTGTTGTCAGCGTTGCTGGGAAGACACTCCCAACCGCCAAGGGCAGGCCATCGGCACAGGCATCATCAGTTCCCACCATAGTCTTCAGGGGCCCTGGCCTCTGCGTTCACACGTTCATTCAGCCCGCGTTCGCTGAGCGCCTGCCATGTGCCACGTGCTGTTCCACACACTGGGAAGACAGCGTTGAGTGAGGAAGACAAGACCCCTGTCACCAAGGAGCTTGCGTTCTGGTGGAAGGAGGCAGACCAATCACAAACAATAAACAGAAAATAGGTCATGATAAGGTCCAGGATGAAAATACAGCAGAGAGATGAGTTTAGAGTGACTGGGGGATGTTTGTGGTGGTGGTTGGGGAGGTGACACTAAAAGAGGCCTGGAACGAGAAGCAGACAACCAGGCAAAGACCTAGGAAGAACTGAGGGAAGGGGGTGTGGCCCGGACACAAGAGTCCTCTGGCGTTGGTGGAGCCGGCGCCAGGGCAAGGAGGTGGCTGCCCCTGCTGCCCTGGTCTCCAGCCCCTCGTGAGCCCAGGGGAGAGGAGCTGAGCTCAGTCTGTCTCCTGTAAGGCTCATCTTGCCTGACAAGTGCTCCCAGCAGAGCCGTGAGAGTTTGGCTTCCCCGCAGGTAACAAAGCCTAATTCATCCAAGATGAATTCATCCAAGATGAACAGCCCTTCCCAGTCCTTTCTGCACCCTCAGTCACTTTCCTCCCTTACCCCCTTATTTGCAGCCCCTTGATGAAAATCCATGGGCCTCCAGTTCTGCCTGATCTGAACCCGTGCCTTTTGTGTCTGCCCTAAGGTGATTACCTCTCCCACATGGCTCAGCAATTCACCAAAGATTGTTTGTCTGCTTGTCTCACGAGTCCCAGTCGTCGCTTACCCTTTCAGCTCCCAGCTGCGCTTGGCTTTCTCTGCTGGTCACCTCCAGGGGTCTCAGAGCTGCTTCTTCCAGTGGCCATCTCTTCCTGCAGTGCTGACCTCAGTGTGGACACAGCCCTTCCTCCGCTCCCCAGAGCACACTTGTGCCAGGCTGTAGCATTAATGAAAATTTCCTAAAGGAATGACGTGAGCAATTACAAGACAAAACAGATCCTATGAAACTGATAATTCTATAACCAGGGAAAGAAACCATCCCCCTCATGTCGTAATTGCCCCTGCACATAGGAAACTGCCTGCGAGGAACACACTTTACATCATTATGCAGAATAGCCTCTCATGAGCTCAGCTTCTCAGGCTAAGATAGGACCTGGGCTTCACTTTTGATAATCTAAATCCCCCAACTGCCCTCCAAAGAGCTTCTGCTCCCAGGCCATGCAAAGTGTCCTACAAGTAGCTCCTTCACCTGGGTGCCAGGTGGAGGGGAAGCATGAGGCTGAGTCAGCCTTCTCTCCCTCACCCAGTGGCACGTGTTCCTGGAGGGGCTTCCTGTTTCTAATTCACACCGAGGCCCCGTGTTCACAGCATTGTGCAGAGATACGTTTCATGGCCCACTATCAGTCATGTTTTTTGGAGGCGAGCAGATACTAAGATAAGAGAAAATTAATTGTGTTGACAGGTCTTTTTGTCAACATTGTGAGATGAAAAGCTAATAGTAGGGATAGCAACAAAAATGTTGATCTTGTTCATAACATCAATATAAGCCTGGAAATCTTTCGGGAGAAGGCATTTTCTTATGTCATACCCTCTTTCAAACAATGAGCACATTTAAGGACCTCACCTCCATCTCCTCCTTGCCCTTCATAGTGAGGCAATGCCCATCTGCTGATCATCCACACCGAGCTTTCTCCTCACCCCCTTGCCCTTGTTTCTGCTTTCACTTCCTGTGCTGCCTCCCTGCCCTCTGTGCTTGGTGAGGTCCCACTTATCTTTTAAGCATCTGGATCAGTTGTCCTCTTCTGCAGGAAGCATTCCGAAGACCCTCCTACTATGAGTTAAGTGTCTCTTGTCTGTTCTCTTCCCCTACTACCCTATGAGTACCCCTAACTTAACATTTGGTGGCACTCGACATCACCTGTGTGCGTGTCATCCGCAGCATGTCCAGCAGCTTCCTGAGGCTGCTGTTATCGTACAACCAGCACCTGCAGCATGCCTGGCCCAAAGTCAGCACTGAGTACATTCTTGTAGGATAGAATTCCAATTTCTTCTGTCTCACAGCTTGGAAAATGCTTGCCGATGTGTTAGATGGACTCTGCATGACCTATTTTCAAGTCTACAGGCATAGTGTTTCTGTTAATGTATAAAAGTAGCCCATTGCTACCTCTGAAAGCCAAAGAAACTTCATTTTCCTCGAGGACTAAATGAGCCCTACCTTCTTTCCAGCACCCAGTTCTCCAAGCGCAAGACGACCCCCATGAGAGCTGAGACAATGCAATTAAGTTCTCAGTCACTGTCTCAGGTGAGATTTCTGGCAACACAAAAGCCCAGGCAGTTTTCATAAAGATCTCTACAAGGAAACATCTTAGCTTAAAAAGAGGTTGGCAGACCCACACTCAGAAGTCCATCATGCTTGGAGTCACCATACTGGCTGCTTATCTCAGCGATCTTTCAATATGCCTTTATGCATTACCTGCATCATTTATTATATTCTGTTCAAGTAATGATCAATCAGGTTTCCTTTAAAGCAATCACTTTGCAGAGGGAAATGTGAGTGCAATCACTTATTCATCAACAAATATTGATCGAATACCTAAAATAGACAAAAAGTCTTGCCCTAGTGGAGCTTACGCATGCTAGTGGGGGGAAAACAGAAAATAAACATCAGAAATGAGCATATTATATAATGTTGAAGCAAATAAACACTATAAAAATACAATAAAGCAAGTAAGGGGTCAGAAGTATGGTAGTGGTTTTTCTGTTGGTTACTCAGTTGTTTTTTTTAAAAGGGGGTAACTTTAACAGAGGTAATGTAGGCCTCATGGAGAATTGAAACAATTGAGTAAACACTTGAAGGAGATGAGGGAGCAAGCTGTGTGGCTATGCAGGCTGAGGGAACAGCCAATACAAAGACCTCAAGGAGCTTGGTACAAGGAGCAGTGAGGAGAGCAATGTGGGGGTGCAGGGTGAGTGAGAGAGAGGGGTGGGGGCACAGGAGATGAGATCAAGTAGCTAACAGAGTGTGCAGGACTCAGATGACATAGAAACTAGCAGATCTTCATAAGGACTTATGTTCATGTTCTGAGATGAACAGGAAGCCACTGCAGGATTTATGACATGATCTGGTTCTGTGCTGAGAACAGACTGTTTAGGGGCAAGGCTTAAAGTGGGGAAATCCATTAGGAGTCCACCGCTGTTATCCAAGTGGAAACTGTATAGGTTGGGTCCTGGGGAAGACTCTTTCTGACTTGCAGATGGCTGCTTTTTCACTGTTTTTACATGGCAGGGGGTGGGGGTGGGGTGGAGGATGGAGGTTGAGAGAGAGAAATAACAGTAGCTCTCTGGTGTCGTCTTTTTTTTTTCTCCTTTTTTTTCTGAATTTTTTTTTTCATATATATCTTTATTGATTTCAGAGAGAGGAAAGGAGAGGGGGAGAGAGAGAGAGAAACATCAATGATGAGAGAGTCATTGATCAAGCCTGCAACCAAGCATGTGCCCTGACCGGGAATCAAACCCCAATTGCCTGGATCCTGGGTGGACGCTCAACCGCTGAGCCACGCCTGGCCAGGCTGGTGTCTTCTTCTTAAAAGGGCACTAATCCCATCATGAGGGCCCCAGCTTCATAACCTCATCTAAACCTAATTCCCCACCCCCCCCAAAGGCCCCATCTGCAAATATCACATTAGGGGTTAAAGCTTCAACATATGAATTTTGGGGGACACACAGTTCAGTCCATAACACTTAGCAAAGCAGGCATTTAACATCTCTGCACCTTAATTTTCTCATTCATGAGATTTGGATAATAATAATATGCACCTCAGAGAATTATGGTGATAACTAAATGAATTATTATATGTAATATTCTTATAACAGTACATACTAAATGCTATATAATGTTAACTATTATAGTGATTGTAAATCTAATAATTTTGTTTTGAAATTAAAACACTAATTTTCCCTTGTTTTTTGCTTCCCAATTAGCTCATTAATTTGTCAGATTACATTTTCTTAAACTTCTTAAACACCAATTTCACACAAGTTCTCTTATACATTTCAAAGTAAAGAAAAAAACTTATAAATCTAGCAAATAAAATTGTTCTAATTTTTTATGATAACTTTTTCTCTTTTTCTTCCCTGATTTGGGTAAATGGAATTCTGCACCCACACGCGAGCACTCGCACACACGCGTGCACGCGCGCACACACACACACAGCAGCCACAATCAAGCTTCCTGATGAGATTTTATTTACACTCTTTTCTTTCTCAATATCTTTTCTCATCTCACTGACAACTGTGAGCTCTTCAAGAGTAGGGTATGTATTGGCCATCTTTGTGTTTCTAATGATCAACACATTTACCTGGTGATCAATAAATGCTTGTTGAATGAATTAATGAATAAATATAATGAATATAAAGTTGGGATAACAAACTCCAAATATCCTCTACATAACTTTATCAGGTAGAATAAGTTTTTCCTTGCAGTAAGTCTCCAACTTGCCCCTTCATCTGAAAAACAGCGACAGCACTCTTCCCACCTTCTGAATAGCACCTCACAGCCCTTGCTTCTTGCTTGTTTCCGATGAGCCCCTCTCGGTGACAGTCTCCATGTCACATCACCCCTGCCACCATTCACCACCTTTCCTCTCAAGGTTGACTTGACTTGACAATAGACCCTAGTACACTTTTCTATGAAGACTGGACTGCTCAGAATTCTTTTCTGAACTGAGAATCCTTTTTAGAAAGGCATCTTAATGGAGTCGGCATTTGAGGCGCAATAACTTGCCATCCTGGGCATAGTACTTAAAGAGCATACATTTGGGTCCATAAACGTGTGATGGCAGATTCTGGCTCTGCCATTTACTGCCTTTGTTATTTTGTGTTTCTCAGACTCAGTTACCTCTGTGAAAATGCAATGGTGATATCTATCCCAGAGGGCCAAGGTTCAATGAGATAAGGTGTGCAAAGCTCTTCGGATAGAGCAGGGTGCTTTCGTGCTGAATAAATAGTAGTTATTACCCAAATGGACTCCTTCATTTTCCATGCTCTCGCCCCAGTGCCCTGACTGGAAGTATAGTTACAGCCGTGCTCTTTATTTCTTTAACGCCCTGGTTCTTTAAGGGGTGAGGGGGGTGAAGAATACAGAATGCCCTCTTTGGAGAATGGGAGAAGGGAAGGCTCAGATTCTAAGCAGACGTGACATGAGGTTTGGCATCTATTTGCAAAGCTGTGGTACATAATAAATAGTCAACAAAATCCCAAGATTTTTATGCTTTTTAAAATAAAATTTTGAAATTCAAGTTTAACTACATTAAGTACGTGTAAGATTGAATCACGTAATGAGTCACTTCAATTTTTGACAGGCTTCTTCGTTCAAAGCCCTTAGATACTTCCTGTAATCAAAGCCCATTTTCAAATTCACAGGAAGATATTATGTAATGATCCACTCAGTCTTCTAATGTTCTTAATTTGGGGTCAGTTTCAATGGCCTGTCTCACATCAGCTGTCATTTATGTGATCGACGTGTCACTTCACATTACAGTTTTCACTGGGACAGTTCTCATCTTTGGTTTCAATCCAATTTAATTCAAATCAGATGCATATGTCTCAGGACAATTGAATTCGCATAAAATCTGCTCTGTTCAGATGAGATTGTAACCACCACTCCTGCCGATGCCACTAAACTTCCTGATACCTTCTGAACCCCAGGTGCTGCCTGGGAGGCCCCTGGGACTGATAACAAGGTTGTTGCTGCTTCTGCCCACTGAGTGGGCCTGGCGCCAGCTCTGAGCCAGTGAAGCCAGCCTGATGGCCACCAGGGCTTGAACACCGTTGCTATCTACGTGCCACAGTCTTGGTGCCACAGTCTCCACCACCCCACCCCCCTATCAAGTTCCTACTGGTCAGTGCTTTTCTGAACTAGAGAAAAATATTTTTTTACACCTCACTTAGCAGAAATCTTGACTGAGAAACAACTTATTAGGTCATAAGAGTTTGGAAAGGTGTTGTAGTTTGCTTATCTGGTTGATCGGCTGGTTGAGGTTTTCCAATCTTCGTCCCATGAGACAGACAGAAGGGGTTGAGCCACAGCACAATTCATCCATACCATACTCGAAAGTTCCTTTCTCCTAGAACAGCTGAACTGCTTTTCTCACACCCAACTTGTATAGCTGACTTTCCCTAGGGGAACTTTGTTTTCAAGAAGCTTCTCTTGCAAGACCCCTGGTAAAGATGAGTCCTGGAAGTTCGTCCCTCCTTCCTCTTTGCTCTTAATGCATTTTAATGTGCACCTCTGTTATTCAGCTTCCCATGTTGTAATTTCTCCCTCTGTAAGCCCCTTGAAAGCAGGGTGTGTGTCTCACCCATGGAACTATATCCCCCACAACCCAGCACAGTGCCTGGCACTTGTTTAGTGCACATGAAAAATACATGATGAAAACCAAAGCATTCTTTTTGTTTCTTCTTCCTACAGAAACGATGACTGTGGGTAAGAGGACTGCTCTGCCAAGGACACAGTAGGACAACCACCTTACAAAGATCTTACATAACGTTCCCTCTCCAACACCCGGACGCTCCAGTGACCAAATGCACAGCTGTAACCACAGCGATAACTGGCTTTCTTTCCAGACTGGGTTTGGTGAACACGAATGGTCCAGCTGTCTCCAGGTGGCCTAAGCTGGTGTGCTGCAGGGGAAGCACGTCTCTCAAGTCCAGGAACCAAGATCAGACTATGGAAGAAACCAGCTGATACAGTGAGAGGACTGAGCAGACCTTGGGTCCCAGGACTCTTAGTGATGGGGTCACAGCATCTGCCCTGGCAACATCATACGACATGATGTTATTTGCTTGAATGCCCTGGAAAGACAGAATAGTTTAAAATATATCCAGGTGCTACATAGGCAGCAAATTTAATTCACCTCTGAGCTAATAACTGTCTCTAGAAAATAAGTCACCCGAGAAGTGTTCCAGCTTTGCAAGGAACAGCCCCAGGAATGTAAGAGGAGAAGCTCCCTGTTCCTCTGGAGAAAAGCAAGTGCAAGGAGGGCTAGTTCACAGCAAATTCACTGCCCCCTCCCCTGCACTTGGCAGCGAGTACCAGTTGATCGTGGCCCTCTCTTCTGCTAAAGCCAGATTCTGAGGAGCCAGAATCCACAACACGGTCTTCTAGATGGCCAGCAGCCACTTCCTTCCAACCGGTGTTGGCATTAGAATGAAAGTTAATTATCAATTAGAAAGGCATGCATCTCAGTGGCATAAGCATTCTGGAGTACTCCTTCCCAGGTTCATTTGTCCACTGAGGCAACAGCCTCACAAATAGGTGTACCACTGTGTGAGCTGAGGTCACGGAGAGATAATACAGCCATCCCCTGGCTGGAGGCCCAACTTTAGGCCTTCTCGGCCTGAGTGCCTTCCAGGGTATTTCCATATGCAGCAGCCCAGAGGCATAGCCGTGGGTAGCCACAGACAGATTTCATTTTCACTTCCAGACACGCAGATGACTTTCATAGCACTTGGGGAATGCAAATACCTACAAGAGTGAAGGTCAAGGGCTCTCCCCGGGTGTCTCATTCATTACTCAGCTTCCTTTGTGACCATATCAGCCAACCCACTGCCAACTGTGTTCCTCATCCCCATTGCTTCTGCCATCATATAAATGAAACCAAAGGCCTCAGCATAGCCTGGGAGGAGAGGTCCTCCCTTTCCCATGATGGGTGCAAGGTACTCCATCCACACACTTTCACCACTTCTCCAAGATAACATTTCTCTTTTCATACCATCCCTCTGCAGCAGAAGCTGGAGTTGGATTGTGGTTAACCTTCCTGGGAAGCTCATCATCTTCATTGGAATTAACATTTTAGTGTAGGACTAATTGGGTGGAAACCGGACCACTGTATGTCTTCAGAAAGTTCTCATTGCCACAGCTGCCTGGTATAAGAAATACCCAGATGTCACATCCAGAAAGGATGGAGGCCTTTGGTTGTGTGAGGCGCTATTGCTACACTCCAACTTCACGTGTTCCCCAGCCTTCCTAATTCATTTCCATCTCTCATTGGCTTTCAACCTCCAGGGTCCAAAGGGGACCCAAGTTTCTGCCTGTGTTGGATGACATGATAAGAATGTAACTTTCTTTGCCCAACTCTCTCTGTCTATTCCTCCCCATTCAGACATCTTTCACCATATCAGTGTTTAGGACCCAAGCGTGAAAGACTAGTGCCAGCAAGATAGTCAGCAGAAATATTATCTCCAAAGCCAGGCAGATAAGCCAGAAGAATGGTCCCAGATAAATCAGACTGGCCAGAATATGTATCAGGCAACCATCCCAATAAATTTTGACATGTCCTTGGCACTGAGAGCCTGGGCAGGAGATCCTAGAGCAGCTGTGCCTATTGTTTCCCCCTCAAGATCTTCCTGCCCAGAGAGCTAGCAGCCCTGGGTGCTAATGAGTTTGCTACTAATCTGTTGGTATGAAAGAGAAGGTGGCTTTGTAGGGGCCAGCAAGCAAAGAGGCCTGCCCATGTGGCAGGCAGGTGGCTTTGTGTCTGGAAAGCCGCCTAGCCAGTCCAGCTGTGGCCAGAGGCCGGTTATAAATTTGACCTCCCTTAGCCCATCTGCAACTCTGCCTTTATTCTCTTGCATTCTGTTTGGTTTCCCTTTAGTTTCCCAGTAAATGTTCCTTTTGAAAAATTCCAACCTTGTCTCATTGATCTTGGGGGAAGGGTATTCTCCAACATCTTTTCCAGGATAGAGAAGGAAATTAAAGTATTATGAAGATGGCAGTGGAAAGGGTAACACCCTGGTTAAATCTTAGGAAGACTCCTTGAGGGAAGCTTGTTCCAAAAGAAGGGGAGAGACCGGTGTCCTCCCCACCCACCTGGCACTGATGCTCAGCCCCTCCCTCTGGCTGCCCTTGTCTTCCAGGAAAGCTGACTGGATGTGCGTTGCTGCAAGAGCATCGTCCCGGCCAGTGAACTGGGCACATTCAGCAGGCGATGGGAGGTGCAGGGAGTCCACTGGTGCATGGCCAGAGGAGGAAGAGGGGATGGGAGGGAAAGCAGTGGCTTCTAGAAGGTGAATGTTTTCTGCCCGGCTGGGCGTGGCTCAGCGGTTGAGCGTTGACCTAGGATCCAGGCGATTGGTGTTCGATTCCCGGTCAGGGCACATGCCTGGGTTGTGGGCTCGATCAATGACTCTCTCATCATTGATGTTTCTCTCTCTCTCTCTCTCCCTCTCCTTTCCTCTCTCTGAAATCAATAAAGATATATTTAAAAAGAAAAAAAAAAGGTGGATGTTTTCAAAATGTTTCAATGATCATGGCTCGACATGGAATGACTTAGTCCTCATTGCCACCATTAGTACTACTTTACATATGAAGAGAAGAAAGTCAGACTCTCACTTAAACCCAAAAGACTGACATAGAGAGATATGGAAAATGTTTTGCTATCTTCATGGCCATCCTGCCCCGTGATGGTGTTCCAATTATCTATTGCTGTGTAACAAAGCACTACAAATCTTTGTGGTTTCAATAGAAAGCTGTTATCGCTCATGATTATGTGGGTGATTGCTGTCTCTCAGAATCTCATGGTTGCTATCAGATGGCAGCTGAGCCTGGTGTCCTCTGAATGCTCGACTAGGTGGGCTATCCATGATGGTTTCTTTTACTCACATGTCTGGCTTCTCCAATGGGATGACTGGAACAGGTGGAGGCTGGTTGAGCATCCCTCTCAATAGTGTCTCCACATGGTTAGCTTGTGCTTCCTCACAACACAGAGGTCTCAAAGCAGTCAGACTTCCGACAGAGCGACTGGCTCCCCCCAGAGCTGACATTGCAGGAGGTCCCAGTAGATGCTGCAACGTTCTTCTAATAACCTGTGGAGTAACAGTCATTCCCACCACACACTACTGGTCAAGAGCAAATCATAGGGCCCGCCTAGATCCAAGGGGAAGGGATTGCGCAAGAACGGAATACAAGCCCCGGCCAGGGCTCAGCTGGTTGGAGCTTCGTCCAGTGCAATACAGGTTATGGGTTCGATCCCTGTCAGGATGAATACGGGAGGCAGTCTCTTTCATTAATGTCTCTCTCTCTCTCTTTTCCTCTCTTTCCCTCTCTCCTTAACTCCCTCCTTTCCTCTCTCTCTAAAATCAATTTTAAAAACAAAACAAAACATATCCTTGGGTGAGGATTTAAAAAAGAGAATGGAACACAGAAAGGTGTGGTTCATTGGGGCCACTTTGGAGATAGTGGGTATAGGAGTTGTGGGGGGGAAGGTGTCATTGAACCAGAGGGCATCCTGGATAGCTGTCACTTTAAAAACACATGCAATACTTAAAATGGATGAGGGTAGAGTGAGGGGTGAGTAATAAGAGGTAGAGTTGGGGCAGGGAGTTATATCCACGGACACTTAAATAGAGCGTAAGCTAAAGAAAGGCAACTAGTTATGATGGTTATAGAGCTTACAATGTCACAAGAAACCCTGGAGGAAAACCATGGTTACTGTCATTCTACTCACTGCTCAAATGCCTGAGTTACATGTTTTCTCCCCTCATCTCTAAGCCAAAATAAAGGTTCAAACAAGACATTCCATCCTTGGGAACGTAGAGATGAACATTTTAAGTATGCCAAGTCGAGGTTGTCTGTTCCTTTTCTGAAGACTTCAGAAAGAATTATTGCAGTTAATTAAGAGAGGCTTTTTTATCAAGTCTAGTTTCGATGAACATAAGTATGCCAGTTGTCCCCTCGCATGGGGTCCCCACATCACTAATGTTGCCATGGAGCCTTCTCTAGTTGCCCCTTCCTTGCTATATGTAATAGTCAGAGGCCAGCCCACTGATCTTCCCCCTCCCTGGCCTCTGTGTAGCTCAGCCAGCTTGCTAGAGCTTTCAAAGCTAAGTCAAAGAAAGTGATTTAATGACTCGAGAAAGGACATAAAACGTGGATGTGCATATGGCCAAAAACAATATCTGCGCCCTGTATATGGATCCTGGGGGTTCTGCAGGCCATTTAGCTGTCCATGCCCGCCCACTTCACTGATGGCCATTGAGGGCTATGGGGAGTGTCCAAGCTGGAAGTGCCCTGGAATTGCCACCCACACTCAAGACAGAGACGGTGGGTGGCCTCACCTGTTGCTTTACTGTCTCGTGACCAGTGAGATTCCTCTGAACTGAGACTGAGGTTTTCTCACTTGAGTCTTGACCTTCCAGTCTTCTCTCCTGGCCAAAGAGAGGTGATACCCCTCAATATCCTTTAACAATCAGGTGTGATTACTTCCCTAGCCCAGGACCCGATGACACCAGCCATGGAGGTGCTGCTTGGGACCTTATCTTCTAAGCCAGGGATAAGTCACAGGCAGTGCTCAGAGAATTATAGTGCATCTCCGAGATGCCCTTTCTGGAGAAGAGGCCCCGATGAATGGGGCCCTTTGTTATAGCACATGCTATTCCATCTTAATCCAACTTCATATGAAACAGGCTTTGTGGAAGAAGTAAAATAGTAAAGCTAAGAAAAAGAAAATGACCAGAGGGAAAAATTGCCCCATCAACTGAGGAACTATCCCAGGGAACAGCTGTAGGAAAACTCTAAGGAGAACAGGGAAAGAGAGGGTTGGCTGGTAGTCAGGAGCTGTAGAAGGAGAGGCCTGGTCCTCATCTCTAAGCCCAGGTGTAAGGCAAACAGAAGCTCTGAGAGGCGTCATGGGCCTGCCTCTGCTGTTGATGATGTCAGGTATAAGGCTTGCTTTGCTCAGTTTCCTAAGAAACCTGATCCAGGCTCTCCAAAGGCCATGGCAGAAGCCCCTTCTTCCTTCTTCCACTCAAAAGGCTTGCTTGTCACTTGCTGCCGAGGCAAATGGGCTGCAAAATTAAACCAGCAGTGTAGTCACCTCTATCCTCACAGTCCCTAGCATCTTCTCACTGTGTCCAGGAGCTCTGGGCCTGGAAAGGACCAAGAACCAAGATAGAAGATGGCCCCCAAACCTCAGAGGCTGTTCCCTGAAGTCATTTTACTGCCTCCCAAACTCCACCATAAGTTAGATTTCTCTGTGAAGGCTGGATAAACATTGCCAGACAGTTTTAAAAAGTACATTCATCAATATAAAAGTTATTGATAATCAACAACACTACATTTTATAGTTTACAATGCATGGTATCATTTTTATCTACTTTACTTTTTGAAAATTCTACTTGTGATTCCAAAGAGTAAAGTTAGTTTTTAAAAGCGGTTATCTTCTTGGCTCAACACTAAATTCATTATAGTTATTATTCCGATAATTATTCTCTGCATTAAAGCTATTTCCAAGCTAACATATGACACAGTAATATTCATGGTTTTCTTATCATGTGAACATCACCCCCAAGACAATGACTTTTTCGCAATTTAGATAAAATTCTTTTCTGCATGATGACAATATCCAGATTTGAATTCATCAAAGAAAGACAATTTCTCTGATTCACCAAACTCAAAGCTTTCAGGTAATAATAAAATCATTTCTTCAAATACCTGAAGATACTTGTATTCAAGGCTTCAGAGATGAGCTTATGGACTATATAAACTGGTAAATAAACCTTCCAGAAAAAGGTTTTACCCTCATCTCAAAAAAGTAATGATTTTATATACATATATATATATATATATATATATATATATATATATATATATATAAACACATACATATATATACACACACACACACACATATATATATATATATTTTCCCCTCAAGGAATTTGGGAACTGAATTAAAATTTTAAGTCACCTGGCCGGCATGGTTCAGTGGATGAGCATTGCCCTATGATCCCGGAGATGGAGGTTCGATTCCCAGTCAGGGCACATGCCCGGGGTTGTGGGCTCTATCCCCAGTAGGGGACCTGCAGAAAGCAGCCAAACAATGACTCTCTCATCATTGATGTTTCTGTCTCTCTCCCTCTCTCTGAAATCAATAAAAATATATTTTTTAAAAATTAAGTCTAAAATAAAGTTTTCAAGTATGCACAAGCAAGTGCAAGCTAGATAAGAACCCAATAAAAAAGCATTGCCATAAAGAAAACACATTGCACCACCCCACCTGTGTGTCCACAGCTCTAATTGGAACTCTGCTGGACCCAGCAAGTCTCATGAACTTTCCTAGACAAGCAACAAACCTGCTTTTTCACCCAACATTATGGTCAGTATTTTTAAATTGTGTTATCTGGATGGAAAAAGTGAATACATAAAGGTTTTATTGAGAATAAGACCAAGGCAGCCCTGGGCCGAGGCCCCTGAAGAGAAATGGGGTGTCTCAGCTACCATATAAAGTGGAAGTAGAGCAGCTCTATGCAGTTTTTCAAATTAGAACACCTGAGGTTGAGAGTACTTCAACCAAAGTAAACATTTCCCTAAGATATGTATTGGTTTTACTTTGTTCTCTCTGCAAAGTCAAGTGTTACACTGCACTGATAGGCTTGGAAAGAAATGTATTTGTTTGGCCAGTTTGGCTCAGTGGATAGAGTGGTGGCCTATGAACTGAAGGGTCCTGGGTTCGATTCCGGTCAAGGGCATGTACCTCAGTTACAGGCTTGATCCCCCGCGTGTGGGGCGTGTGCAAGAGGCAACCAGTCGATGTGTCTCTCTCACATCCATGTGTGTGTGTCTCTCTCTCCTCCCTTCTCCTCTCTCTAAGAAATCAATGGAGACAACATCCTCGGGTAAAGATTAACAACAACAAAAAGGAATTGTGTATTTGTTTGAGTAAAATTAACAAGAAGACATTTAAACATTGCCTCCCCGGGAATTTCAAAAAACATCAACAATGGACTCAGAAAATCCAAGGGGTGTGTATGTAACTTTAAAAGTCCCATAAACCAGAAAATTTCAGTAAAGTATTCAAGTGCTTATTATATCTGGTAAACCAAATATTGATGTTTGACTGAATGGCTCTGCTATGTCAATTTTGCCAGCCCACGTAAAAATAAAAAATAGCTGTTGTGGGTACCTCCTTAAAGGGCTTGGAGGAGAGGAGCAGACACAGGAAACCCCAGCACGGCCTACACGGCCTCTGCTGCTGCCTTGGGGAGGGCAGGTCCATGTGGAGGGAGGTGTTTGTATAACTGAGGGGCGAACTCATGACCTTCTTGACTCCAGGGACAAGGTGAAATGGCTAGTTTGGGAAAGGCAGATTTCAGGTTTGAAGCTGTAATTACCTAAGGATTAAGGACTGGGAAGGAAGATTAGACTTTTACCCCCCACTGGGCTCTCCCACTGCTTCGGGTTCTCATCATAAAACCTTTGCCTTATTCTGTCTGGTAGATGGAAGCAGTGGGAGAGCCCAGCTGGCCCTAGAAGGTGCAGAAGGAACTCAAGCTAGTTATCTCCAAGCAGAGTGCTGGCTGGAAGCAGCCCTGTCTGTGGTGGGCTGATCTGCTCTGCCACTAGCCAGCCCTGTGGCCTTCAGGCCTCACCTTCCTACTATTCTGCCGGCCCTTAGGGGTCCCTGCCCAGGCCCTCGTCAGTCCCTGATACAACGAGATCACAAACATACCTTAGGGAGAACAGCAGTCCTGTCCTTGGCTCGCAGTCTTCTGGGCTTACGAGGACTCTGCCAATCCCCAAAGGGCTCAAGCACAGAACAGAAGCGTGGAACAGGACACCTCTGCCTGGAACTTCCTGCCTGGCCCCAGAGTCTCGCTGATCTTCACTTAATGTTGCTTGGTATCCCCTAGCCACTGTACACATGCCCTCAAACACGCATAAATGCAACCACTGTGCAGGGACAACTCAGAAGAGGCTGGTGCAGGCCTTTGTGTCCCTTCGAGGCAAAGGAAAATGAATGAAGAGAGCAAGGCCTCATTCAGAGCTGGGAGACTTGACCTTGTGTGTCTCTTTATAGCAAAGAACTCTCTGGGTCGTATGGAAATTGCTGCATGGGAGTGCCAGGCAGAGGGCAGGGCTTCATGAGCACACCCCCACCTGGCTAAGGAGCCTACTTCTCTCAGAAGCTTCTTCCTGTCTCCTTAGATACCTATGACCCTCAGTCGTGGCAGCTCTCGCCTCTCTTTTTATGCAAGATTCTGCATGACACTCACCTCTATAACCTGATCTACAGCCAGGAAAGGTGTCACTAAGCGCGTCCTCACCACTCTGGGGCCATGATATGTGTGTTCAAGAAAGGACTGTGTCAGGTCAGGTGTGGAGTTTGTCAGGGTTGCTGTTTCAGGTGATAGGTTGCCAACTGGATTGCTGGCCTGAGAAACACCGAACAAAGACCGAGAAACAGCATGACGTAGTGGCACGAGCCATGGACTGGAGCTGCCCCGAGCTCTGCTCCCGCCTCTGCAGCTGAGACCACCCTGTGGCTCCCAGCTTCTTCTCACATGAGGAGGACTGGCCCACTATGTGCTGTGCTTGCCCACCTCTGGTGTCTGTGTGTCTCTGAGTCTAAGGAACTGCCCCTGCCTATCAAGGGAAAGCCTGGAGCTGGGCTGGGGCCTGTCTAGTCCTGGACTCCTATTGCTGAGAAACCCAGTGCAGGCTAACTCTGGAGGAAGCTTTTTTATGATTTCCAGAGGACTTTGACTCTCTCCCTATCCCTCCCCTTGATCTTCAATGGGTTTTCACTTTTAACTATTGATTATATATGATCTTTTCTTATTAAATTTATTGGGTGTGACACAGGTTAATAAAATTATGTAGGTTTCAAGTATGCAGTTCTATAATACATCATCTGTGTATTCCATTGTGTGTTTACCACCCAAAGTAAAATCTTCCATCACAATAAATTTGACCCTTTACTACTCCCCACCCCCCTTCCCTCTGGTAGCCACCATACTGTTGTCTGTGTCTATGAATTTTTGTTTGTTTGTCTTTGTTTGTTTATTTAGAGCTTTCAGTTTTATATCCCACATGGTTATATATGATCTTAAAGGGGTGTGATTTTGAGACTTTCCTGAAAGCCCTTTTAACTACCAGTGATGTGTAGTGTGAATCAGAGACCGGCACTCTAAGTAGGGGAATTCCCATTTTGAATTAAATACCATGCCAGGCTCTCTTAAGACACCCCCAAGAGCTCATCATGGTCCTTCACTTAGGCTGGAGGGAGGGCAGAGGGCATTGGCACAGAGAGGGCTCCGTAAGTAGGGTTCCTAATGAAGAAGTGCTAGATGAAGGAAAGAGGGAAAGATGGTGTGCGGCCGGCTTGCAGCCAGGGGCAGGGAAGAGGAGGACACTGAGCGGAATCCTTCCCCGGACTACTTCTTTAAGCAACAGCCTGTAATCCTTGGCCTCTGGTTGTGATAGAAAACTTTATCCCAGGAAACTCACAGATTTGTCCACAGCTTATGCTGCTCAGCCCTGGGCCCTAATAACATCGAGACAGGGGTATCTGGGGTGCCAAGAGCAAGTGCCTCCCTTCTCCAAATTGCATGGCTCACCCAAGCCAGCACAGCCCACCCACCGGGCCCTCGTGTACTGGTTTGAAATGTGAATTTCTAGGGCCTGACGCTCTATTGGCTGCAAGAATGTGTTTGAAAATAAAATCACTCGGTTCCTTCTGTTTAGTCAATCTGATTGAAAATACCAATCAGATTACTTGGGGAATGAGGGAGAGAAGAGAGAAAGTTTGTGGGCACTTTTTGTAGATGGAATACATTCCCATTCAAATCTGAAGAGGAAAAGCACTCTGACCTTAGCCACAGTCAGGTAACACCTGAAAAACCTCTGCCCTCTAGTGGCTAATGGCTCACACAGATATTTTGCACAAAACTGACAGTGTTTGGGCTGAAACACTGAACTGAGACTGCCCAAGCAGGTGCTCTCTGGGGACAGGGGTTAACCCCTCGGCTTTAAGTCCTGGGGTCTGTTCCCATGGGCTAAATGGTCACAGGTCCCCAGAGGCCTCACTTACTTGGGAACCTGTGCAGCAGAGACCAAGGGTAGTCCTATGCTGGGGAAGCCATGGCGCCTGTATAAGACCCAGCCACACTGACCAGCCCTGGTCCGGGGACCTCTTTAGGAAGGAGCCTTATGCAGTGACCATCAGGCAATATGTCATTTCCTGGCCAGCAGGTCTTCCCATAGCTGCAGCCACACCTTTCGTACCCCCAGACGTCACTGGTCAAGTCCCATCTCCAGAAGTGGCTCTTGTCGGTCAGTCCCCCACCACAACCTGTCCCCCACCACAATCTGCCCCCCTTCTATTCCTGAGCCCTCCCCAAGCTGAGTGAAGAGCAGCGAGACCTCAGAAGCTCTTGGCAGAGACTTGGTTACCAGGTGCTGAAGGAATAAAGACTCCAAATAGGCCACCTGAGCCCAACCAGCCCACCTGGCATGTCCAGCATTTGGCTAGTGCCACTTAGCACCAGACACTCAGCCTCCAGAGAGAATCATCTCATAGGAAACTGCCTGGGTGAGTTTCAAAAGTCAAACCAGACTGATCACAATGAGAGGTTTGAGAGTTCTAGGGACTCTGCTGTATGTGGTTTTTATTTCAAAAAGCAGAGTGATGGTGTGACTGTTCCACCAAGTGCATGCTGGGCCAGCAGCTGTCCATGCTGGGGGCTGCAAGGAGACAGGGCCAGGCTCCTGGCTTCAGGCAGGAACAGTGACACTGCTGGCCACCTGAGAGGATTCTGCCTTGTACACCCGCCCTCCTCAGGAACAGCCCTCAGCAATGCCTTCCTGACGCAGGGCTGCCAAGGTGGGTCCCCTTGCCTTAACTGGGGACATATGTGAGGGGCCCTCCTAGTTCCAGAGCTCCTTGTGGGATTGTCGAGGCCTATGTTGCAACTGCATTGCAGCTTAACTCCTCTCTTTGCTCATTCATGCTTCATTCACTCCCAACAGGTATTGTTCCAGAGAACACCACCTCCCCCCCGCCGCAAAGTGTCTTGCTTGCGAGTTGGTCTCACCACCTGTTTCCTGCGGAGCCTGACCTACGATACTCTCCCAGCCCCATCGCTCGAGTCACTGAAAGCTCGTTCAGACAGAACTTTGGTCCTTTCAAGTCCTCTGAGCTCTCTCTGATATATGTGCCTTTGTACCTGCCATTGCTCTTGCCTAGAGCCTTTCCCTTCCCTCCTCCCTGCTGTCCACCTTGTAGGGCTAACTCCTATTCATCCTTCAGGTCTCAGCTGAGATGTCACTTCCTTTGGAAAGCCTTCCCTGACTCACGGAACTCAGAGGCTCCACCTCCCTGCCGTCACTGCACTCAGTACTGGCTCTGTCACTGCATAATTCAATGGTCCATCGGTGTGACTGCCTCCCCTGCTGGACTATATCTTCTGTGAGGGCAGGTAATGCGCCCGTCCTGTCTGTAATTGCAGGCGAGTGCACACCTAGTGCAAGACTTGGAACACAATAGGTACACAGGATAGTTGTTAAATAAATGAAAAAACTGTAGGAAATAGAGCAGCCCCAAGTAAGGAGGCAGCAGCAGAGTAACAGGATAAAAGAGGGCATGTTTGATATATATTTAGGTGCTAAAATTAAGAGGTTTTGATAACGGATTAACTGACTGATCAAACATAAGCATAAGAGTGGGGAAGAGTCTAGAATTACTCCCATGTCTCTGTATTTATAACTGGGTAGGAGGTGGCGCCATTTCCCGAGAGAGAGAATACAGAAGGGAGTTTAAGGGTGGCTTAAACAACAGCAATTTATTTCTGACAGTTCTGAAGTCTAAAGGCTCAAGATCAAGGTATCAACAGGTTTGGTTTCTTCTAGGGATTCTCTCCCTGGCTTGCAGCTGGCTGTCCTCACACGGGGTGCTTTCTCTGTGCACCCACATCCCTGGAGTCTCTCCGTGTGTCCAAATTTCTTTTTTTTATAAAGGTACTAGTCAGATTAGATTAGAGCCCAGCTTAGTGGCTTCATTTTAACTTAATTGCTTTTTTGTAGGCCCTGTCTACAAATACAGTCACATTCTGAGGTACTGGGGGGTAGGACTCCAACATACAAACTTTGCAGGGGGGCACAGTTCGGCTCTTAACAGGCCTACTTTTCCTCTGGTCCTCCGTCCACACCACTGCTCATGCCACGGAGAGATCTCCAAGATTCAAACTTCAATGTGTTATGAAAACGGATGAAAGAAGGGGTTATTCTGCCTGGGATGGGGGTGAGGAAGCGGTAGGAAGATGTGAGGAATGGGTGAGAATGTGCTGGTTCTGAAAGAGAGGGATATTCTAGGCTGAGGGACCTACGAGCAAAGGCCCCCTAGTGTTAAATTTCCTGGGGGGCTGGGGGCCAGTTAGATGGGGCTGCAGTGGAGGTGGGAAGTGGGGTGGGAGGGGCTGAAGCCAGAGGGGTTGGCTGAGATCCTTGTGAAGAGCTTTCCTTTTGGCACAGACTCAGCCAGCGCTTTATCTTGATACATAAACAGGGAATTTGAAGCTGCTCCCATGGCTCAGGCAGGAAGCAATGCAATTACTCGGAAAAGGTTGGAGCCCTGGAGGATGACGTAAGGCAGAGCTATTAGGACGGGGTAGGGGCCCGAGTGGTGCATGAAGGATAAAGGGGAAAAGCCAAGGCCAAGGGGAGAGAGAAGAGACAACTGGTTCAGATCTCAGCGCCGAATCCTAGCACCCAGGTGGGGTTCGGTGGAGCGGGGCACTGCCTCCTCAGCAAGACCGAGTCTCCTCCGCACAGTGTCCCCAAGTTGGCCAGCACCTCTCAGCAACGCGGCGGATACGGGGAGCAAGGAGCCTCTGGGAATCAGGGGCTCGGTTCACAGGGAGGCTCAGCGGGAAAGGGCCACCAGTGGGGAAGGAGGCAAAGAACTCCCAGAGGACCTGGAGAACTGGATGAGATCGGCCCCCGCGGGCTGGCTGGCTGGGGGTTAGTATGTCCAGTTCTGAACAGTCATTTAGGGAAAACAGTCAACTCGGGCCTGGGCTTACAGATCAAGGACCGTGACCTAGACCCAACCACACTGAGGACATAGTGGTGGCTGTCAGAGGGTCCCTTTCCTCTCTCAGGACACTGTGACAAGAGAGCAGAAGAATCAAGCACCGGCAGCGGAGAAAAGGGAGGTCACTATGCTTGGTCACTGTCCTCACTAGTGAGCTTATAACAGTGGTCAAGGCCAGAGGTTAAAAGGAAGGCAAAGAACCAAGTGAGTGATTTTATCCCAACTGCAGGCTAAGCAGGCCATCCTTTTCTTCCCATTGAGTAAGGCTTGCTCTGAGTGAAGGTGCCCAGAGTTGGCTACTGTATGACAGTCAAAGCTGTGACCATCTCCAAGGTGAATTTAATTTTTCTTTATGAAACCTCTGGTCACAAGACCACGAGGGTTTCCACTCTGGGTCTGCCCTGTGGCTCATCAATCCTAATGGCTTAGGGGAGCCAGCTATGGGCCTCTGCTACCTCTGGGCTCAAAAGAGTGAAGCTCTACGATCGTGTGGGTGCAAGTAGAGCAAAGAGACTAAGTTTATCCCTGTGACACTGGTGACTGGTGTGGGACCTGAGTCACTGGCAGGTAGAGAGAGAAACTGCAAGACTGGACAGAAGGGCTCTGAAGCCAAGCTCTTTGGAGCACACCCCATCCACAGCTGGGCAACAACAGCCTGAGGCCTCTCATTGTGTTCTCACCAACTTTCCAGTAATTCCTTAAACTTCATTAATATCGAATGAGCATATCATTGTAAAAATAATGTAAGTGTGCTGTAGAAAACCAAGAAAAAGTTTCTCCACAACACTGCCCCCAAAGTTAATTGTGATACAATCTTCGATTTCCTCCACTGGACCTTCCCATCTTAGTTCAGTCTCAAAGTTAGGGCTTGAGGTGCTCCTGGAAGAAAGTCCACGAGAGCACCTTTAGCATAAGATGTTATTCAAAAATGACTGGCATGAGAAGCTTCCAAAGAGCATTCTCACTTGGGCAAGGAGGCTGAGTCGAATAGTATTTTTTATAAGGATTTAAGAAGAAGGACCAGCTGAAGTTGAAATAGTTTGGGGAATAGTTTGAAGATGGTTCTCAGAAATAGGAGGACTTGTAGCTAAGGATGAGGAGCCATTGTTTGTGATTTTACTGAAAATGTTGGGAGGCACAGTTAAGGGCTAAGGTCATGTGGAAGAGAGGTGGAGAGGAGCATCTAATGGGGGCAGGACAGGCAAGGGCCACACTGAAAATTCTCAGTCTTTCAATGTCTCTTGAAAACCCAGGGTTTCTGACTCCTAGCCACAGTTCCTTCCACATCCCATAGATGCCACAACCTTCCCTACTTTGGTAGGTGATTGAGAAAGAATGATGAGTGTCCTGGACCCACCCATGGAAGGAGAGGTTGAGATAAGTAAAGGCCTGGGCAGCAAAGGCAAAAAGTGGAAGATTTTATCCTAAGGATGTGCTTTATCTTCAACAGCACTGGGGCCTGCAGGAATTGAGTTCTATGTATTGCTGGCCTGCAGCTACAAGTGAAAGGAATTCTGCCACAGGGACTGAGAAAAGTCAAGGGCTTCCTTATAGGAGTTACATTTCCTGATGCTTTAGCTCTGGAAGCATCACTGTATCAATAATTGTTGTGCATCTTAATAGAACTCTTCTGCTCTAGAGCCTCAAATTATTTAACTATCAGCCTGGGTGGCCAGGTCTGCAGCCCATTGTACCTCTCTCCCCAAGGGGCAAACAGTCTTGTGCATATCTGAGCTTCCCCCCCCCCCCCTTTGCTGTGCCTTTAAGAGCTGCAGGAATGCAGAGAGTCTGGAGGAGGGGTGGGGTCTCCCAACAGGACTTCTGGGAAATGGATCTTGGGAGTTTGTGCCAGAAATGAAGCTGAGATTCCAACTCTGAGAAGTTGGGGGTGGTGTGTGTTAGGTCGGGGCTGTGATTGGACTGCAGGGTCCACTGGGGGGAGGGAAGCACAAGTAAAAGAGTTGGGGAGAGGGGAGAAGCCCTTCCTGCACCCACCCCATTGCACATTCACCCAAGCCTAGAAGCAGGGTGCAGCCACTACCCTGGGGAGGGTCCGTGTGTGTCAAGGGTGATGCCAACAGATGCTGGACCCAGGAAGCTCTCTACCCCAAGCCAACCCAAAAGGCCTCCAGGGACTGGCTTGCAACAGCTGGACTTGATCACCAGCTTGCAGAGTGAGGTCACACATCTGGTGGAATAACAAGCGAACTTTACTTTCCGGCTGTTTTTAGAGGATTTTCACAGCAGCGTCTAGAAACCAGGAGATCACCACCTGAACCTTCGAGCCTTTTTCGAGAGGCCCAGCATCGGAGAGGCCACCCTTGGGTGCTTTACAGGACGATGCTGGCCCTTCGGGGAGCTTCTGCTTTCCTGGTTCTGTTCCTCTCAGCATTTCGGCCTCCGCCACAGTGCGCTCAGGACCCAGGCATGGTGCACTACATCTACCAGCGCTTTCAAGTCTTGGAGGTAGGTGGCATCTGTATGCCTGATGAGGGACCATGCCTCCCGGAAGTCACCTTCTCTTACCCATGCCTCCCTATCTACTTGGATACATTTTCTCAGACAGTAAATGATAAATACATTGCTAAAGTTACACTTGACATTTTTAATAATTTAGAGCACCAGAGTCCAGACTGCACCACTCCCTCTGTATAGTTTTTCTCATCTGTAAAATGGGGATGATAATAGAATTTACCTCTTAAAGCTATTTTGAAGATTTAATAAATTATTCCATAGTTAGGACATTTCCTGGCATACCCATATATGTTCAAAATGTTATTATTCAATAGTTCAACTTTTAAAATAAGAAAATTAAAATTTGGGGTGGCTTTCTTCATTTTTACTATATCAAGATGATAGCTAATTTTAGCTTTTCTTTTTGCCTTTGTAGAATAAACCATTAGGTCACTGTAGAATGTCATGATATTGTTGTGCCAACAAGCTGTCAGAGCTTCTTTTGCAAAGCTGGACTTGGATTTAGAAATGAGCAGATTTCAACCATGCTAAGCAGAGAGAGAGCGTTTGGGCCCTCTTCTCCATGTGCTGCAGCTACCACTTCATTAAACTTTGCAAAATGCAACACTTTTGCAGCATGAACAGGCTCCCAGGGACAAATGTAACCCTCTGCCCCATCCGCCTTTGACATAACCTGCTGTTGACATTGACTATTTCATACTTAACTGCCTTGCTTTTGTACAAGTTAAATTTTGAAAGTTGTCTTCTTTCAAAGACACTCTTATCTTCAATATTTACTTTCAATATTTTCCTGAAAATTCTTCCAAGTTCAAATTACTTAGTCATCTAGTTACAGTCAGGGTAAAATAATTCCACAGAGCAGGCCCAAAACATTTCCTAATGCTGTCCGGCCGACGGACTGAGGCCTGGAGGTGGTGTATGAAATGTTCCCAGGCCAGTGCCTCGCTGCAGCTTTACTCACTCTCTCCTCGGACCCCTCCTCCGGTCTCACCTCCTTAAAGTGCCAGAATTACTCTCAACCATGACATGTAGCACCAACTTGCCCAACACTTTAAAAATATATATTTACGCCTGGCCATTGTGGCTCAGTTGGTTGAGTGTCGTCCTGTGCACCAAGAGGTGGCTGGTTCAATTCCCAGCCGGGGCACCTGTCCGGGTTATGGGTTCAACGTGCAGGAGGCAGCAGATTGATGTTTCTCTCTCTCTCTCTCCCTCTCCCTTCCTCTCTTTCTAAAATCAATAAAAACATATTTTTATAAAATTAAAAAATAAAATATATATTTATAATCTATGACTAAATTCATGGAAAAACTTAACTGATACATTAAAGTATCACTAGTACTTTGGATTAAGAAATGAATGGTGATTTTTGTTTCCCCATCTTTGATTATTTGTATTTTTAAAATCTTTTTTAATGACTGATAGCCATTTATATATTACTTGGGTAACTTCAATAACTAGCAGTAATTTGGGAATTTATTTTCTGACTGAAGCAAAGACTGGAAAAATGTACCCAAGCAACGAGGACATACATTCAAGAGTTCCGCGAGTTCTCGAAAAACGTATCCGTTATGCTGGGACAGTGTCAGACCTACACGAGTGAGTATAAGAGCGCGGTGGACAACCTGGCCCTGAGGGTGGAGCGTGCCCAGCGGGAGATTGACTACCTGGAGTACCTGCGAGAAGCTGACCTGTGCGTGGAATCGGAAGAGAAGATGCTGGCAGAAAAGCTCGTCCAAGAAGCTGAAGAAGAGAAAAAGATTCGGACTCTGCTGAATGCAAGTAAGGGAGCTCTGTCTTTTATACCCTTCTAGGGACTGTCACTGAGAGGCACAGGAGGTGCGGGAAGTGCAGGCAGTGCTGGCAGTGAGAGTGAAAGCTGGGTGTGCTCTCTTCTGTGCCAGTGCGCGGGCAACCTTGCAGGGAACAGGTGTCCAGAGGAAAATCCTTCTCAGAAAGCAGCTTTTCCTTTCACATAACATTCCTAATGGCCCCATAGAAGGCCAGGGGTACAGTGTCAGAGGTCAGCCCAGGAAGGGCATCTCCTGATAGACCTTGGTTATCAGAGGCATGTGGTTCCAGATTCTTCCAGGGAGAGTGATAGGTTGGTATATTCTCCCAGGGCCCTGTGAGTAAGGAGGGGCTGCAGAGGTGCCAGGCAAACCCTCAGGGTCCGGGTCTGCAGTAAATTATTGTGTGTGCTGTGGGGATGGCAATAATATCTAGGGGATTTGTCTCCTCTCTTGTGACCCATCAGAATCACTTCCAGGCCATTAAGAATAATGTTTAGGAGCTCAAATTAAAATAACAAGTAACAAGCAACAAAAACATAAAAGAGAAGGAAAGGAAAATGTCTTGTGTGAGTCCATTTTATTAAAATAATGAGGGAGACAATTTCCCCTGAGCCTGTATTTGGAGATGTTTTATTGCAAATGGGAAAACTTTATTTACAGGCTAATGATGTATGTGGGACACTTCATTAGAGAAATTAGACAAAATTGAATACCATCGTTGTGCTAAGAGTTTCACATACCTTCTGAGGGTGACCCTCAGGAGAACTCCATGGCTCTTCCTAAATGAGGTGACACTTGATCTGAGTTTTGAACAAAGAAATTCGAGAAGAATGTGCAGGGGTCACAACACGTCAAAGTACGAGGGTGCATACCCTTGGACATGCAGACCAGCAGGTATGGGGCAGGCGAGTGTAGGGAAGCAAGGATGAAAGTTCAGCAGGATCCAGGTAATGAAAGACTTGGATGCTAAGGGGGTTGCACCTGACTTGAGAAACGATAGAGAACCACTGAGCAATTTTAAGCAGGGGCATGACAGGAAGGAAGAGGGCAAGACTAGAGAGAGGAGATCCGTCAGGGGCATACTGCAGTAACGTGGTCAACAGGGGTGGTGCCTGCATTAAATGTCAGTGAGATGGAGAGCAGATGGATTTGAGAACCTCTGAGAGTTGAAATCCACATGGCTTGGGGACTGATCATTAAAACTGAAAAGTGAGTGAGAAGGATGCATTAAGATGCTTCCCAGGGATTTGGCTTAGGTCCTTGGGTGGATGATCTGAAATAAGTTGAGATAGGAAACCCAAGAGAAGTTTTGGAGCTATTACTCTACTTTTTTTTTTTTTTTTTTTTCAGCACTTGTTACTCTAAATCTTCTAGCTCATTTATTTGGTCACTGCTTATTCTCTAACTCCACATCTAAAACGTCAGCTCTGTGAGAGCCTGGATTCTGCATTTCATGTTCAGCTCTGTATCCTAGTGTCTAGAATAGTGCTTATGTTCAACAACTCTTTGTCATCGAATAACTAAGTGAACAAATGAATGAATGGATGGAAGGATTGTCAGAACAGAGAGTGGGGCTATTAGGCTTTGAAAGAAAAGAGAACCTCTTATCTCTGAGTTAGAAGACAGAGAGGAGGGTGCCTTGTCTATAATAGAAAGCAGTTGGTCAAGTTGGTTGAGTTAGTGATTCTTCTTGGCCCTGACACTGTCTGGACATGAGCCGTCCCCTGGGAGGGAGCAGCTGGGGGTAAGCATGGAGTGAACAGAGATGAACAGAGTCTGCCCAAAAAGCCAACGGGTGGGATTGGGTGCTAATGTACCAGAACTTTTGAGCTAGGATGTGCCTGAACTTTTGTGCCAGGGGTCAGGCAATTACCCCAGGCCTGAATGGTTGTGCTGAATTGGATCCCTGAGCTGCTCCTGGTCCCTGAACATCCTAAGCCCCTCAGGCCTCAAAGCTGCCCCTCTCCAAGTCAGCTTGAGCTCAGCAGGGGTCATGAGTCTGGTCTTGCTACTGAACTCTCATCCTCTGCCATATCCCTCAGACACTGGAGCCCTGAAATGTTCCCTGTCCCAGCTCCATGGTGAGTGAAAACTCTTTCACCTTTCCAGAGATTGCTGCTTCCATGCCTGGTGCCTCTGGGGCCCTCATTTGGTGATTCAGTTTATGATTAACAACCGCTTTTGCCCCCAGCTAGGAGATGGGCCCCGTGCTACTCACGCAGTAGGGACAGAGGAGTGAGTAGAACATGCTAGGCCCTGCACTCGCCCTCTTACTGCTTCTTTTATCTCTGGTCTTGCCTTCTACCATCTGTCTGCTGTCATGCAGGCCTTCCCACAACACAAAATGATCACATTACTCCTCTGGGTAGAAGTTTCTCTTCTCATTCGCCATCAGTTCTCAGCAACAACAACAGCAAAATCCATTCGCATCTCATAGCCTTTTTTTTTTTTAAATATATTTTTATTGATTTCAGGCAGAGGAAGGGAGAGGGAGATAGAAACATCAATGATGAGAGAGTCATTGATCGGCTGCCTCTTGCACGCTCCCTGCTGGAGATCGAACCCACAAGCCAGGCATGTGCCCTGACCCGGAATCAAACCGCGATCTCCTGGGTAATAGTTGAGTGCTCAACCGCTGAGCCACGCCAGCCAGGCTCATAGCCTTTTATATAGAGAAGGCCCCTCACAAAGTGGCCCAAGCTCATCTCTAGCTTCTTAGGTTCCTGTGACTTACCCAATTAAGCCATTGCAGTTGAAAATACATATACTATTTTCTCTACCCATCCTTTATAAATAAAAAATGCTATGGATTCTCTGGGAAGGCTTCCGGGGGGTAGAGGGTGGGAGTGGGAGCTCCAGGCAGTTTGACCCATAGAACTCCTGGAGCACGCACCTCGTTCAGTCCTCCAAGGAAGCACTAATACTTTTAACAATACATATCTCTGTGTAGTTGACTCCTCAACCAGACCATGAGACCATGAGCATATTTCATCTTTATTTCTGTATTCCCAGAGTCTGGATCAGGGCCTCCAAGGAGGAGGCTGTAAAATTGTCTATAGAAGAGACACTGATGGCAGAAGACCCTCAGAGCTTAGTTTTTTCAGAAAATCTGTAGGGAGAGGATAATACAACTTCCTTGGAAAAATTCAACCTTGTGTCTCAGGAGATTTCCAGAAAATTTTAACATCAGTCTAAATGTTGCTTACTTATTCGGGAACT
Source organism: Miniopterus natalensis (assembly GCF_054644295.1). Classification (NCBI taxonomy): domain Eukaryota; kingdom Metazoa; phylum Chordata; class Mammalia; order Chiroptera; family Miniopteridae; genus Miniopterus; species Miniopterus natalensis. The sequence goes on from NC_142091.1 coordinate 43,104,520, forward strand.
AGTTCTTGGGCAACATGAAGAACCAGGTACTGGGGATAATTAATAAGATGGAGTTGCTCTATAAATAAGCCATTCCTTATAGAGCTGTTCCCAAGTCTTCAACCTTTATTTAGAGAAGATACCCAAAGATGTTCCCATGAGTGCCACAGTCCCAGGGATGTTTGGGGACTATGTAAAATGTTTAGAATCTTAGCTCTAACAAGCATATACATTCTCTTTTTCTCCCCCTCTTCCCCTCTTCCTTCCTCCTCTTCTCCCTCTATCACATATGCACGTACACATGTGCATGCACATATGTCCACACACACACATGCTTCAGAATGCAGAGTGAAAGTTACTTGAATACAATCTAACTTATATTTAAAAATCATTCCAAGTCTTTGATCCTTTAACTCATTAGTATAAAGAAATTTTGCATTGCACTTGGTGATTTATGGCAAAACACCATTGCCTCAGATCCCCAGATGGAGAATTTATCCAACAAAAGTCTTTGGCCTGCTCCACATGGTTGCATTCTTATGTGGATAAGAGTATTAACCTCTTTTTAACTTGTAAATCGCTTGTAAAGAAAAATTCTCAAGGCAGTCAGAATGAGGCATTGTAAAAGATTTTATTTCCTGTTCTAGTCCAGCTCCTTTTATTACAAGGGTGCATGCAAGTTACCTCAAGTAACTCTCTCCCTGCTGAATTAAATAACTCATATCTTTTATTAGATCATGTTTGAAAGAAGAAAGTCTGTTGCTGCAAATTTAAATGCCTCTGGGATATCCATTCAGGTAGTCTCAATGTGTGTGCCTCATATTCAAAGCCGTTAAAAACAAAATAAAAAACAAGACAAGTAAGCAAACAAAAAATCCATTGGAAGCCAAATAAAACACATCTGTGAGCCAAGCCCCAGGGCCTGTAAGTTTGCAATGAGTGCCACGAAACATTAAGAGATGTTTAACTCTAATTTGCAACAGATCTATTTACCGTGAAGGAGGAGAGTGAGGGTATGCACACAGTGTGAGCACAGGAGAGTGCGAGAGAGCTTGGATGTGCACACACGTGCTCACATGTATACACATGCACTCTTACACACACAAGTTCTTCCCCACTCATGGGGCTAGCAACGCTGGAGGAATGTGTACAGCACGTCCTGTGCTGTCTCCTAGAGAGTACAATAGGTCACTGTACTGGCTCCAGCAAGGCCCATGTACACAGCACGCCTCTTCCTTACATCTGGAAGGCCTGTGGTCTGTGAGGACACCTCCAGCCTCATCACTACAGGTACTAAGAGAAGGTCCCAAAGTTGTTTTAGCTGGTGGCTTTTCGCTCCAGGTGGAGTGAACATCCATTTCTTTGCTCTATTACTCACTCATTTCTTCATTCATTCAACAAACGTCTAACTGAATTCCAGCTATATGTTGGTATTGTGCCAGGCATTAGAGATGGAACATTGACTAGTAAATAACATTTGTCCTCAGAAAACTTACAGCCAAGTGAGGAAGCATCGAAGCAAACAGGATAACAGCCGGAGGGTGATTGTTCTGATGGAGGTGTCACAGAAGCACAGGGGCAGGCAGTAAGGAGTTAGGCAAGGTCAGGGTTGCCGTGGAGATGGGGGGGACTATGGAATCCAGAAAGTAACCCTCAGGCTGAGTTCTAATAATGAAAAGAAGCGATCACATAGAGAATAAAGGGCACTTCAAGCAAATGGAACTGTACAGGGAGGCACAAAGGCCTAGTCAGGCTTAGTGTTGAGTAGGTCTTAGGTGAAGGGGGAAGTCTCGGAGAGGAGATGAAAGAGCCAGACAAGAGCTAAGCTCTTTTGTGCTAAGCTAGGTCACACTTTCAAGCTGTGGGAAATGAAAATAATGTGAATAATAGTAGCTAGTCTTTACTGAGTGCCTATTATGTAGCAGGTAATCTTTAAGCATTTTATGTATTGGATTATATCACCTAATTCTCACAACAGCCCTATGAGATAGGCATTATAATTGACCCCCACTTATGGGGAAGAAAATCAGGGCATTGAAGCGATAAGCAACTGTCCAAGGTCTCATAGCTAATTGGTTCCAGAACTGGGATTCGAACAGAGGCAGGCTGGCTCCCACCGTAAACCTTTCCCTTCATGTGTGCTGTTCTGCTTGACTGTGGTAAGCATGGGAGTGTCGGGGCTCAGACGGAGGTTTTAGGAAGATCATTCTGGTCACAGTGTACAGAACGGACTGCAGGAGAGGAGGCTGAGTGTGCATAGGCTGGAGGCAGAGAGGTCATCTCCAGGTCACCTCCAAGCCTGTCACACAGGCACTCGAGGTAGGAGCCCTGTGTTCTGAGACCAGATGTCTGCTCCCACAAGGCTCAGCTGCTTCTGATCTTATTGTGGGACATATGAAGACCATGTCAATCTTGCTGGTTGCTATTTGATGATGATCCCTCCCACAGATAGTTTGGTTTAAATTATTCTTTTAAACCCTGGCCTAGCCTAGCCGGGTGTGGCTCAGCGGCTGAGCATCGACCTAGGGTCCAGGAGATCGGGGTTCAATTCCAGGTCAGGGCACATGCCTGGGTTGTGGGCTCGATCCCCAGTAGGGGGCATGCAGGAAGCAGCCAATCAATGACTCTCTCATCATTGATGTTTCTCTCTCTCTCCCTCTCCTTTCCTCTCTCTGAAATCAATAAAGATATATTTTTTAAAAAACAAACAAAACCCTGGCCTAGATGGGTCTGTTTTCTTCCCCTTCTTTCTTGACTTTTAATTCCTGACTCTCCTTCATTTACTCCTAAACTACAGCACTCCTCTGCTTTCCTCTGGTTTTCTCGGTTCACAGAAGAGCTGCCCACACACTTTCCTGTGCTGGAAATCTCAGGGGTATCTCTTCGGCCCTCGTCCAACCAGGCACCACATCCAGGAGATTCTTCCTTCTGAATCTCTCAAATGTATTCTTTCCATCTGCACCACTCCCTCATCAGCCCTGGTCTTGATTACAAGAGCCTCCCAGCTTCTGGCTGCCAGCCTCTTGCTGTGCCAGGGCTTCCTCTTGTACAGCCATTGCGATCATCTTGCTAGAGTGACTTTATCATTGCTGTATCAACATGGTGGCAACCCAAACCTACAGGCTAAAGCAAACCCCATTAAATAACATAAAGAAAGCCCTCACGCTCTGACCCTAACCCTGCTTTCTTTAAATAATTTGTCATGTTATTGTCTATGAAAGTAATACCTGCTGATTAAATAAACACTATGAATATTGTATGTACTATATTTATTGTATTTACTTTTATTGTGAAAGTAAATAACAAGTCAACAGTTGACCACAGCAACTTTGAACATTTCTCAGCTTTGGCTTGTACCACAACTACGTATCTCCATCCACCCGACACTATGCTGTGTGGGATCTGCTATTCTGAGAACATAAAATATACTTCATGCCTTCCTGTGTGATTCATGCTGTGTTTCTCAAGTCTGTTGCAGTGCCTGGAACAGAGTAGAAATCAATATTTTCTAACCTGGAGGAGTAGTTCGTTAGAAAGTGGAGGCAACTATTTGCCAGAGATTGCACTAAGCACTGTTTATCTGTTATCTTGTCCATGGTGACCCTGCTAGGTAGGTACCATTATGACTGCTTTTCAGATGACAGAACTGTGGCTCAGAGTGTTTCATGCAGCCTGTCTTCCTCCCACATTCCTGCTCCATCCAGAGAACACATCACCCCCAAGACACACAAGGTTCATCTCAGCCTTCATCTCCGCTCCCCATCCCCCCACCTCTACCCTGTGTCAGTTATCTGTTGCCACAATAATGCCGCATAACAAACCACTCCAAAAGTGAGCAGTTAAAACAACAGTCACTGGTTATTTCTCAGGAGTCTACAGGGCAGCCGGGCAGTTCTGTTGGTCTGGGCCAGGCTTGGCCACTCTTGTCTGGGTTCCCTAGTGGCACATTGCCCAGGGGATGGCTGGTTGAAGGTGGCTTCAGCTGAGATGGCTTGGATCACCTCCACATGGTCTCTGGTCTTTCAGAAGGCGAACCTGGGCTTGTTCTCATGATGAAGGAAGACGTCCGAGAGAGAGGGCACAGACACAACAAAATCAGGTCACTTTTACCAAATTCTTTTGGCCAAAGCAAGTTCCAAGTCTGGCTCCAGAGCCCACCCTTTCACTGGAACCTCTAATAGCATCTAACAAGGCTTCTGGTCTTGACACCCTTGGAAACAGGCAGTATTCAAGATCAGTTTTTAAGTTTGCAAGTTTCTATATGAGAGCAGTGACTCGGGCATTAGTGTGATTGATGGTTTTGAGATGAAATCGAAGAACCAGTGAGAAGACTGCTGCGAAGTTTGGGTTCAGGGGAGCAGGCCCTAGACTTTGAGGAAGGAGGAGAAGAACAGAATGAAATGAGGTTAATCCATGGTAAAATGTCAAAATGACTTTAGTTTCTAACCAGGCAAATGGGAGAATTGAGAAGAACATTTCTATCCTTTTTAGTTTGGTAAGACTATTACAGAAAAAAAAGACACTATGCAAAAAAATAAAAACAAAAAACAAACCAAAAAAACCCAGCTGAGTTTTTAAATGAAAAAATAAAAGCAGGAAGTTCATAATTACAACCTTGGAATGCTTACATGTTGCAACAGTCAGATAATTGATACAAGACGGAGCTGTTTGATCAGAAATTCCCTGGAGGACTGCGCTTCGCTTCCCATCAGTGTTGACTGGCCTGCATCTTCCCAGGCAGCATTCTCAAACTTTTAGTCTCGGGGACTCTTCACACTTTTAAAAACTATTCAGGACCCCAAAGAGGTTTTTTTTGTATAAGTTACATCTATTGATATTTGCATTTATTGATATTTAATTATTCATAATTAAAATATAGAAATTGTAAATGTGCCAGATGATGTTCTAGGGCAAGACATACAGCCGTGAATATAACAGATTAGACAAAGCCCTGCCCTCATGGGGTTTCCATTTTATTGAAGGGAGTCAAACAGTAAATACGTTAAAAGATAAATTTATAACATGTCAGATAGGAAGTAATAAATACTGTGCAGGAAAATCAACTACGGTAAAGGGTTATAGAGAGCTCGCCTCCTCCGAAGGGAGGTATCTGAAGGAGCCTGGCTGTGTGGGACCCCAGTAGAAGTGGGATGGACTCACACACAGCTTTCAGCTTCCAGGCTCTCCCATGGAGTTGATGTTGTTGAACAACACGCAGCCATGCAAGCAACCAGCCATACATCAAGCTTGTCATCTTCCTCACCATCTATTTCCAATCACCAGTAAAGGGAAGCTGTCAGGGCTCCATACCGGGGGCCATGAAATACTTTGAATTTAGTGCTGGGCACCTAGAAAAACCTCTGGTATGGATTTACCCAAGAGTTCTGTGCAACTCACCAATACCTAGTGCATTTATTGTATTCCAGGCCCTGTTTAAGCCCTGGATTCACAGCCCTACAGAGCCACCTCCTGTGGCTCACTGAGTACCATTTCATACAAGCAGGCCTTCCTGCTTTCTTGCCTTCCTGCCACCCAGCCACCCAGGCATGAAACACTGAACTAGCACTTGCTAATGTCCACACACATCTCTTTATTTGAATCGATTTGATTTCTAAGTTGGCATAGCGTGAGTTGGGATAGCAGGTTTGGACACTGACTAATGCTGCATTATCCGAATTGAATTGATTCCCAAGGTAAGCAGTAGAAGATTGAATAGGACGGAGATATGTACTATGTCCCAAGCACTGTGGATAAAAAGACAAATATGACACAGTCTCTCTCTGAAGTGCTTGCAAGGAAACAAAGTAAATAAGCGATTCCAGTTCAGCATGAAAATTGCCCTAGAAGAGAGAACGCTGCTTTGGACACAGGAGGAGCAGCCAACTGCTCTGAAGGAGTCAGAGAATTTTGTTTTGAAGGACAAGTAGATGTATCCCAAGTTAGCGATGGTGAGCTAAGAGAAAGTATGGGCAATGTCTAGAATTGTGGAGGCCTTGGTAAGTTTGGTGACTAGTGACCAATCTAGTGTGGCGGGGAAGTGACAACAGGGGAAGTCAGAAGAAAGACCTTGAGGGCCATGCTGAGATATGTGAAACTGAATCTGTGGTCAAAAAGCATGAAATGGCCCTAATTTCTAGAACAATTAAGTTCCCCGTTGACAATGCTATTGTAATAGCTTGAAGTCTTGTCATTGACTACTGGTCTGAGAGCTGTCATTTTCGTCACCACAGTGTCAACATCATACCTTCACTTGATAGGTATTAATAAGTATTTATTAACACGAATACAATTCAGGGGGTTGGAAAAGTCAAGTTTTATAACAGAATTTCAAGAGGCAGTCAAAACATTCATAGTTTTACAGGAATGCTCTTCTTTATAGTAAATTCAACACTCTTCCTCCCAAGCAAACCTGCCCTCTCTTCTCTGTCACTACCTCAAGCATTCTGTCTCCCCATCCTTGAGTCTGATTTATTACCCAGCTACCTCAATCTAGTCAGTTACTAAGATCTGACCTCTCTTTTTCTGTTTCTTGAATCCATGCCCATCACTATTTAGATACCTCTAATCCAGATTATACTTGCAAACACTCTATGGGTCTCTCTGTGACCCCTTCCCCACCTCTGCCCCCCTTTCTATTCTCTACCAACATCCAGACTGATGTTCTAAAACATAACTTCCTACAGAAGGACAAGTCTCACCAGGTCAGCAGAGTGTTGTTATTAAATAAGGGGGAAAGTATTTTTAAAAATCCAAATAAGTGATCTTTGTATATGAATTCACTGTGTGGCCTTGGGCCAAATTCTATCCTAATTGCTTGTCTGCAATTCTGCCTGAGGGGAAAGCACAGATTTTCATTTTTCGGTTTGCAGGTGGAGCCTTGCATGTCATTTTCTCTTAAATAATTTGCATATTTTTTGAGAATTTTAATAAGAGTTTATTTGAGCCAATAATTTGCTTCTTGACCAGACTCAACTATTTTAAATTTATTTCCTATCCTTCCTTTCCCCCTGCTAATTATCTTTTCTCAAGAGCAGCACAATAGGGAGTCTCAATTTACTCTTTTACTCAAACACTGGAAGTATATTCTCCCCAAATTTTAAAAGAAGTGGAATTTATAAAAATTATAAAATACATGCCCTGAAAAAACTATAGAGAGTATCCAGCCTAAACCCCTCATTTTATGGCTGGGAAAAAGATAAGCTAAAACTGAATTGATGGAAGGACTTTTAAGGAGACACAGCTCTGACTCTCAGTCCCAGGTTCCATCTACTAGGTTCCATCTACCAAGGAAGGGATAGGAGAAGCAAAAGGGGGCACATGGGGAAAAATCTGTTTCTTTTCCCCAGAACTGTCTCTCTGATCTAAACCATCTATCACCACTCTCTGTTTTCCTGTTTCTCCGAGGACTCTGCATTAGAATGGAGGCCTAGAAGGAGGAAGAATATTTGTGTGTTAGTTCTTGCTGTATTTTATTTTTTTTAACTTTTCAATTACAGCTGACATTCAATATTATATTAGTTTCAGGTGTACAGCATAGTGGTTAGACATTTATATACCTTGCAAAGTGATCCCCCCCCATAAGTCTAGTACCCACCGGACACCATACATAGTAGTCATAATATTACTGACTATATTCCCTATGCTGTATTTTACATTCCCATGACTATTTTGTAACTGCCAATGTGTACTTCTCCATCTTAAATGAACATTTCCTTATGGGTGAGACATTGAACTTGCCTTGTTCTTAGACATAATCCCTCACAGCTGGGTTGCAAGCCTGCTGACTTTCCTCCCAGGAAGATGGGCAGGCTGAGGGCTTCCTTGTCAAGGCATATATAATATCAGCCTGTGATTAGGTCCCAGAGAGTCCATTGCCCTCACCCATCCTTCTCTAGGTGCACCCAGACTCACTCACTCTTCACCCCATCCAACCACACACATACACACCCATCCACGTCCATAGGGCTGGCTGGAGGTGTCCTGGCCCTGCCTCCCAGCTCAGACTGAGCTCCAAAGACCTATAGCTCTGTGACCTATCCAAGAAACTTATACAAACCTTAATTTTTTTTTCCCTTCAGAAATGGAGATTAAAATAACTACCACATAGGCTTATTGTAAGAATTAGATACATTAATCTAAATAAAATAACTATCACAGTACCAAACAGATTATATATATTTATAGATATTTATTAACTTCTCAAGCCTTTGTGCTTGTTTTTCAATAGGGAACCGTTTCTAAGCTTCTCTAATATCTTTCCACCTCCCATTAAAGGTATCTGTAATCACTTACAGGCTTAAACCCTCAGTCATTCACCTTCCGTGATTGCCAGAGAATACGGGAGAAGCAGAGCATTTAAACTGAGCTTGTGAAACTGCAAAAAGGTATACTGGGCAACCCACAGCTCCTTCTATGCCACAGCCCACAAGCTCAGTGTGGCTGGGGTCCTTCTGTTAGCTTCTCCTGCCTTGCATAGGTTCCCAGCTGGCCCAGGCTTCCCTGCCTTCCCCAGTGAGTTGGCTTCCTATCATGCAGGCCAGTCAGGGCAAAGGTGACCCAGAGACCACCAGGAAACAATCCCTCAGGCTGGCAAAGCATATCAGCAGGGGGACATGGTGGCAACTGATGGTTGAGAGACTTCTACATCTCGTACCAAAACCTAGCTTTGGCCACACTGGGGGCCAGGCAGGTTCTCTGGGCTTCTGGGAGCAGACAGTGAAGACACGACCACTGAAAGGACTGACCATCCTGGGACTCAGCTCTCTCCAGCTAAGGCTGCTCCTCACCCCCACTCCTACCATATGTTCCCTTGATGAGAACCTTGTGTCAAATTTTTTAATGAAATAATGGATTTGAAAGTATCTTAAAAGCTTTAAAGTACTTTACAAATATTATTTACTTAAGACAAGACTGTGATCACAACTCCGGATATGCAGCACTATTTAGACCCTAGAAAAACATCTACTTGAATGAAGCTTTCCTCATTAATTCAATAGATAGTTATTGAACCCATTAAGCATTGAGTTGGGCAGTAGGGTCCAATAGTAAACATGAAGACAAAGGCCCTGCTTTTGTGGAGCTTACAGTGTAGTAGGGGAGGACAATAAACTAATAAACAAAACAGATAATATAATTACAGAATGTGATGAGTGATCGCAAGGAACTAGGAAAAGATGCTATAGGCTATAGGACATCATTTTAAATTTAGATGCAGAAGTCTCAAGAAGTTCCTTAAAGAGATGATACCGAAACTATGATTTGAAAGATGAGTAGAAGCACAATGTGGAAAGATCAAGAAAAATGATCACTCCAGGCAGAAAGAATTGTAAGTGCAAGAGCCCTGAGGTAGAAACAAACTTGACAGTGCTCCCAGAATAGCAAGAAAGCCAATGTGTCACAAGGCAGTGAGCAAGGGGGAGGAGAGTAGGAAATAAAGTCCTAGAAATAGGCAGCAGCCATATCATGTAGGCCCTTTAGGACAGGGTAGGGGGTTAAGATTTTATTCCAAGAGTGATAGGAGAAAGGATTTAGCAGGTTAGTCACATAATTTATGTTTTTAAGCAGATCACTCCTACTGCTTTGTGGAGAAGATACTGTAGGTGAGCAAGAGTAAAATAAGGGATAGAAATCAGAGATTATTGTCATGGTCTAGGCAAGAGGAGAAGATTCAAGGAGTACAAAGGAAGAGGAGGTGGGAAGAGGGGGAGAGAGATACATTTGAGCATTTTCATGTAAGTATAACACCATAATTTAAAGGTAAGTTTTACTATCAGAACTTTCTGGTAGGGGGGAAATGGAGGGAAAGGAATCAGGCATGACTTCCAGAAAAGGCACTTGTTTGATGGTTCTTGCCAGAAATGGGAATAGTAGGATAAAAGAGAGTTTGGGGGACAAAAACAGGAGTTCTGCTTTAGACAGGTTAAGTTTGAAGATATCTAAGGAGAGACATTGAGTAGGCAGTTGGATAAATGAGTTTGGGACTAAGTAGATATCAAAGTAGGACATTATTCCTGATACAGATTTGGAATTCATCATTGTTTATCATTTATATGGACTTCAGAGTCATGAAATAGAACGAGGTGACCTGGGAAGTGATTGTAGATAGAGAAAAGAAGAGGCGTGAGGGCAGAGTGCTTATAGGTGGCAGATAAGAAGGAATCAGCAATGGATGCCAAGAAAGAAATCCAGAAGGATGGGAGGGCAAACAAAAGGAGCAGTGTTCCAGCATCAAGAGAAGAAAGAGTTTCAAGGGGTGGAGTAGGTTGAAGACTGAGAATTGAGCCTTGGATTTGTCAGCATGAAGCTTCTCAGAGGCCTTGACAAGAACTGACTCAGTGTGGAGTGGGCAGGGGAATTTAGACCAGTGGAGAACTGAAGCTGATTAGAGTAGCTTAGGGGAGAATTGAGGAAGTCTTCTTTTAAGGGGTTTTACTGTAAAGTGAAAGAGAAAATGGAGCCACACTAGAAACTTCTGTTTACTGCAGGGAATGACCCAATAGGGAGGGGAGAGACTTTTGAGGCAGGAGAGGGAAGATAATCGCAGGTATTAAATCCTTGAGTAGGTGAGAGGGGATTAGGTCCACTGAAAAAGTAGAGAGCAGGAGGGAAGGCAGAGTATGAGATTAGGGGCAATTGGTAGATTTGGTGGTTGGAAAGCTCTTCATTCATTCATTCATTCATTCATTCATTCATTCATTCAGAAAATGCTGCCCTGTGTTCTAGTTGCTATCTTAGGGGCAAGACATACAGCAGTGAATGAAGCAGGTGAGACAAGCTCATGCCCTCATGTAGTTTACATTCTATTGAAGGAATTCAAGCAATAAATCTTAACATGAATTTCTGATGGGTCAGATAGAAGGTAAGAAACACTCTGGAGAAAAATGAACCAGGGTAAAGGGGTTATGGAGAGCTGGAGAAGAGGTTGCCATTTTTTATCAGGTTGTCAGAAAGGCTTTCATGATCAGGGAACATTTGAGAACAGACTTACAGGAAGAGAGGGAGGAAGCCATGTAGATGTCTTGGGGAAGATAGTTGAGTTGCCAACAGGGGGAACAAAAGAGTGTCCAATTCCGGAGGCAGGAAAGGGCTTGGCACCATTTGAGGAACAGCAAGGAGGCCAGGGTGGCTGAACAAAATGAACACGGTAGGAGAGCTGCAGGAGACAAGGCCAGAGGCAGTGGGGGAACAGCTCTCATATGCTCTGGAAGGCAAAGGCTTGAGCTTTACTCTCAGTGAGATGGGAGGTCACTCAGGAGCTTTAAGCAGACATGTGACATGATCTGACTTACATTTTAAAAAGATCCCTTTGGGAATGGACTATGAGAGTCAACAGTAGAGGTGTGGTCACCATGTAGAAGACTATTGCAAAGAAGGAAGGTTTTCTGCATAAAAGTTGTAGAATAATAGTCTAAAGTGGAAGTGAGGAACTAGAAAAATGTAAACCCCTCTTCATTTCATCTTCCTCCACCTGGTTTATACCTTTATCATCCCATTTTTATTATAAGAATATTCTTCTAATTGGTTTTCCTGATTTGGGCCTCTCTCCCATGTATCTATCATACGCATGAACGTCAGCTTAATTAACCTTGTTGAACAGCCTTGACCATTGCTCACCCTTGCTCAAAATCTGCAGTAACTCCCCACCTGCCTATAGAATAAAATCTTCCTCAGCCCACCTTCAAGGTTCCAGGCACAGAACTGGTTTCAATCTACTCTTCTGTTTTCTACATCAAGTTTGAGGCAATATCAGTACTTAGCTTGTACTGGTTTAAATTTGATACTACTTTATTAACACTAATCTTGGAGGACTTACCCAAATATGGTTTTGTTGACTGTAAGGAACTTACAGCTTAGCCTCTGCCTCATGTGACATCTTTATTCCCTGTTCTACTTTTGTAAAAAATTTCACATTAAGCTTTATATTCAACTTAGTCATATATATATATTAAGCGAGAACCACTCTTAATTTGTCATTGCACCCCAGCCCATTGTACCCCCAGCTCAAAACACCTAGGTGAGAATCTTGCCTTTGTAGATTTCCATTGTCTGCTGACTAAATGCATGCAGCATTCATGAATAAATGAATGAATGGATGAGTAGAGCTCTAATAATGTTCTAGAAGTTTAGGACCAGAATCCTTCACTAGAAGAGGATCTCCTCAAGGTGTAGGGTTGATTTGTGTGTGTGTGTGTGCGTGTGTGTGTATAAAGTAGGTTTACAGTTGTTTGTACAGAAAATAATACAATGATTAATAAATAATAATATAATAAACTCCATGTTACACGTATGTGTATATATGTATATATATGTATATATGTATATTTATGTGTATATATGTGTATATATATAGTGAGAGAGAGAGAGAGAGATTATGCATAGAGTATGAAAGAGATCTGTTGCTTCAAAAATACTGTGGAACAAACAACCCCAAAACTGGGTGACTTAAAGCAGCAATCATTTGTTCTCATGCCTCTAATTGCATGAGCGCTTGTTGATCTAAGCTGCGCTTAACTGGGGTTATTTAATTCTGCTCCAAGTGTCTCTTATCCTAGCTGAGGCATGGATTTTTTTGTTTGTTTGTTTCATGGCAATGTCAAAAATATATTTTTTTACCCTCAATACTTAGCACTGTCCTGGAGATATTATACGGTAAGAACACAGTAGATGCCAAAAAAATTCTTGGTAAATGGGATTGAGTTAGGCAGCTTCACACCTAGGTCATTCTCACTGTGTCAACCCCCAAGTACTCTAGAGAGTGAACAGGATCTCTGACAGCAAACAGCTGTTTATATCTTGACTTGAATGAAATGCTGACTCTTCTAGCTGGACAGCAACTCCCTTAGCAGAGACCAGTTTACAGTTAAACCTCTATTCTAGAAAGTCTCCCATCTTGAACAATTCAGTTCCCCATCAGGTTGTTCACAGAAAAAAAAATATATTTGTTTTAACAAAACTTCAGTTCTTGACCTGACAACCCTTTCATGCTGATGCAGCAGCATGACAAAAAGCATCGCTCAGGCCACAAACAAAGGAGAGGATGCTGGGCAGTTTACTGCCAAACCTTGTTAACATCTCAGGAAATTGTGCTGTGAATATTTTTTTGCTTTTGTTGCTGGCAAAATGGACCATTAGCACAATTTTAAAACATAAAGAGGCCATCAAGAGTGCTGATGTTGTGTAGGATGTGAAAGAAACAATAACCACAGGCAATTGAAGGGGTAGAAAAACTGTTGTTGACTTGGATAAAGGAAAAGCAGTTAGCCAGTTACAGCATTTCAGAGGCAGTGAGATGTGAAAAAGTGAAGATACCACATGCTGGCCTTCTGAAAACACCCCTGGAACAAGCACTGAAAGTGATTCCTTTAAGGCTAGTGGGGGGTGGTTTGATAAATTTAAGAAGTGTTTTTTAATAAACAGTACATTAGACATGTACTGTACATAAGAAAGGTAAAAACAGGGAATCACTTAGGGGTTTGGAATGGATGAATTCAATTTACATTATTTCTTTTACATATATATCTGCATATATATATATATCTTTATCAATTTCAGAGAGAGGAAGGGAGAGGGAGAAAGAGATAGAAACATCAATGATGAGAGAGTCATCAATGATGAGCTGCCTCCTGCACGCCCCCGACCGGGGATGGAGCCCACAACCCAGGCATGTGCCCTGACCGGGAGCCAAACTGCGATCTCCTGGATCCTAGGTCAATCGATGCTCAACTGCTGAGCCATAACCCGGCCGGGCAATTTACATTATTTCTAATGGGGAAAAAACGATTTGGTTTTCGAACAAATTGCTTCTCAAGCAGCCTTCCGGAATGAATTAAGTTCAAGAACTGAGGTTCCACTGTATTCATTTAATTCTTTGATTCATTGACTCATACCATAAATTGTCATTGATCTATGTGTGATAACTTCATTCTAGACACTGATGGGGGGAAAAAAGCTGTCTGTGAGAAAAGCAGACTTCTCATGTTTACAAAGTAACCTCCCTTTTTTCTCCCTTTGGCCAGGCTGTAACAACATGCTAATGGGCATAAAGTCTCTGAAAATAGTGAAGAAGACTACAGATACAGATGGCTCTTGGATGAAAGATGCTGTCAGCGACTCTCCAAAGGTTTATTTCTTTATCGGATCCAGAAACAACACTGTTTGGGAATTTGCAAACATGCGAGCACTCATGGAGGATAGCAAAAAGCCAGGCCCCCGGAAGCTGATCTTAACCCATTCCTGGCAGGGAACAGGCCAAGTGATCTACAAAGGTTTCCTATTTTTTCATAACCAAGGAACTTCCAATGAGATAATCAAATACAATCTGCAGAAGAGGACTGTGGAAGATCGAATGCTGCTCCCAGGAGGGGCAGGCCGAGCACTGGTCTACCAGCACTCCCCATCAACTTACATCGACCTGGCTGTGGATGAGCATGGGCTCTGGGCCATCCACTCAGGGCCAGGCATCCACGGCCATTTGGTTCTCACGAAACTTGAGCCTGGCACACTGGGAGTGGAACACTCATGGGACACCCCATGCAGTAGCCAGGATGCTGAAGCTGCATTCCTCTTGTGTGGGGTTCTCTATGTGGTCTATAGTTCTGGTGGCCACGGCCCACATCGCATCACCTGTGTCTATGACCCACGGGGCACTATTAGCAAGGAGGATCTGCCCAACTTGTTCTTTCCCAGGCGGCCAAGAAGTCATTCCATGATCCATTACAATGCCAGAGATAAGCAGCTCTATGCCTGGAATGATGGAAACCAGATCATTTACAAGCTCCAGGCAAAGAGAAAGCAGCCTCTGAAGTAATGCATTACAGCCCGGAGGGAGAGCGCCTTGGCCATGGAAGCTGCTCTCCAGGACATCGAGGCCACAGCCCCTTTACAATGCTGTATCCCTCTCATCACATACAGTGAAGTTGGAATGCACATGCATCCTCCCAGATGTTACTGCCTTAGAGATCTTTCAAGAGCTTAAATGAGAGTCCGTCATTTCAGAAATTTTCAACAACTCCCACTACCCATCCAACTTCCCGGTGCTCAAGGCACTGCACATTTTGATTCAGTTTACTTTCAGCCTTTTCTTTTACTAGCATTTCCTCTAACTCTATCCACCCCACCCCTCCAAGCAGCTAGAAATGTAGACCACCCCCAAATACTCCTGGCTTTTCTTGCCTCTGGCCTTTGATCAAACTCTTTCCTCTTTCACAAATGCCATTTCTTCCATTTTTATCTCCTAACTAAAGCACTATTCCTTATTGATGTTTCATCTCAATTTCCCCAGCTCTGCCTCTCCACAAAGCTAGGTAGATGTAGTAATAAGGTACACACTTTAACATTTGAATACTACCTTCCAAGAACAAAGTTTGCACCTTTGTTACATCATTTAATTCTTATCTTGGTCTTGTATGCAGAACAAATCTTTATTAGTTGCCATTGTAGAGATAAGAAGAGCTTAGGGGAGCCATTTGAAATAACAGCTACAAAATGAAAGATAGAGCTATAAAATACTGCAGATCCCATAGTTTTTTCATTGCCCAAGGAAGCATCAAATATGTATGTTTGTTCACCCAATCTTTCCTGAGCAATACGTTCATCATTTTATACCAAAAATAATGGTCTTCTCCTTTAACTACTTTTCATGTTCCCACAAGACCTTCCTACGGGCCTTTCAAAAGCTACTTCCTCCAGAAAAACAGCCTGAGGGTGAGGACCCTACCTCTAGCCTCATCTTGTCTTGTTTCCCCTTCATCTCTCTCTTGCATGAAACACAATAAAAATGACACTAAGCAAACAAACTTCATCAGGTTAATTTGCCTACCTGCCCTCAAGCAAAGCAGTTTAAGGGAGTGCTGCCTGCGCCTGGGTTTCCGCCTGGGTTTCCGGTGAATAATCCCCAACACACTGAAGCCCCAGGTAGATATTCTGGAATCTGGATGGAAGCCAGATAGCCTCCAAGTGACTCGCGGCCACAGCAGGCGTGCCATGTGGCACAGGGTACGGAGGGCAGCTGTGCCTGGCCAGAGGGGCTTCTTCAAAATCTTTCCCACGCGTTTGTCCAATTCAGGCTGGCCTGGGTCACAAGTGCAGGCTGTGGTGCCAGTCTGTGTCATGTGCTGAGGCCCTTGTCGTTCCAGGTTGGTCACATGAGAGGGTTTGCTTTGTACAGTTGCAGCTGTTTTCCAGACCCTGCCAAGCTCAGGCTGGGGCCATAGGCAGTAAAGAGAGGTTTTTTTCCCTAGTAGCATTTGAGTAGATCTTTGGCAGAAAGGAATTACCCTATGGATACAGTGCAATTACCACTGTTCTAATAGAGTGATATAGAAAGCCCAAATCAATTGTGGAATGAGGCAGGTATGAATAACTATGATGATATTACCCGATCCAGGGGTTTGGGGACATTACCTGCTATGGGTAAAAGATTACCTATTTCACAGGGATAAGGAATGTGAGCTGTCTCACAGAGGAAGGTAGAGTGGAGTTATTAGCAAGTGGAGTTATGTGTGAGTCGTGGGCACATAGTTTCAATGGAGGCACAGAGGAAAGGTTGACTTTCATTTGCGATATGCTTTTAATTGATAGTTTTGTAGGATGCATTTTTGACTAACAACTCACCCTGGTGCCTTAAATTCCTGCAGCTAGAATCACTCTTTTAGGTCAAGACATTTTCTTCAGGGAGCCCCTGTTAATAGGCTACTTTTGGCTTCTTCTAAGTAAATCACACTTTTAACTCTGAGGTTTTTGATAGATTTTAGTCTGGTTTAAAGTCCCTATGACCTAGACCAATGGTTCTTAAACTTTATTGCATATAAGAATCACCTGAGGAGCTTTTACAGCGGGAAGGTGGGGGTGAGTGGGGAGAGATTAACCAAAGAATTTATATGCATATATGCATAACCCATGGACACAGACAATAGTGTGGTGAAGGCCTGGGGCAGGGAGTGGGTGCGGGGTGGATTGGGTCAATGGGGGGAAAAAGGGGACATCTGTAATAGTTTGAACAATAAAAAATTTAAAAAAAAGAATTGCCTGAGAAGCTTTCAAAAATCCCAATGCCAGGCCATATCCCCCAGTTGTCAAATCAGACCCCCTGGAGGTGGGACCCAGATACATTTTTAAGTCCCCTCCTCCAAAGTGGTTCCAACATGCAAATAAGCTCGAGAGCCAGTGACTTACACCATTTTTTAAAGTGATTTTTTAAAAAAGTAATTGCATAGTTCTGAGAACAGACTAACATTGGGGGGGGGGCTGGAGTCTGGGCAGTGGGTCCACTGAGGCAACAACATGTGGGATTTGGGAACACCCATGAACTTGTGTGAACTGTGGCAGCCTCATCCACAAAAGCCTCTCTGCTGCTATTTTAAGGAAGTGAAAGAGAACTGAAGGGTGTCCTGTTGTAACACAACTCTTGTGGGCCCCAGCCTTCCTCTGTTGGCTTTGCCCTTAGTCTGCTTCTGGCTGGGTTCCTGCAGTGGCCAGAGTCTCATATTTGCCAGAGTGGCTTAAGTTCTGTTCACATATACAAGTCTTCTGGGCACACTGGTAATTTCAGACCACCAGGGTAATTTGAAAAAAGATTTGTCTTGTGGAGTTTGTCAACCCTCCAGCCTGTAGAACATAGAGAAAAAAAAAACAAAAAAAAACTGAGGCCAGGGCTTGGTGACTCCTGCCAGAGCTGGGGACTATGCCAGAGTCCCTGGTGTCCGATGCCATCTGAGGCCCACAGGGATTTTAATCAGCTGAACTGAGCAACTAGTCCTTGGAGGCCTAGGCAGGGCAACAACCTAGCAGTACAACCAAAGGGGATTCAGGCCATACACCGGGGGAGGGCTTTGGACTGGGTCTTCAGGGCCCGGTTCTGCACAGATTCTAGAATTCATTCCTGTGGTCAGACCGTCAGAACTTTTCTTGGGCCTATGTACTGGGGCTTGGTCCGGAGCACAGGGAACTGCTGCTTGTCCTCCGCAGTTCACAGGACTGGGCGCCGGTGCCTCTTGTTGGCGCTGACCACTAGAGGGACCTCCACCCCAGGTCGAGGGGTTCAAGCGCATCCGGACCCTAGGGTGCCTCAGAGCCTTCCAACTGAGGGGAGGGGGTTGGGCGGAGGGATCAGAGACAAGGAATGAGGCTTCCCTCTGGCCAACCTTAATTTGGACAGAATCACACCGGTCCGGAGTCCAGCCACCCAAAGGGTTGTGCCTCTCGTCGGATTTCCTATGGCTTCTCTAGCAGTTCGCGACCCAAATTCCCTTTCGGCTTCTCCGTTTTCATTTCTTTCCGCCGAGGAATGGTGCTGAAGGGCCGGAGAAGCCCAGGGGACTGAGAGCTGGGACCGTCGGGCAGCCTCCCCGGGGCGGGAAGGGTGCAGACGGGTGCAGACTGGGGGGGTGGGGGCGTGGTCTTCGGGGAGGGGCGGGGCCTGGGGCCGGCGCGCGGCCCGGGGGCGGGGCCGGGCTCGGCGGACCTGGGCCGAGGCAGGTTCGAAGGGGCGGGGTTGCCAAGGCGGGTCCCTGAGGAACCGGAACCTGGGGCGGGCGGGTCCCCGCGTATCGCGAGGGTGCGGAGGGAGTGGGGGCGTGGCGGGAGGGCGGTCCCGGGGGGAGCCGGGGGGCGCGCGCGCCTCGGGACGAGCCTCCCGTGGGTCCCCGCCCCCGTCACGTGGGCTCCGGACCCGGCCGCCGCCGGTCGGTCCGCTGGTTGGTCGGTCAGTTGGTCGGTGGGTCAGTGGCCTGCAGCTCGGCTCCCGGCTCTCATGGTCGGAGGTGGGAGGGACACGGGAGCGGCCCGCACACCTGAGCCTCCCGGAGAGGAGCCCCGCGCCCAGGTCAGTGGGCTCTGCCCAAGCCCCAGGCCCGCTGCGCGGGTGGGTCGGGGAGCCCCGCAGGGGCATTGCCTGGGACTCCGAGAGCCCCCGACCCTAGAACCACCCCGGAGTAGAGGTCAGTGACAGCGTGGTCCCAGAGCGTGTCCCAGGCGCGAGCACGGGGACCCCCTTCCCCTTCTCTGGCCGGTTGGACGGTATTACTCTATGGACTTGCTCCGGATCCGCTCCCTGCTCTGCGGGACCTGGGGACAGCCTGCGCCCCCACAGGTGCTAGGATGTCCCTGGAGATGCGCCGGGTGGTCGGTCCCTTCATTCTGTGTGGTAGGTCGGGGCTCTGCTCGGTCAGCTGGAGCAGCAGCGTCATCTGGAGAGCCCAAGGTAGCTGGGAAGTTTACGGTCCGTTCGCCCAAGTCAATCTGTGTTCGGCAGAGCGTGTGTCCGGATGCAAAGCCTCGGCCGAGGCCAAGTCTAGACTGTAATTGCAGAAATGCAACATGCATGTGAAACTCAAGCCACTGCCTCCCCGTAGACTGCAGGGAGAGGGTGGTCCTCCTTGAAAGTGGGCGCCTCCTCTCCCTTCTGGCATCTCGACTCCAGACCCTAGTTTTTCCTCAGATAAAAATAAAATTATATATGTAAAGACCAGAACTTTCAAAGTTTGGGTAGGCTCGAAACAGGCATTCTAGTCAGTGTTTAATCCTTTTAAAAATAAATCCAGAGTATTATATTCTTACATTTACATCAGCTGGGTATTTGGTATGGATCCATCTCCCTTTCCAATTTTGGTCTACTTCTGGCTTTCTCTTCATCTCCTTCCTCTCCCAGTTCCTTAATTGATTATAATACAAATCTGAAGTGTTTCCAAATTTTATTGCATTTTGTGAAGTTAAATACCCAACTACAGAAAGATAATTAGCTGTAAACATAATTAATTCATCTTCAGCATGTTCAGTCTTCGATTATTATTTGTATATGGAAAAACACACGATGTTCTCTGATTTAGAGATTATGTTTCTCTTTGGGGCTTAAGAGAAGCAGCCCATTTGTACTCTGCTTAATTTCGTGTTTAAATGACTTTGAAGTGGGTGATCATTTAACACATTATTATTACTTTGAGATATGTTGATGTGCCAGTTACTAGCTTATTGCTACTGGAGAAACAAACAGAATCATGGTTCCTTCTTTACTGGGGTAGCTATAGCGAGTGTGCTAACTTTAAGACTAAGCTGAATGAGATAAATGCCACGAAGGAGGTATGAGCAAAGAGTTGTGGGCATTCCTGTCTTTCAGCTGAGCAGGGAAAATCTGGGATAATGTCAAGAAGGGGGTGACATGTATGTAATGGACCTCAAAGGATATTTCCTGAGTTTCTCCAGGCAGAGGTGGGTAGTGTGTGACCTGGGCTGTGAGAGCTAGCCCTGAGGAGTGGCAAGTTGTCTAGCTGGGCCCTTATGGTGAGTGGTAGACAATAAAGTTGACAGGGATGAAAAACCAGCAGGCGGTGAAGGCCAGGTGCAGAAGTTTGGACTTTGTCTGAAAGCATGGGAGCCAATAATGGGTCTTAAGCTGGGAAAAGATAGATGTTTCTATGAGCTTGAAGTCAGGGACCTTCACCCTAGACCCTCCCAACTTCCCAGACCCAATCATTGTGGGATGAACGGTTGGCTACACCTTAGAACTGTGCTTCTCAACTGTGACAAGTTTAAAATCACCTGGGGACCTTGTTCAAATGCAGATTCTGATCTCTAGATCAAGGGTGCGACCTGACATTCTGCATTTCTAACCTGTTCCTGGTTGTGAGATCCCTTCACTATCTATAATGAGGATTTAGATGGAGCAGTCGTTTGCAGACCTGGCTCTGCCTCAGAATTGCCTGGGGAGCTTTTAAACTATTCAGATTAAGGAGGATTGGGATAGCTTTAACCAAGTTTCCCCAGGTGATTCTGATGAAGGCTGGGTGGGAACAGCTGTGGGGGACTCTTGGCAATGCTGTGGGAAGCAGTGGCCAGGGGCAAAGACATGGGGTAGAGAGCCCAGATAAGACCCTGGAAAGTAAATCAGGATAGAAGTGACTAGGCCTTGTATTTGGTCTGAGATAGTGGGATCTTGAGGTCAGAGGGACTGTGAAGGGATCGGATCTAAAGACAGGTGGCTAGGGAGTAAGCCGTGTCAGTCTCTGGACTGATTGCACAGATCAAGTGAGGAGGGAAGGACAATTCTGAGAGAATCCCGCTTTGGAGGAGGAATGGCACGCACTTAAGACTAACATTTGGGGTAAGATTTGAAGTTATTTTTTTTGCCAGGCCATCAGAAATTTTTTTTCCTGAAATACAAATCTGTTCATGACACTCCCCAGCTTAAAATCCTCTGGTGGGTTCCCTATTGCAAAATATGAGAAGGAAGAGCTAATATGAACACACTAGGAGGCATTTAAGCATTTGTTAAGTTCCCAGACTGGGCACCCCCATTCAAGAGGTGACACTCGGGAAAAATAAAAAGATATGACGCTGTCACCAGTTGGTGTCGGCACAGCTAAGCTGGAACGTTTGGCAGCTTTGTGTTTTCCTGAGTCACTATATTTCCTGCTTCCTCCTTCCTCAGATCAGTTCCACTTTATGGTTCCTGGCATCATTCTTTGGTTTCAGCTCAGGTAGCCTCAGAAAGGTGGGCTGTATCCTTCATAGCCTCTGAAAGCCAGGTCTTGTCGGACCTGGTGGATCTTCAGGAGGTCCCTTCTTATCTCTCACGCACCAGGTAAATAATCTTCTGGGTGGTGCTTTCCCAGAGCTTGTTTAGCTTTAGACCTGGATCGCCCCAAGGACTTTCGAGTTCCAGGGGGCTGCTAACTCTCAGCTTTGTCTTCAGGAAATTTATGATATCTGTTTAGTGCTTCTAGGTAATTCTTACTTGGGTGCGCCTTGATAATTCTTACTTTCATTTCCTCTGTCACATACACAGTTACGCACACTGACAACTGAGCATTCATTGTGCACAAGGCTTTTAATCACCATTTCCTGTTGTATAGTAATCTTGACTTCTGTAACACATCTGTAGAAAGAAGATCTAGACACAGATGGGATAGGATTGCCCTTCTGAAAGGATAAAATATAACATCCTTGTGCGGCATTCAGGGCTCTGTGGAGGCTGGCAATAATTTAGCTCACCAGCTGCATCTCCACTGCTCCGCAAACTGAGTAGCTCAACAGCGTCTATCCTTCTTGCCTCTTTGCCTTTGCATACACTATTTCCTCTTCCTGAAAGGCCCTTTGGTCTCTGCTCTGTGAGATGAATGAACTTTTATTAATCCTTCAGATTAACACAGATCAAACTCTTGAAACACTTCTCCTTTCCCCATCCCCAAGTCATGTTTACTCTTCTCTCTGATATTACATATGTATAGCATCAAGCACAGATCTCTGTTGCAGTATTTAGGCACTTATTTGCATATCTCTGTCCACCCACCTTGCAAACTCTGAGCTGCTCTAGGGCTGCATCAGCCCTTGTGGGCACTACCCATGGCAGATGTTAGGAAGAGCTTGTGGCAGACAGGAGCCTTGAGCTAGCTGGTTTTGCATGGTTTGCCTCAGTAAAGGAGAAAGGGTCAGATTATTTTGTGTAGGAGATGAGGGAAGGAACCAGAGCAGTACATCAGACTGGGACAAGCCCAACGAGGAGTGGCCCACATGGCTAGAGTCATAGTGAGGTGGGGAGGGGACATCCGGAGAGGTGAAGGTATAGTCTTAGGCTATGGAGAGATCATAGAAGGCCTTGAAAGTTGAAGTGAAGAATTTAAGTTTTATTCTGACAACATAGAAGGCCTTTGAGTATGGAAAAGACATGAAAAGCTGTGCTTTGAGAAGGATGCCGTGCTGGGAAGGGCAGGTTGGAGGGAGGGAGGAACTGCTTGTGAGAATGCGCTGTTGGACTAACCCACTGAAGCAGATTTGGGCCTAAATCAGAGGGAATGGCAGTGGGGATGGAGAGGAGGGAACAGCAGTGAGTGAGCTTGCCAAGAAGTCCTGCAGGATTTGGTGACTTATTGGATTTGAGGGAGGGAGAAAAGGGTCAGATTGGACACTGACATTTTGTGCTCGTTGGCTGGGAGAAGAAGGAGGCATTGTTAGCAGCATGAGAGCCAGGAGGAGCACGGAAGGGGGAAGGCAAACGAGGGTATTTGATTCCCTTTGGAGTCAGGAGGGAGCCATGGATAGTTTCTTGCATGCCCCTTATATTTTTACTCAGGAGAGCGGTGAAGCCCAAAAGGAGGCTCAGCTGCTGGTGAGAGAACCGGGCCTCCTGGTCCTCTGGCATGGGGCTCTATCCCTTGGAGCACAGTGGGTTTGGCCAGAGGAGAGTTGCCAGAAGGTCCAGATGGAGATTCTATTAAGCAATGACAAATGGGAAAGAGACCAGGGTTGGGGTGAATTCAGCCTGCAGGACCGCTAAGGCTAGAGTCTTATAGGTCAAGGACTCCGAGGGGAAGTGTCTGCTGGCAACCAGTGCCAGTGGGGGTGTGAAGGCTCAGGAGTCCTCCTTTCTGTCCTGTGGGCTGATGGGAAGTGGGGAGAGTTTTTATGGTATCGGGCACTCATATTTATTAGTGCTCAGTGTGGGTGGATGTGCATTAAATGGTTTTTCTGGGACTGGAACCACCAATCTATCACTTCTATGGAAAGATGTATTCCAAGATCCAAACTTTAGGGACACATCCAGCCAGTCAAGAGAAGTTGTGTGTGTAGTGTTGGAGTGGGGGCAATGGGGGGGGGGTGCCTATCTGGGGAAACGGCCCTGAGGACCTCTAAGCAGGGGCCTGTGTGTAGGCCCAGTATCAGATATCCAGATGATTGGGGGAGGGCCAAGGCTGTCAGATGAGGAGAGAGGACCTTATCTAGAATCTGTACAGCTGCCAAGAGACTCAGTGGCCTAAGGCTGGATTTCCTCCCCTCCTAACCCCTCCCAACCCCTTCCTTCCATGCCACTCTGCCCAGCCTGGCTCTTCAGCCTCCAGCCTCCTAGGCGATGAGCCCTGCCTTTGCCAGGGCACAGTATTCACCCTAGTTTGATAAGGCAGAGCTGGGCTAATGTATGTAAAACATTTAGATTATTGCTGGGCATGTGGTAATTGCCAAATAAAAATGAAGACAAGTGATGCTGGGATTTGACTTCAAGCAAAAACTTAAGCCTCTTGTCTCTTTTCGCTATGTAACTGGGCCTGGTGAGTTTCTGCTCCATCCTGTTTTGAGTTTTCCTGTGTGTGTGTGCATGTGTGTGTGTTTACTAAGACTAGGATGTATGCACGAGCCTGTTCACCCATACTAAAGTATCAGGGATAGCCGTAAAGTGCAGATTTGAGATTTGGGTTGTCCATGTCTCAGGAAGGACTTATGCAGAGGTGAGTGTATGGAGGGCCTACTAACAAATCTCCAGGAAGAGACTGTTAGCCCAGGTGAAGCTATGGGGAATTGATCGGGTCCTGGGCTCTCCCCCGGCCTCTTTCCCGGCCTCGCCCCTGGCCTGCAGCTGCTGCAGTGTCCCCAGGTGGCTCTGAATCGGGCACACAGGCGTACCTTGCTTTATTGAGCTTTGCTTTATTGTGCTTCACAGATGTTGTGTTTTTGAAGGCAGACCCTTCGCCCCCAAAAGATTACAACTAGCTTTATTGCGATACTTTATTGGGGTGGCCTGGAACCAAACCCACCTGTAACTATTCCCTCCTTGAGGACGGGCGCATGGGAGGAGGTGATCCAAGTCTCAGGGTTGCTGTGCCTGCTTAGAGAATGCCAGTGCTTGCTGGGCACTGGGAGTGCGTTTTAGTAGCATAGTCAGAACTCCTGCCCTGACTCCTGGGTAAAGACATAAATCTACAGTGACTTGTGAGCATGGAAGGAATATGCCAGTTAGATGTAGCTGGGCAGGGACTACTCTGGCCTGGGGAGCCACTCCTGTGATTGTCCTGGGGTGTCCCAAGAGGTCTTAGCAAAATTCTCGTATCTGCTTCTGGCAGAAAGACCCAGAGATCCCTTCCAGGAAGAACTCCTTGGGTTGACAACCTCTGTGTGTGTGTGTGTGTGTGTGTGTGTGTGTGTGTGTGTGTGTGTGAGAGAGAGAGAGAGAGAGAGAGAGAGAGAGAGAGAGAGAGAGAGAGAGAGTTATGTGGGAGCCTAGAGGTCTAGTGGAGGAATTAAGCCACAGCTCATTCTGGGAAGACCACAAACAGGTCATCTTTATTCCCTGTATGCGAATGTGGCAACTCCTTTCCCTTCAGGGGCAAATTTCCTTTCCCCAACAGAAGACCTTATTTCCCCTGAATGGAAGAGGTTTTCCATGAATAGCTGGCTCCAGGTGGACTGCTTCATGAAGACAACAGAGTTGTAGACAGGCCCCTCAGAAAGCTGCCTCCAGAGGGAAGGATAGAGTGGAACTGCAGTGTTGGTGGGCCTTACAAAGGGCTTGCCTCAAGAGGTAGTAGTGTTAGTCCCAGTTTATGGGAGAGAAACAGGCATCAGAGAAGTGAAGTGATTTTTTTAAGGTCCCAGAATATTAGACTTAACTTGATTTATGGTCCAGTTAAGGGCATTTTGAAAAGGAAAGGAGGTGGACATGTGCTGAATTGGATAGGATCCTGGGGTGACAGCAATGTCCTGGGCACACTGGCTCAAATTCAGTAAGGAACCAGGACAGATAAGAGGAGGTGGGGGTGGGGCAAATGGATTGCAGTAGGAGGAGGGGATAAGTTGGAACTTGAATTTGAGTGGGAAAGGCAGATTCTTCTAATTCAATGGTTTGCTGAAGCAAAGGAATAGTTCTTGGCTCTGACACCTGACCTTGACTAGATGTCATGAAAAAATTTTATTACATAAGCTCTTCCTGCGACCAGCCAAGACATCTGGTTCTTCAATACAAGGCTGCTCACTCGGTAACAACAACGCCCCTGCGTGTCCAGTGTCCATCTAGGTTTTTGCTGTGCTGGCTCATTGGAACTGCACAAAGCCTCAGGCCAGGATTATTGTCCTGCTCTGGAGACGAGGAAACTGACTTCTCCTGCCCACCCCCCACCCCCATTCCAGCATGGCAGGCAGCAGGTTTTCTCCACTACCAAGACTTGGCTGCCCTGAACTCTGAGGACCCTGGTAGCTCTAGAGCGTGGCCTTTAAATCAGACAGGCCTCCATTTAAATCCCAGCTCTACACAGACTTGCTGTTGCTACTTTGAGCATGTCTCTATCTCTCTGAGCTTTAAGTTCCTCATCTGTCAAGTGGGAACATGCCTATTTATTTGGTTGTTGTAAAGATTAAATGAGA
The DNA here is from genome assembly GCF_054644295.1 of Miniopterus natalensis. NCBI lineage: Eukaryota > Metazoa > Chordata > Mammalia > Chiroptera > Miniopteridae > Miniopterus > Miniopterus natalensis. The sequence goes on from NC_142091.1 coordinate 43,130,620, forward strand.
TGGTGCACTGAAAATGTTGGCTACAGTGCTTGGCACGTCATAAGTAGTCAATAAGGGGTTTTATTATCAGTATCGTGCTCTTCTCAGGAAGCCTGGAGGTTTCAGGGGGAAGTAGCATTCTCTGGGCCTCCAGGTGTGACACAAAGGACAGCCACAGTAGAGGTGAGCAGGAAGCCCAGGAGGCAAAAGTGCACGGCAGGGTGGGGAACAGCCCGGTTTCAGATGGCCAGTCACCAAAGTTCAAGACAAGGGTAGCAAACAGAGAGTTCAGAGCCCAAACCAGCTCGATGAGATGTGGCAGGGGTAAGTGCAAAGTCCTGCCTTTAGGCTCCGGAATCAATTGGTGTGAGTATCCTACCTGACCACGTGGAAAAACCCACATAAAGCAGCTTAGCCTGGCTGCATTACTAGAAATCCTGGGTTAGTCCTTGCTAGAGGATCCCCCTTTTCCTGCGCTGGCCAAGACTGGCCACACCCGGAGGTAGTACCCTGGACAGCACACTTTGGGAGCAGGTGGAGGAGGGACCTTAAATGCTGCAAAGCTGGAGTCCCTGCCCTGTAAGCTTTGGAAGGACCTGGGGAAAGATAGGAAGACACCAGGCTGTGATTTTGATTTTCAGGTGAGTGGGGGAGCTGCCGTATTCTGTGTTTCTCAGGGGGCAGAGTTGAGGGTCTGTGGTGGGGAAGGTAAAGGGAATTAAAGAGGAGGTAGATTTCAGTTGGAGATAATGTAAGAAATTCCAAATAACTTGAGCTTGTCTCTAGGGCCAGGCAGCAGTCTTAGAGCATGCATTGGAGTCTACTGGGAGAGGGTATTGTCCAAGCAGTATTGACTAGAGAGAAGGTTGTGATATACCAGGGGAGGCAGAGTTTTCTGAAAGCTTACAGGTCTAACTAAAAGTGCTGTAGGATTTGGGGGGATAATTGGTGGCTTCTGAGCAGGGATGACTGGCAGATATAGGGTGGAATGGGGGGTGAGGGAGGAGGGCATCCTTAAAGCTGTGCAGAGCTTCTCTGTTCCAAGTCACAGGCTGAAGTCCCACTCAGGAACGGGTTGGGAGAGAGGAAGGTTCTGAGGAAATGCCTTTGGGGACTGAAACTGAGGCTGTGATCCCAAGGAAGTGATTGTGCTGTGTGTATTTTCTGCTGATGCCCACCTTGGCCCAGCTACCTGACTGGGGCATGAAGGCTCTTACAGACTCATGCCCCCCCCCGAAGATTTTGAGAACTAGGGCCATGTGGTCTGGGGCAGTGGGCTCACAGCATCCAAGATGCTGGGAGTTCCGACTGTCTGCAGCCTCGGCCCCACAGCAAGCTCCTCGCCCCGAGAGGAGGCGGGGAAGGGCTGTGGACAGCAGGGCCTTATTCACGTGGGCTGAGGTTTGGGTGGGGCGCATGGATGGAGGGTGGAGAGTGCTGTGGTTAAGCAGCGTGGATGCCTGAGGGGCGCGCCACCCTGGCCCCTGGTGGCAGGGAAGGGAGCCTGGGACGGCGGTAGGAAAGGAGGCCACGGAAGCCCCAAAGTCAGAATTCGCCACTGGATCTAGGGAAATGCTCACCCTTTCAGGAGCAGGGGTAGAGCATAATTTTTAAGTACTCTTGAGTCAATAGATTGATGACTTCATTGTTTATTTCAGTCACCAAATGATTTTTGACCATCCTCTGCGCTGAATACTGTGTTGGTGGGAATGCGAGATGAATAAAACATGCCCCTGCCTAGGTGAAATTTAAGGACTGTACCCCTTGCTCAAAATAGGCAGTAGTAACTGGGAGAAAGCACAGTGAACATTCATAGAAAGGAGGGGTTAGGACACCTGGCTTGCTGAGGAGGCGGCATTCGATGTGTGTCTTAAAGGAAAGACAGGACCGGAGAGAGACATCCCTTTCTCTGGGGATGAAGGGCATTTCTAGCGGAGGGAGCAGCAGTGCACAAGGAAAAGCGTCGGGATGGTAAATTATGGGGCATACGTGGAAAACAGCCAGTGGTTTGGTTTGGCTGGAACTGAGGAGTGAGTGAGGTTAAATAGGCAGCCAGGGATTGAAGCGATCATCTATTAAGGACCCACCATGCATCAGGCACTGAGCACAGAGCTTTCTGTGCTCACGTATCACAGGAGCTTTCTGGGCTTTAACCAAGGAGGAAACTGATCCAGGATAAGTGACTCTCCCATGGTTCCTTATTTGGTGATTGGCTGAAATAAGATTTTTGCACAGTCTACCTGGTCCCTAAACCCATGTTCTTTTCACCCTATCCAGCCACCACGTTGAGAGTCCAGATTATTTCATTTTAAGTTTGCTGTGAAGATGAGCTCTTCATGCTGAGGCAGGAAGATGGTCGGTGTGCACATGTCAGACATTAACCTTTGAGAAGCATTTGGTGGACACCCCTAGATTGTTGCAATGCACTCCTGGCCCCAGTAAATATATGCGTATACACACATATGTGTATTTGGAAGTACATCATGAATATAGTAGGAAGTTGCATTGTTGTTCATGGCGTCATAGAAACTGTTACTCCCTGAGGAGTATGGGCAGTTGCTGATTTCCTGCCTGAATTCCTCTATTTTCTGTCCCATTCAAGAAAGTATAGTAGAACCTGGCCAGCATGGCTCAGTGGTTGAGCATCGACCCATGAACCAGAAGATTACAGTTCGATTCCCAATCAGGGCACATTCCCCGGGTTGCGGGCTCGATCCCCAACAAGGGGCATGCAGGAGGCAGCTGATCAATGATTCTCATCATTGATGTTTATAACTCTCTCTCCCTCTTCCCTCCTCTCTCTGAAATCAATAATTTAATAATAATAATAATAATAAAAGAAAGTATAGTAGAATGGGACAAGATAATCCATAATCTTCTCTAATTTAAACAAAAACATTCTTTGCATTAGCTACTTTATCGTTACTAAGAAGTTACAACCTATCTCACCTGTTGGGGACCCCAGGGTGTCAGCCAGGGAGGAATGGTAAGCAAGATGGTGCTCTGGAGTGGGTGGGAAGGCGAGGTGGGGGATGGGAATCAGAGAAACCTGCTGTGGGGGTGGAGAGGAGCAGCCAACACCATTCCGCAGGCATTAGCTGGGAGTCTGCCATGCAGGGGTGTGGAGTGGGTGCTGGGATACCTGCGTGAAAGGAGAGCATTGTTTTTATGGTAACATGTTCAGGCTCTGAGCAAGTGGGTGCTGGTGGCGGCTGCCTGCTGATGTTGGGGTATGTCCTTAGAGCCAGCTAGTTCTTATTGTTGAACAGGTCTGCCCAGGGCCCTAGCCTCTGTCCAGCCTGGCCTCCCTCCTGTAGCTCAATCCAGATCCAGCCCCAGCACCTACACCTTGCTCCTATCCTCAGGGGGGACCTGGGCTCCCCCAAGCTTCCTAATGGGAAAGTTTTCCTCAGCCCAGAGAGAAAGCCTAAGACCTAAGGAAGCTGGGAGGCTCCCTAGTTAGTATTAGGGCTGCAGTGACTCAGGGGACTTCAGGTGGGACAAAGCTCTACCTCCATGTCCCACCTACTAATCATGAGCACTTTGGAAACACAAGAGCTACTCCAGGGTCACAAATCCAGTCCATTAATCTCATGATTAAGTATATTTGAAAGAAAATTTTAAATAAACCTAGTGACAATTGAATGAGGGTGGCATTCATGAGTGGGACTCTGAGACACACACATCTCACAGCATCTCTGTTCCCACACCGAGTGTGGGAACCTTTCCTCAGTAACTCCAGGTGTACTATAGAAGTGTGATGTCCACTAGGAGCAATTGTGGGGCCTCTCTGAGTCACAAGTACAACGTGGCTGTCATCTCTCAAGGTTACCTCTGAGTTCAGCGGGCCTCCTGTGGCAAGTGCCGGGCTGGACACCTGCTCCCAGGCTGAAGCCTTTCACCATGTCAGGATCTGGCCGGTCCTCTCCCCAAACCTTAGAGCCCAGCATCAGCTACAGCCCTCCATGTTTGGGGTCTCCCAGATCCATCTCTCCAGCTACAATTTCTCTGCCAGGAGCCTGCCCTCAGACAGCCCCTGCTCACTGTCCCAAGGCCAGGGGAGACTGGGGAGACTGGTGGAGTGACTGAGGAGGGGGCTGTAAGAGCCTGGTGCCCGGCCTTCCTCGCAGATGCTGCTAGAGAAAGACAGAAAGCTCAGAGCATGTGCACTGTGGTTTCCCCTCAGATCTGCCTAATCAGGGGCCAGCTCCAGGAGATTTGGCAACTTTTCAAAGTCATATTATTTTTCCCCCTGATCTCAACATTTGGGCCCTGATAAGAGGTCTTGGTCTTGGCTAAATCTACCTTCTGGAATAGTGCAGTTAGGGAGCAGTTCTCCGAGAGAGGAGAGGCCAGCCAGTGTTGCATATTTACTGGCCAGGCACTGAGCGGGTCGTTTACTCCCTCCTCCCTCCAAACCCTCTGACCAGTCCTGTGTGGGGCAGGTGTTCTTATCTCTATTACATAGTAACCTGAGAGGTTAATATGTATTACCCAAGGTCAAAAACTAACCCAGCTCCAAGTAGTAGAGCCAGGGTTTAAACTCAAGTTGGTTTGACTCCAAAGCTTGGACTCTTTCTATTGCCCTTCCTCTCCTTCTGGGGAGTGAATGAGAAAGGATTCACAGAAGGCTTGGGTAGGACTGAGCGGGGTGTGGGGACCCTGGTATCAGTACTGCCTTCCTCCTTCTGTGACCCTTTTGAATCACACGGGCGTCTCCACCTTTCACTTTGAGTCAGGAACTTTAGGGGTTATCCTATGGGAAAATATGGCCCAGCTTTATGGACAAAAAGAGGTGAGAAAAGGGAGAGAGGCCTCCAGGAGATTCTGTAGAGGTTTTCATCCTCTGAGGACAGACTGACAGACTTCCAGGAGCAAGACCTCTCAGCTCCAGGGAGGGGAGACCTAGAGCAGTGTAATCCTCCAGCCAGCTTCTCTTTGATCTGCAGGAGTTTGTGTACAAATGGGAGATTCCTGGATCACTTTTCCTGGGTAAGTCCCTCAACCTCTCTCTGGTCTAAGTGCTCTTAGGGGAGGGAAGTGATCCCTGTGGCAAGTGTCTTATGACTGGTGAGCTGAGGGTAGTGGCCCAACCCTGTCCACCCCTCCCTCCCCAGCATACTCAGGAGTTTGTTGACTTGGCTTGAAGAGGAGAGGGCTGGGCCCAGGGCTCTTGGCTCCTTGAATGCAGCTTGACAGCTGGTCAGGTCGAGGGGTCCTAGGGCTTCCTTCTTGGGACATGCTGAAGTCTGATCCCCAGGTGCAACTGCCTCAGAGCTGACTTACAAAGAAAATATAGGACTCTTAGGAATTGTCCATGCCTGGGTGTTGTTTACAGTTTGAAGTTGTGAAGCAAAGTCTCCCTTAGATTGAGAGGGAAAGGGCCCCCGTAGGTGAGAACAGTGGCCCAAGGCTCTGGACAGTTGTACCTTCCTCCGATATAGTCTTGCCGTGTGTCCAAGGTCAGACGGGGTGTGTGTTAGTTTGCTAGGGCTGCCATAACAAAGTACCACAGTCTGGGTGGATTAAACAACAGAAATGTATGTTCTCACAATTCTGGAGGCTAGAAGATCAAGATCAAGGTGTTGACAGGGTTGGTTCTTTTCTGAGGCTCCTCTCCTTGACTTCTAGATGGCCATCTACTCCCTGTGTCTTCCCATGGTCTTCCCTGTACCCATCTGTGTCCTTACAGGGATACCACTCATATTGGATTTGGCCCCACCCTAATGACCTCATGTTAACTTAATTACCTCTTTAAAGATCTTATTTCTAAATACAATCATATTCTGAGGTACTGGGGATTAGGACTTAAACATATGAATTTGGGGAAGGGGGACATAATTTAGCTCATAACAGGATATTTCCAAAATCCTCTTTGGACAAGGCTCAGTGTCATGGTGAGGGATGGAGAAGCACTCACCGCTGGTCCTGCTGAGGGACCAGTAGAGGGAGGGGACCCAGCCAGTGGAGGAGGCTTGATTGACCTTGTCTAAAGGCTCAGCTCAAGGAAGTCCAGGCAGAGCTGTTCCCCTGTAGTCTGGGCTCTCTGGCAGCAGTGGGTTCTGTGTGGTGTCTTTATCTGCTCCCATGTGTCCCTCGGCCCTCCAGTGAAGACAGAGCTGCTAATACCCTGCTAACAACACCCAGCCTAGGCCTGCAGGGGAAGCCCCTTCTCTAACCGAGGCAGGAGGGGGGTTGTTTTGCCAGCGCACACAGCCTGTCTTGAAGGAAATCTTTTGGTCTCCTACTGGTTTAAACTTTTTTTTTTTTTAATGTAAAAGAAAAACTATTGCATTGATTCAGAATTAAAATGTTTAACAAATGTTGAAATGAATGTTCAGAATACAGAATAAATTTTGATGAATTCAATTACTATTTGCCCAGAGCCTGCCAAATCCTGAGCTGTGCTCCTCCCCCAGCAGCTCGAGGGGCTTGTAGGAGGTAGCTGGCTGCAGGCTAAGGTTATGCAGGAGACCCCTGAGCACTCTAGATGATAGAGTGAACTTGCCAATTCCGATCTGATTTTTTCCCCCTTGTTGCTTAGCATCCTAAAATAATAGAGTGAAGAGAAAAGCCTGGTTTTATCATCTGTCGGGGCAGCTACATCCTCTGCTGTTGGTCCTTTGGGAGTGTAATTGCATTCATCTCTTATGTCTCTTGCTCATGCCAGGCCCAAGCACGGCCAAGTGCCTCTTATGGTAGAGCTGCCTTCACCTCTGAGTGTCAGGCTGCAAAGAGAGGGGCCTCAGGTATGGAGAGAGTGAGGTCAGAGAGGCTGCTATGGACAACTCCCTCCCTTATTTCAGGAGGCTGACCATCTCCCTCTCTCACTCCTCCCTCTTTCCTCTTCTCCCTGTTCTTGCCACTCAGATACACACACCTTTAACACTTATGTCGGGCTACATTTACCGAGTGTCCACCTGTGTCAGGTTCGTTGCTGGGCTCAGAGGATAGAAAGGTAAATAGCACATACTCCTTGCCCTCAGGCTTCGTAATTTAGGAGGGGAGACATACAGATCGAGGAATCGTATAAACAGCACCGGGAGGTGATAAAGGTGGGTACTGGGAATGGCAGGAGCAGAGTGGAGGCATCCAGCACCTTCAGGCACTGGGGGTGGTGGTGTCAGAAAAGGTTTCCTGGGTTTGGCGCATTTGGATAAAGCCTTAGAAGGGGTGGGATTTGAAAGTTTAGGTGGAGAAAAGCATCCCAAACAGAGGAAAAAGAGAAAACAGGGAGATCTTTCTGATTTAGGGATTAGGAAGTTGCCCATTGTGACTGGACCTGAGAGTACGGTGAGACGTGCAGCTGGGAGGGTGGGTCTTGTTGGAGAAGTTTGTTCCTTGAAACAGTGGGGAGCCATGGAAATTTGGGAGCCGAAGGATAATGTCATGAGCTTTATGGAATGTATCCTGTTTGCACTGGGAAAGAGATGGGTCATAGAAAAGTCAACTAGAATAAGCCAAAAGGAGGCAGCACAGGCCATCCACGTAAGAGACGATGAGGGTCTGAAGGGTAGTGAGGTGAGAGTGCAGTTAGATGTTAGGACCTTCAGGGAGTCTGAATGGCACTATGGAAAGAACACTGTATGAGTCATCAGGAATTTAGATTCAAATCTCAGTTCTGCTGGCCCCTGGCAAGGAAAGGTGGGATCCCGTGCCTCCCTCTGGGAAAGCCTAGCTTCCTAAGTGGGGTGTATGTTTAATCTTCTACTATAAAAAATTCAAGCATACATGAAAGTAGAAGGAAGGTATAATTAGTCGCATTACCCATTACCCAGCTTCAAGAATGACTCCTAGCTGGTTATATCTTTTAGGTGGTAGTTTCTGAGATGAAACTTTTTGGAAGTATTCAGGTTGAGGTTACATTTGAAGCATTTCTCTGAATCTGTCTATCTTCAGGTTGAGGAAGTGAAATGACTTGATGTCCGTTTGTTCCTCTCTGGAGGTAAATCTGTGTGTGTGTGTGTGTGTGTGTGTGTGTGTGTGTGTATGTGTGTGTTCTCTGCTGTGAGTAGGAAGATCATGCTAGTTCTCCTTGAAGGGCGTGTTCTTTGAAGGGGTTGATGATACACACTGCCAGCAGGTTCCTGTCAGCAGGGTAAGGATCTCTCTGCCATGGGGCAGGTGAGTGTGGACAGAGCAGAGACTAGACATAAAGACTGCTTGGGAGGGCAGGATCAGACACCCTCCTTATCTGTTCATTGAAGGGTGCTTGTGGCCTGGGAGCCTGATTCATGCTACCAAACTGACAAGGCTAATCTATAAACCAGACACCAGTGGACTAATTCACTTTGGCAGGCATTGTCCAGTGGCCACAACACAACCGCCTGCCCTCCTAGACAGTCTTCCTGGCATTACCCTACCTGGGAAAGTGAATTACAGGGTCATGTGCAGGTTGCTGGGGAGCCGGGCTCCCAGACAGAGGCACCATGTGGATGGTAGGGCACTCTCTCAGCATGCTGTAGGGCTTCCTTGCTAGTGATCAGTACCCGACCCCCAGAGATTCCTTATTGGTCACCAGTGTGACACACAGAGCAACACTGACCAGTTCTTCTTTTACTGAGAGTGACACAGATTGGGTGGGGGATGTGGTAATTATTTATACCACTTAAATGCCTCCAGAGTTTGGTGCCGATTAAAAAATAAGACTGGGAATCAAACAGATGGAGACCAAAATATCTGCTCCAGGGCTATAAAGATGCTCAAGAATGTGGCCAGTAGGGTTCCCAATGCATCCTTTGCTGAGTTAGCATACCTGCCTCTATCAGGGACCTAGGTGAATGCAGGCCTCCTCCTGGCAAAGCAGCTTGGGAGAGAGGGAGGGATGGGGCGAGGCTGCATATGCTCAGTTCCTTCACTCATTCCCACCAATCATACTTGCTGCCCCCAGGTGAGGGAGTCCTGGAAAGGGAATGTCAGTGTCCTCCCATTGGATAGCCCCGTGGCACCGTGAAACAAATTAAATGAAAGTGTGAGCATGCGTTGTGCGTCTCAGCAGGGGTTTTCTTGGACAGGTGGGGGTGGGGATGCTGTCATAGAGGAAGGAGAATCACCTGGGAGTTGAAAAATTAGTTTCGATGGACAGACTGGAGAAAAGACCTTTAGCTTGTGGGGACAGCGTGAGGAAGGCCCAGCAAAACGAGAATGCACTCCTGTGGTTGGAGTAGCCAGGCTTGCTGAGGAAGTGCTGCCTAGTGGTTAAGAACATAACCTTGGAGCCAGACAGTCTGGGTTTATATCCCGTCTCTACTTCTTGGATGTGTGATTTGACTAAGTTACTTAACATCTCCTAGCTTCAGAGTCCTGGGCTGTAAAATTTGAATAGCAGTTGTGAGTATTGACATATGATGTGTGATACATATAAACCCTTGAGTCAGTGCAGGGAGAGTGTTCAATAAATGGCAGCTGTTATTACCATCACGAGTCCAGGGCAGTTTGGGGTCAGGTAAGAAATGCCTTGAATGCCAAATCATGAGTTTGGACTGCTTTGGGAGAAGCCAGGTATTGCTCAGGTGAGAGGAGGCCCTTAATGGTTCTGAATACCTGAACTCAGGCTGGGGCAGCTGGAGGGGAAAGGGTGAGATGGAGAAGAGCCACCTTGCAGGGAGCCGTCCACGGGGACCTGTCCGCTGTTGGAAGGTGTGGGAGGGGTCATGGCATGCAGGGTACAGTTCGAGGAGGCCGTAGGAGCTACCAAGCAAGGGCAGGACCATGCCGAGAGTTTCTGAGAATGCTGCATCTCAGGGGCTGGTAGGGATAGTCAGTAAGCTGATGGGTATTTGGATAGTTTGGTCTGGAGCTCACAATCAGTCTAGTTTTATGAATCATGAGCATGGAGATGAAATATATATTGTCCAAGGAGATAGAAGGAAAAAAGGAGGGACTGAGCACAGAATCTGCCCCAGGACAGTGAGCAGAAGCTGAGGTAGGACATTTAGTGGAGGAGGAGCATCTGGAGGAACCCGGAAAGCGAGCGCTTTGTTCCAAATGCCAAAGAAGGAGACTGTCTCCAGGGTTCTGGCACTGATGAGATGCCACGGAAAGCAACCCCAGCCAACACTGACTGACTGCTGGCCTCGGTGCTTCACTTATTAATTCATTTAAACTTTGCCACCACCTCTGGGTTGGGTACTTTTATTCTCCTCACCTTGTATGAGGAAGCTGAGGCACAGAGGGGAAGTGACTTGCCTTAGGGCACATAGCGAGTGATGTCAGATGGGGTTCTCACCCAGGCAGCCTGACCCTCCGGCTGTGCTTTAAGCCCACCCTAGACTGCCTCTCAAGAAGTAAGAACTGAAGTAGCTCAGTAGATGGGAGAGCAGCGGCCACCTACGTGGGTGGAACTATCATCATACGGGTGTCAGAGAGTAGGAGGTGAAACATGAAATGATAGCCAGGGGTGTAGGGCCAAAGGAAGGGCTTTAGAGTAGCTGAGGCTTTAATATTTGTGGGTTGAGAGGAAGGAGCAGGAGAGGGGGAGAGGTGCAGATTCAGCTTAGAGAGGGGGCAGTTGAGAGATTGGACCTCAGTGATGAGAGATTAGGGGATCAGAGAGGGGAGAGGAAATTTGTGGTGAAGAGAAGGAATTGTGGGAAAGATACACGGCAGTTTATGGAGGAGGAGTCCGATAAGAAGGAAACATGAGATGAAAGGTCTGGGTGCACAGTGTCGAGGGAGCTGTGTGCATTGTTAAGCATCCTGGAGCAGAAGGAAGAAGACACCTGAGCTTGCCTCCCCAAGGCGGGGGTGGGGGGTGGGGGGGGTGGAGTCAGGGCAAGTTGTGACCGGAGAGGCCGAGTGAGCTGGGGAGCAGGTTCAGTGAGAGCTGGGGAGGTGGTTGGAGAGAGGTAGGCAGGGTTTCAGGGGATGCCCCTGCATGCTGACTGCACAGGGCTGATGGGGCCTGGGGTAGAGAGGCCCCATCCTGTCCGTCCAGAACGAGGGGGTGGTGAAAGAGAGTGTGAGAGGGTGCCACAGGGTTCCTGAGGTAGACAGGTGCAGGGCACAGGCTGCTGTTAGCCTGGTTACACTCAGAGAAGGGGAGTACCAAGAGCCCTGCAAGCTCCTCTGAAAAGGGTCCTTCCCTCAGGTCCTTGCATCCTTCTACACTATTGCCAGGGAATAGCAGCTTCCACATAGCCCCCTTCAATGGTTCCCTGTTGCCCAATGGATAACAGGTGAAATGAGGGGAGGGACCCTTCACAAGCTGGCCCCTGCCTGATTTGCTGCCATTCTTTCCCAGTTCTCTGACCACACAGAGCTACATGCACAACTCCTCCCAGCCAAGACTCTTGCATACCGTGGGATATGTTCTTGGCCCCTCTTGCAATGCGTTTCTGCCTGCTGTCAATCTGGAGAAGTCTCGCTTGCTCCGCGAAGCCCTGTAGGATTGCCTGCTCTGTCGCTCCTTCCCCCTGCTGCCCTGCCCTGAGTGTGCTGAGCTTCCCTCTCGGGTGTGCACATTGTGCTGGGTTGTAGCCATGCATGTGTCTTTCTCCCTCAGGATCCCCAGGGCCTCTGTGGTGCCTGGCACCCGCAATCTTCCCCTAGAATATTTGTCCTCTTGAATGAGTGGATGACGAGGTGAGACATTATCCATGAAATGATCAGCAAATGGTTGACTTTTGAAACTCAGCTTGTCTTTGAAACTAACTGTCTGTGATGTTTTGCAAGTTCCTTGTTCATTGAGCTAGTGACATTGTAGAGATATTAGCAGCTATGTGCCATCTGAACTTAATTTTAGAGATGATGGGAATTTCAGGGAAATGATGCTTTTCTTCTCACAAAGGAATACCGTGACTGCTTCAAAATTAGATCATTAGTTAATTTATGAATTTCTGAAGTCTAACTTGGAAAAAGCCAAAGTTTGTTGGCTTTGGCTCATGGATCCCAGATAAAGGCCCAATTCTACACATTGCCTTTAAGTTCTCATTGACATAGGTGAGAGATGAAAGATTTTTGGCTCTTGGTAGATAAATAACTTAGTCTTAACGTTCTTTTTTTCCCTCCGCATAGCATCTACTAGCATAGGGTTTTTGTTTTGTTTTGTCTTGTTTTTACTGATAATAGGGGGCAAATAGTTTTTGTTAAATGGATAAACAGATCTAAAAAAAAAAATAATAGATTGATATTTGTGGGTCATGCATTTTTATGACAATTCTTTTCTGTTATATGTATCTTTTTTTCAAGTAAAATACTATCTTATAACAGAGTCAAAGGGGGTTGGCAGTGGGCAGGGTCCCCTTGAAGATGAACTACATGGACACTGTCTGGCTCCCCATCTCGCTCTTCTGAAGGCACTGATTCCTGCCACTCATCTCATCTCCCATCCCACTCCTTGCTGGAGCACCTACATCCTCCGTCTTTTGAGACCTGCCCGAACCATTCCTCAGCAGGCCTGAGTTAAGGCCCATGCCTTGGTTACTGAGATTGTTGTCGCCTCTTTACCACAGTAAACCCCCAAATTAGGGAAAAGGACCAGCTTGGGGGCAGAATGTCAAGAACAGAAATGGGAGGTGAGAATAGGCAGAGGAAGGCAAAGCAAGTGTTTAAAAATATTAAACAAAGACTATGAGGGAAACCCCACATCAGCTCTTCACTGTTCCTTAAGCCCAGGTCAGATGTGCTGTTTGGGTGTGAGCCCTGGCACCCATTTCCTGGCCAGACACGCTCCTCCTTGTGGGCTGGTCTTGGGGTATCTCATGCTCAGGGCTTTGGGGTGGTGTTTCTTTCTCTTAAGAAGCTTGTCATTTCAAGTAGGAGGCAGGATGTCACTTCTGCTCCTGAGTCTGGAGGCTGGCTAAGCTGGGAGGAAGTCTGGTCTCATGGTGCCTGGAGGTGAGGTATCAGTGCCTGGTGCTGCTGTTCCTTGCATTTTTTGAAGGGGGGTGGGGGGTGGCAAGGGCGGGTTCAGCTGTGTGACTGAGTCCCCTGCTATTATTATATGCTGGTGGCAGAGCAGAGCTGTTTGGGATCTGTTTAAAGGGCTGTGGTTTGGTGAGAAGGGCCTGAGCTTTTCGGGTAAGTGCTTAAGTGGAAGCGTCTGGGTTTGGATATGCCAAAGGAGGCTGGTGGAGAAGTGACATGTGACAAGAGCTGGACTGGGTTTTAAGTGGAAGGCCAGATAGCAGCCAGTGGGTTCTGGAGAGCTGGGCTCCAGCACAAATGTTCTTAGGGCTCTTTAGAGCTCATCCAGCAGGGAGTGGCTGGGAATGAACACCCAGTGCATTCAACTCACTAACCTGGTACAGTGGGGAAAAGATGCTAAGCAAGAAATATTGCATTTGTCCCCTGCTGCCACCCGGTGCTGCCAGCCAGCACCCAAGCTAAGGCACTTCCATCAACTCTGATGGACCTTGGCCCCCACTGGTCTCAGCTTAACTGGCTGGTAATTCAGAACAGCCTGACCTGGGATGTTTTGGTGGGAGTGAGAGACCTGACGTGTGAAAATAATTTCTGAAGTTGAAAGCTTTAAACAAATGTCTGTTATTAGGAGTCACTGAAGCCATGATTAGATGGGGAAGAGTTAAGCATGCTCATTCACCTTCAGGAGCTTTCTTTTCTTTTCTCCTGAGCAGTTTTTCTTAGGCTACTTAAGCTTCTATTCACTGACAAAAGACATTAAGGCTCCACCCCTTCACTTTTGTTAGGCTCAGATAGTCACTGAAGGAATTCGGCAGTTCTGATAGCAGCTTTCTCAGCATCCTGACCCCTCTGCCCTGTTCTGACTCCCCTCTGCCATGACTGGATGTCTCTGTGTCTGGCTCCTCTGTCCTGATGGGAAGTTAATACCATGGCCTTGTCCTTTGGTCCAGATACAGAGTGGGTGTCTGTGGGCCCTGCCATTGCTCTGAGGCCAGGTGAGCTGCTTTTCTTCACTGTCAAGCCCTTCCCTGTAAGGCAAAGACCTCAGGACTGGACAGGACCTCAGTGAGGCCTCAGGGCTCCAGGTACAGCCTGTGTCCTGGACAGACCTGGCCTGCCATCCTGGGAGCCTCTCAGTTTCCTATTTAGACCAGTGAGCTCTTTATTTTTTTGCCTTTGAAATGGGAAGGTCTGTCCTCTATTACCTGTCCCACTGTATTTTGGAAGCATATAACTTATTTCACAGATCCACAGGTAGAGAGGAATTTTGACTCTGGTCAGCCTCCAGCTGCTTCCCTCAGGCAGATATGGGCCCCAGTGGATGGTCTTCCCCAACAGATGGACTCTGGCCACCTGCTCTGTGCCAGGTCCCAGCTGAGCTCTGGGCTCAAAAACATGGCCCTATGCACTGGGAGCTTACAGCTCAGACAGAGGAGTTACACATAGAAGTGGCCATTGCTCTAGTCTAGAATTTTCCAGATGCTCTGAGGGAATTCTTTTTGGGAATGGAGAGGGGACTGAGCCAGGAGCAGTCACTTCTAGGTGGGGAGTGGGAGAAGATCCCTGGAATCATGATGCTGGAATTGGGCCTTGAAAAGAAAGTGGGAATTGAGCAGGTGGCAAGATTTCCCTTTGCCGTGTGCTCTGGGCCTGGCTGTTTCCCAGCCCCTTCGGGCTATTGTCTCTACCGAGGCGCTCTCTGGCCCCTTCTCCTTGCTTCTCTCCAGGAGGCCTTCAGCAAGGAGCTTCCCGAACTTAAGCCCCAGGTCCCTGGTGAACCCAAGCTCCCAGCAGAGGTTATGTGTCTCTGGGGGGATGAACAGACACAGAAGACTCCAGACACACTGGGTGCTACTGGATGACACGTTTGCCTCTGAGCCCCACATTTCTGGAGGGCAGGGATTGTCCCACTGCGTGTCACTGATGGGAGCTCAAACCTTGACAGTGGCAAGGGAGGAAAATGGCTACAGTTGCCATATGCAAATGGTTGGTGGCATCATGGTTTTTCTGTTCCAATAAGAGCGTCTGTGCTCATAGATGGGGGTTAGAGGCGTCACTCCCATTTGCATGGTTTTCCCTTCAGAGGTCTCTTCTGTACCCCACTGATACCTCACAGTGCCCTGTGACAGAGGCTGGCAGGGCCTGTTCTTACCCAGTTGTCCCGCCACTGCCTCAGACTGAGCTCATCAGCTGCCCACAACAGGTCAGGTTACCCACTCCATGTGCTCCCAATCCTGCCAGCCCCAGGCTCCTGGGTTGTAAATATGATGCACCCTGACTCATGTTTCGCTTCATGCCAGCTCCCACGGGTCCACCCAGGTTGCTATCTGCCAGGTACAAAGTCATCACTGGGCAGAGGGCCCAAGTGTCTTTGTTTCTTTTTTGTTTCCAAGGGTCATTTTTTATGGCCCTTTTGTTGCTGGGGGATAGAGCCTGGGCCCTCTGGGCTTGGTGCCTTTTAACTGCTCCCCACCTTCCACCCTGGTAATAAGGCCCCAAGTGGGGCCAATCTGCTGATCTCTGCGATCTTTCTTTCTTAAAACCTCTGTCACATTTATATCTGAGGTCACCTGATTCGTTGCTCACTGGTATCCAGACCCTTGAAGTAGTGGGCGTGATTCCCAAGCTCCTCTCATTACTTGCCCTTTGTCATGCTATGTGAATTTTGTGTAAGGTTTTGACTCATCTGGAGCAACTGGACGCTCTTGTATAATCTTGTCAATCATTTTGACATTTGCCAACTACATCCTGCCTTTACATGCTTCTCTACCTCTCACACATCACATCCTCTGCCTAGAGTTGCATTCTTCCCCTTATCTTTTGAGACCCGGGGAAACTGCATTCTTGCCTCTCTGGGTCATAATGATCTGTTTGTAGTTTTGTCGTCTGCTCTAGACCATGTGGCTGTGGGGACAGAGACTAGGTCTGATTGATCAATATCCTTCAGTGCCGCACACAGAAAGGTCCAGGGAATGCTGGCTGCATGGATCCATCCGCTTATTCACAAGTATTTACTCATGAACTTCTTTATGCCAGGCAGTCTGCTAGGCACCAAACACATAGGGGTGAGCAAGGCAGATGGGGACCCCTGCCTTCATGGAGAGGGTTAGCAAGGCCAGTGAGCAGGGAAACAAACATATGGACTAGATGCTTTGTAACTGCTGTGCTTTTGGGGGGCTGCTTTAGGTAGAGGTGAGCAAGAAAGGCCTCTCACGAGACTTTGTAGCTGAGACCTGAAGGATGAGACTAAATCAGCCGTTCAGGCTGCTGAGAAAGTGAGCTCAGGGCAGGTGTCAAGTGGACAGGAGCCGGAAGCACGAGGAGCAGTCCGGCCACGCCTCTTTGGTAGATCACAGGAAGGGGTTCCGTTTTCTTCCTGGGAGCACTGGGAAGTCCTCAGAGGGAAAGATTTCAAACTTTTACTATCCCAGGTGGCTGAACAGGTGTGATTGTGCTGAATACTGCCCTGCTTCCACTGCATCCCTGTCCCTGCTGCCTCTTCTTTCGCTCCCCCCCCCCCAGCTTGCTTCCATTCGGGACCCGATATTTGCACACTGTGTGTGCTCTGCAGCCGTCTGGGCTGCTGTACTTACAGTGGGCCAGCTCTGGTGCTTGTAGCCTTGCCTGGCTCCTACCCTGGCGCTGAGGTGCCAGCAAGGTTCTGACAGCCTCTGCAAACTCCTGCTCTCATTCCTTGAGCCTGTGCTTCTGGGACCGCTGGGGCTCTGTGCCTGTTTCTGAACCTTCCTTGGCCTTTGCCCGGTGAATCACTGCCCTCTGCCTCCACATGCATGCTTGCTTTGTCTTCCTTTGCCATGCCTACCTCCTCCAAAGGAACCAGACTCTTGGGGTTATCTGGGTTCTTCCTCCCTGAGTTTAGTTTGAAATTTCTCACCCACTGAGTAATCCTGGCACAAATACATCCTGAGGTTATCTCCTTACTTGGAAAAAAAAAAAAGCTAACTTATATTGAACCTTTATTACGTGCAAGGGATTATACTAAGCATTTTCTATGAAATAGTAATTCCCCATTTAATTGTGACATCAATTCTGTGAGCTATGTGCTATTATTTTCCCCATTTTACAGAGAAGGATACTGAGGCTCAGAGGTCGCACAGTAAGTGGCAGAGCTGGGTTCCGACTCTGGCTATTTCACTGCTACTCACTGGTGTAGCCCAGTATGGCTCTCTGTGGTCCTAACATCCTTACCCACACCATCTCCAAAGCCCCATTTCTGTGGCTGCTCACTGTCCTCTCTTTCCTCCAAAGGCCCAATGTCACATCAGAGATCCTCAGGACCTTCTGTTTCCTGATCTGCACCATTCTTAGGTATGGGAGCTGTGCCTCTGGTCTTCACAGCACTTGTGCCCATTGGGCACACATATAGATTTTGCTGAATGAGCAAACAAACAACTCCTACCTAAGTCTCTTCTTAGGCTTACAAATGCTGCCACCTAGGGAGTGGGGGATAGAAGAAAAATGAAAGAAGCCACAGGAAGACAGCTTAGTCTAAAGACTTTTCTTAGTGGCAGAGTGGTCCAGAGATGAACCAATGACCACCTCTCCCATTAGAAGGGAGATTCCATATTAGGGGAGTGGCTAGACCATGTATCCTTGGAGAAGTTCTCCAGCCCTGGGAAGATGGGACTCTGCACCTTTTTAAAAATTATTATTATTATTGAGTTGACAGAGAGAGAATTTGTTGTTCCACTTATTTATGCATTCATTTGTTGATTCTTATAGATGCCCTGACCGAGGATCAGGATGACACTTTAACCAACCGAGCACCTGGCCAGGGCTGGGATTCTACACCTTGAATGGTGCTGAGTAGAGTAGAACTAAAATTGTAAGAGACAGTACTCTCCCCATGACAGTGCACCCACAGCCTTCCTAGGGGGGCACATTGGGCCATTCAAAAAGTAAAAGTGGCAGTTGAGGCTTCTCAGCCTGGATCACACCTGCCCAAGGACAGTGTTGCAGATGTGGGACAAATGCAGATATAAAACAGCTAAACTGTGACCTATTGCTGTAGGGCATGTCCTGATAGTCCTCGCTCACCAGGGAGCCTTCCCCAGTGGTGGTTGGAGGTGCCACAGATGACTCTGGAGAGCCCTAGTGGCTTTCCATTGCAGAAGCAAATGGGATCCTGTGGTAAAGATTCGTGGAAAAAGAGCACTCACACCAGTAGCAAGAGGCCATAGAGATGGCAGAAACCACAGGTCAGCTCCCAGGATTCGTATGAGAGTGCACTGCAAGGTGATGGAGGAAGAGGGCTTTGTGATCTTATGTGCATAGGGTGGACTCTCTGTAATTTTTCCTTTGTTCTATATTTGACTTTTCAGTAAGAGAAGGAGGAGACTGAGCAGGGAGAAGGAGCCATGGCTTCTGAGGCCAGTCACGCACTGGAGGCTGCCTTGGAGCAAATGGACGGGATCATTGCAGGTAAGGCAGGGAATGCTGACGGTTCACGCCCCACACCCAAGAAACTGTTTTCTCTCACTTTTCAGGCAGGGAGAAGCCCCTTGTTGGATTTACTTTATTTTATTGTGCATGCCATCTCTTTTTGAGGAGTGCAAACTTTTTGAACTCTGATATCTGCTGTGAGTTTAGGTCTCTGTTGAGACAGGGTGGATGTAACATATGTTAGCATGCGTGTAACTGTCACAGTTTGGATCCTGGCTGCGGGGCAGCTTGGGTGCAGTGAGATTGATTTTATTGTAAATTCTTCAGGGCACATGATGGCTTCTTACAGTCGAGCTGAAACTCAAAGTCTAGCCGAATTTGCCACCTAACACAGGTGTCAGCTCACCTCCCCAGCCGGACTCCAATGTGTTCCGAAGTCAGGAGGCAGCTTTGTATTGTTTCACTTCAGCACCCAGAGAATGTGCTTTTTGCCATATTGTCTTTCTCCATCGCAAACTGTTTGGCTTCATGTTTGCATCAGCCAATTAAGAATATTCTCTAGAAAAGATCCAGCAAAACTGGTTAGCAGGTTGTTCATTCGGGCCTTCGGGCCAATTAACTCCTTAATTGTGGCATAAGAGCCCGTGTTGGTTGGAACAAACCTGTCATTGAAAATCTTTCCCAGGTCTTCTTTCTGCCCTTACCTGATGCGGTCAGTGGCCTTGTCTGCTGGCTGGGTGTGCTTCTCTGGGGCTTTGCTCCTCGTGTGGAGCTGTGGCTGGAGGAGGAAGGTATAGGCTGAGTGTGGCTGGAGCCCAGGACGAGCACAGGTACCTGAACTGTCGCCTTTCAGGAATCTGCTTTTCTGCCCATTCTGCAGAGACACATCTGACTCACTGCGGGTTCTGGGCGTTTGCACCTAGGATGGGGGCGGGGGGTTGTCTGTGTGTTGAAGCTTCTTCATGTTATTGGCAGGTCTGTAACATGTTCTAGTTGTCATCTGTCAGAGACTTAGTTTCTCAGGGAACACAGGGCCCTTGAGAGGTTGTGACAATGTCCCACTTTCCAGAGACTCATAGATTTGGATGTCCTGTTCTAGGTTAGGTCCCTGAAACCCTACTGAGAGGAAAGAGTCAAGAATGTGGGTTTCCTAGCAAACTTCTCATCTGGAAGTTCCCAGGGGCTCATGTGCATTGAGCTCAGAGCCACAGAGTCATACCCCAAACTGGCTCAAGTTGTCAGCACTGCTGAGCCCTCGCCCAGGAGCGAGGAGGAGACTCTGAGAGAGCCCCTGGCAGAGCACAGAGCACTTGGATGGCTGTGAGGAATGAATGAGACACCTCCTGAAGAAGGCAGTGTGTGGGGGGTCTGTCCCTCTTCCTGCCTCCTAACTTGCCCACACAAGCATTCTTAAAATGGCAAAGCCCTGGCACAATCCCCTCTGTTTCTGAGAGGATTCTGTGGCTGGATCCTCGGGCCTCGCCTGGGTCCAGGATCTGGCCCTGGAGGGCATGGCCCTGGATGGGGTTGTGTGGTACCTGAAGACCCCTCTTTCTTTTCTTCCAGCACAGCATGCTCCCTCCTCCTTCCATTTCCTCAGTCCTCCATCCTGGCATGTTCTTTCTGGTTTTGTGTGTGTGTGTTTTTAAAAATATATCGTCATTGATTTCAGAGAGAGGAAGGGAGAGAGAAGGAGAGAGATAGAAACCTCAGTGGTGAGAGAGTCATTGATTGGCTGCCTCCCGCATTGGGGATTGAGCCTCCAACCCGAGCATGTGCCCTGACCAGGAATCGAACCATGATCTCCCGGACCCTAGGTCAAGCCCAACCGCTGAGCCATGCCCGGCCAGGCCAGGTTCTTTCTGGAGGGGTTTTCTGGGCCGCTCTGTCAGGATCAGGTGTGAGTTTTGTAGAGCGGCACCTAAGACACTTTACAGATTAGTCAGGAGGAGGACCTGCAGCCAGACTGCTTCGTTCAAATTCCAGCTCTACAAATCCTATCACAAGTAACTTGTATGATCTGTACCTCAGTTTCCTCATATTTAAATTGGGAGTAATAATAGTGCCCACCATAGCAGGTCGCTGTGCTTGCACATGTAAAGCGCTTAGAACAGTGCCTGGCACGTAGTAAGCATTATAAAATGTTAGCTCTTGATAAATTAATGAGAGACAAACATCTTTATCGCTTGAAGTCTCCTCTAGAGACACAGTAAAATTCTCATTCGTTCAGGCCCTTATTTGACCCATTGGAGTTTCGAGGTTTTCATTGTATAGGACTTGCACTGGCTTTTGTAGGCTCGCCCAGGGTTTACAAGATTAGTACATATTCTTCTGAGTGGTCTTTGCTCTGTTCCTGCCTCTTAGAGACTGTTGTCCACAGTGCAATCCTTAAAACAGAAATCAGATCACATTTCTCCTCTCCCCAAACTCTCCAATGGCTTCCATCTCAGGGTGAAATCTAAAGTCCTCGTCACAGCCAGCAATGCCCTCCGTGACCAGCCTTAGGCTGCTTTTACAGCTGCTCTCCTACCGCTTTACCTCTGGCTTATCTCACGTTAGCCGGAGCACCGGCTGTCTCAGGGCCTTGGTGCCTACTCTCCCCTCTGCTGGAACGCTGTCTTCCAGATACGCTCCAATCAGATATCTGCTGAAATGTCCCCGTATCAGAGAGGCTTCCCCTGACCCCCTTAAATATAGCACCCCCCCCACACACACACACCCACACATCACTCTCTGTCCTCGTATCCTGTTTATATTTCTTTATAGCACTTATCGCCACCTGACCTGTGATGTTCATTTCTGTCTCTTTGTGTATCATCTGCCTCCTGCACCAGAATGTAAGTTCCATGAGGACAGAGGCTTTGCTGCTCTGTCTCCACTGCCTCGATTGGCCTGTAGCACATAAAACATTTGTTTCATAAACATATGTCGCATGTATGTTTTATTTACTTTTGTGACTAGGCTCTTCTTTGTCGGTTAGAAGGCAGTTAGTGGTTTCTGGGCATATCCCCTATCTGGTTGTATGCTAAACTTCATTTATTGTTTTCTCTACTAGTGCCTTTGTTTGGCTGATTCTTTTGAAATAACAAATCACTTTTTGAAGGCTCAGTAGTTGGCACGTCCTGTGAACCGTCTCTTGAGTAGTAATTGGCTCTCGCAGTGTTTGATAAGCACTATTTGACAGATAATTCAACACTGGAGGGCATATGTTCTGTGCTATTTGTGATCAAAAGAATGATAATTATTGAATGCCTTTGTGCTGGACACTGCCTCAAGACTGTTAATATCATCCTCATTTTCAAGGTGGTTGGGCTGAACTGGACCAAAGAGCTAGGAATTTTTATGGTTGTTAATATAGACTCCGGAGTTAGACCATTGGGGATCGAGTCCCATCTCAGCCACTTGCCCTGGCTGTGGGATCTTTGGGCTTAATTTCTCTGAGTCTCAGTTTCCTTATATATAAAAATGGTAATAATAATACCTATCTCATTAGGATGATTACATTAATGTAAATAAGGCACTTAGTAAGTGCTCAGTTGTTGTAAGTTACTGTTGATCTTATTATTGACATTGTTTTTACAACCCAAGGTCATAGTGTTAGTGAACTGCAGAACTGAGATTTGAGTGTCAGTCTATCCGAGTCTCTTCTGGACTCCTTTTATTCCTGTGTTAGCTTTATGATGGTGTGTAATAGGGCCCGGGGGCTCTGTGGGGCTGTCTATAGGAGAAAAGAGTTAATTGGGAGCAAGGTCCACTTCTATTTTTGCTCCCAGTTCCTTAGCTAGAGTGACTTTGCTCTCATCTCTCTTACACATTAGACTTTCAAGTATGGATTCCTTTGCTTAAAGGGCGGCACTGTTCAAAGAAAACTTCAAACTGTGGCACCACATCATGACACCACAGACCCTGCAGAAATGACATTTTTGTGTGAACATTTAAATCTTCCTGTTTTCATTTCAATTCTCTTATTAATTTGAAGTCAAATGATATCAAGTAGTGCCAACACTACCAAAATACCATTGCTTTTGCATCTGTGTTTGAGTACCCAAGGGCTGTATTCTCTCACTTTATAAAAACTCAATTACCACGTATTTCAGTGGAAGAAAATTGTATGGGCTTCCTGCCCACCCCAAATAGCAACCATTTATGCACAGACAACATGGATTCCTACTAAAACAGACACAATTCCTTCCATAATGATTATTCATAGTCATAACACTACATAACAAGGAACTTCCCTTTATAAATTACTCTGTAGTATAATAGGCGACCGTTCACTTTCCAAAACTCTTTCCAAAAAGAGTACACTTAGGGTGTGTGATATTGATGTTTATGTGATTAAGCATTTAATACAAATGAAAGTGTCCCCCTCCTCCAATCAGTGCAGACAATGCAGGAGATCATTGCTCCCATAAACAACCAGGCCAGGGATATTCTGAGAGGATGTCCTAATGCTCAAAGTCCAAGTATGCCTGTTCCGAGCTGTCTTGTGGTGACCCTCATCTCGAGGCATCAGAGGCTCCAGAGCTGTGTGGAAAAGAAACGCCTTGTAAGGACCATTAAATGAAACTTTCTGTGCAGTCGAATTCTTTAAGCCTAAATTGGTATGCCCTGGGTGTGACTACTTGATTGGAACCCTGGAATTTTATGCCAGAAAATTGGGAAGAGGTGACAAAGACTCCAGAACCCTTGTCAAAAAGACTTGTTTCTAGTATAAAAGAATA
This sequence comes from Miniopterus natalensis, assembly GCF_054644295.1. Taxonomy (NCBI): domain Eukaryota; kingdom Metazoa; phylum Chordata; class Mammalia; order Chiroptera; family Miniopteridae; genus Miniopterus; species Miniopterus natalensis. The sequence goes on from NC_142091.1 coordinate 43,153,590, forward strand.
TTGTAACTTCTAGTACATGTTAACTTTTTTTTTTTTTTTTTTTTTAAAGTTTTATTGATTTTAGAGAGAGGAAGGGAGAGGGAGAGAGAGAAAGAGAAAACCATCAATGATGAGAGAGAGTCACTGATCGGCTGCCTCCTTCATGTGTCCTACTGGGGATCAAGCCTGCAACCCAGACATGTGCCCTGACCGGGAATTAAACCATGACTTCCAGGTTCATGGGCCGATGCTCAGCCACTGAGCCACACTGGCCAGGCACATGTTAACTTTTGACCTGGTCTTTTTCCCAATTGTTCCCTTTGATGCACCTGCAAATAAGACTATAATTGAATTACAGTGTTGACAATTAAAATTGAACTCTGTATGGCTTAATTACATCCCTCTGGATGGCCCAGAGCAACTGCCACATATGCTAATTTTGCAGAGGGCTTAATTTTGGGGCTAACAGATTCCATGGCTGCTCAGTGAGGCTGCTTCTGTAATAGGACCAGAGAACCCCATGGTGAGGACACAGAGGGCCACTTACTCTTCTTCACTGTGGCAAGAGGTTACTTATGTGATTATTTGCAAGCTGTACCCATCAATGACAAATAGTTTTTTAAAAGTCTGTTTTATGACAGTTATAAAAGAGGTTGCTCTGTCTGGGCCTGTCTGCCAATTCTGGTTAGTATCTGGGTTGGGTTTTTTTGTTTGTTTTTTTAAGATTGTAAGATTAAAGGTAGAATAAATTCTGATCAAGACTGAGATTATTTACCTTGGCCCATAATGATTTTAGGTGTGGTGTTAAAGGCCACATGATCAGTCCATGCTCAGAATGGGTAATTGGTCTTGTCTACGCCCTCTCTCTTAGGCAGGTCAGCACGTAGCAGTCATTGGTAACGGAGGCACCTGATTCCTGTTCGGGGTTCCTGTTGAGTGTTCTGCTGTGAGGTGTCTGGTGGGCTCAGATGTCAGAGAATACCCTTTGTGTAAAGAGGTGGCAGTGGCCCTCAGTAGCAAGCATTGTTCAGCAGCCACCATTCTCTTTTCTCGTTGATTTACTGGGTATTGCCCTTTGCATCCTGGTGTTATACGGAGGTCCCCCATCCAGTCTCTTCCTTTGCTCAAGCCCTAAGCTTTGTCTCCTCTCCCCGTCAAGTGGCCCATTCAAGCCCAGGTATTAGGACATCAGGGAATGGGTGGTGGCCTAAAGGGCGAACACCAGGCCAGATGCTCTTACCCTGAGGTTCTGAGCTCTGAAGGTTTCCTTCAGTTTAGTTGCTTTTAAAGAGTGTGTGTGTGCGTTTCTTCATCCTTGGAGGGCTTTCTATATACAACTCCTCTGCCACTGCCTGCCCTGTTGCTGCTATAATGCTGTCACCTTCCGCGGCTTATGGCCCCCGTCCTGCATCTCAAGGCCAGCAGCGGCAGGCCGAGTCCTCTTGTCATCTCTGACCCAACGTCCAGACTCTATTTCCTGATTTAAGGGCTTATGTGATTAATAATCTAGGATAATCTAATCTCATGACTCAATCACATCTGTAAAATCCGTTTTGCGAAGTAAAGAACACATTTATAGGTTCCAGGGATTAGGTTATGGACATCTTTTGGGGGAGTGTCATTATTTTGTCTAGCACAATGATCAGTAAACAATATCCCTTTATTCCCCTCCTTAGTTTTAAACCAATTAAGGAACAGACAAAGACAAAGGGAGACCAAAATAGCAGCTTTATCTTTCGTTTTATAGATTAAGGTTAGCTTGGCCTAAAGCCATAATTAGGATCTTGACTACCACCCGTGTGTCTCTCTCTCTCTCTCTCTCTCTCTCTCTCACACACACACACACACACTCACTCTGGACTTAATTCCAAATACAGACTTCCACCCTGCTGGGGCAGAGCTGGCCTCGGAAAGCTTCCCTTCCCTGAGGATACTGCTCATATCCAGGGACAGGTGACTTCAGAGAATTCCTTCTTTCAGCTCTCTCCTCAGGAGTCATTCTTCCTTTGAGGAAAAATTGAATGAAGGGAGGCGGGGGAGAGGCCACAAATGTGGCCTTAGTGGAAACCATGTTCGATTCTCATGGAAATATGGAAACAGGAATAGGTCCCCCCACGTAGCACTTCCTGATTGTTGTTGAGACTTCCTATATGGCCTCGACTCTGGTCAACTTTGAAAAAATACTTTGTATGTGCTTGAACATAATGTACCATCTCTAGTTGTTTGCGACATAGTTTACTGTTTGTCCTTTGTTGTTTTGATATATGCTTTTTGGGTCTGCTTGATCTGTCATTTCCCAAGGGAGATGTTCACAATGTGTTATCTTTTTTTACATACTGTGGGATTTGGTTTGGTAAGTTTGTGGTTAGGTTCTGTATATCTCAGTTCATCAGTGAGAAGGTCTGTGATTTCCCTTTGAGCTCTCACGTCTACCCAGTTGCCCAGTTCCAGGGCACCATTCACACTCTGATCCACAAGTTGCACTGGCAGGTTCTCATTGTGTGAACTGAGAGCCTCCTTTTCTATCCTGAACAAAATAGAACTATTCACTTCTTGAAAGTTTGATAGAGCTAACTTGTAAAAGCATTTGGCCTGGTGTTTCCTCTGTGGGAAAATTTGAAAATTATGGCTGCATTTTTATAGGACTATTTAGATTATTTTAAAATTTATTTTTATCATTTTATCTAGTGATTATGTGTGTGTAGCTGTTTTTACCAGTCTGATCAACATACCTACTCTATTGTATGGAATAATTTAGTTTTAGCTTTTGAATACTCATTCAGTGTCATAATTTTTGCATGTCTCTCTTGATAACATCAAAGAACTGGATTTCTTTTATTCCATTATTCAAATTTTTGAGTTTAAATGAGTGATTTTAGTGCATTTATAATTATTATAATTACTGGTATAAAGGTATGTGTGTGCTTACTTTTCGGTTTTATGTTGTCTAAGACCACAGAGTGATAGAAAGTTAATGAAAATCTCAATCTTCCCACCTACTTTTGGCCTGACTCACCCTACATTTATAAAAGGGTGTGTATGTGTATGTGTATTGGAGTGTATCCAGGACGGAGACGGATTACTCAGCAATTGTGTGGAAATTAGGGGTCTTGCTCTGCATCAGTCCATTTTCCGGCCTGAAGTTGGGCTGGGGCCTCCCAGTCACATCTAAATTGGATCTGGAGGGGCCAGAGAGTGCTGAGCACTCACGGAGTGTGGGGAATCGGGCAGCTTCCTAGCTCCCCAGAGTCACGGACTTGTTTGTGGACTATGATCCACGGTTCCCTCTATCCTGTACTTTCAGAAAGCAAACAGGCAATCAGATGGTAATTGTTTCCTTCTGTGTGGATTTCTCATTCCAGAGGCTGCTGTGGTAAGAAGGAGGCTGGCTCTTAGAAGAGCAAAGGGTCCTGGAATTAGACGTCAGGCCTGCAGTGTACTAGTGGGTGAGGTGGCCCTACAGCCCACATTTTCCAGGAGAGGCCTGATTTCAGATAGTTTATCCAGATGCCCTGAAACTCCACCATCTAGGCCATATTTTTGAAAGTGTTTCTTACAGCTGAAAGTGACTCAGAAATCCTGTAGTAGACTGTGTTGCCCCAGTTTGGGTTTGAAAAATATATCACTGTACTTAGCATAAAAGACTTTTAAAAAAAAAAAAAAATGGTGGGGTTTAGAAAGGCAAACACAGTCCTATTTGGGACATACCAAATTAGAAAGAGCTGACCCAGTATCCCAGATCTCAAGGAAGTGCAAGCACTCTTCCCCTTAGCTGTTCGTCCAGGCACATGTGCAGACATCCAGTTCCACTCCCCTTCCACACTGACTGGGCAGGGGCATGGTGCTAGGAACTCGGCCAGCTGTGATGGGGACTCTGCGCTTGGAGACTTCAGCGCCCTTGGGGGGAGATGAGATGTGGATACGCAGAGGAATTAATACACGTTAAAAGTGCGAGTACATCAGCCCAGCCAGGCGTGGCTCGGCGGTTGAGTGTCGACCTAGGATCCAGGAGACCGTGGTTCGATTCCCGGTCAGGGCACATGCCTGGGTTGTGGGCACTATCCCCAGTCAGGGGCATGCAGGAGGCAGCCGATGAACGACTCTCTCATCACCGATGTTTCTGTCTTCTCTCTCCCTCTCCTTTCCTCTCTCTGAAATCAATAAAGGTATATATTAAAAAAAAAAAAAAAAAAGTGTGAGTATGTCAGCAGATATAGAGTCTTCCCAACTGGGGAGATCCAGAAAGTAGCCCAGTTCACTAGACCCACATCAGAAGTGCACGGTGTCCCTTCCACCGCATCTGTTGATCACAGCGAGCCACTGGGCCAGCCCAGAGTCGGGAACCACCTCAGGAGGAAAGCACCAGAATGCACATACAAGGACAGGAGGAAATTTTGGTGATCACGTGTGCAGACAATCTACCACATTAATTCAAAGGAAAGCAAGATTTTTTTTGAGAGAGAAATATCAATGTGAGAGAGACACATCGATTGGTTGCCTCCCGCACATGCCCAAGGTCAAACATGCAACTGAGGTACGTGCCCTTGGCCAGAATCGAACCTGGGACCCTTCATTTTAAGGTCCGACGCTCTAACCACTGAGCCAAACCAGCTAGGGCAGGAAAACAAGGTTATTAATCTAAAAGCTGAAGAATGGCATCTTACTGTTTTAGCTAGCATGTTTTTGGTCGGTGGCAAGGGCTGTCTGTGTTTTCCCAGTTGTCTAATGGTGTGAGCTTCCTTATGTTAGCCCCAGTGGGCACAGTCATCCGCCTCTGACAGGTCTCTTCTTACCATGGCCCACTCAGGGTTGAGGATGGTTTCTGCAAAGTTTGTGAGTGATTCTGCTCAGGCAGAAGTGGTCTTCTAGGCTTCTTCTCCATCCCTTTCCCCTCTCCTTTCACTACCTTTGCTCTTTACCAGTTCCCTCCCCATGGCATCCACCCTTCTTACCAAGGTTCCTACCTCTATCTTGTTTTAGGCACAAAAACAAGTGCAGATATTAGTGATGGTACCTGTGAGCCTGGCCTGACCTCCCCTGCCTCCTACACGAACCCCTTCCCAGTGCTCCATCTCGTTGAGGACCTGAGGCTGGCCCTGGAGACGCTGGAGCATCCTCAGGAGAGAGAAGCGCTCCTGAGCCAGATCCCAGGCCCCACTGCCGCCTACATAAAGGAGTGGTTCGAGGAGCGCTTGGTGAGTAGGCCCGTGGCCTGTGTGGGGAACCACTGGGGAGCAAAATCACAGAGTCCAAGGACTGCCACCACTGCCTGGGGATGTTACTTCACCTGTGCACTTTCCGGTCTTTTCTTGCTTCCAGTCCAGCTTTAGTCAACCCCCACAGGGTGGTCCTTCCCTGGAGGAGGGTAGAACCCAGTCAAACAGCTTAAGCTGCACAGTCAGCCTGCCTGTACCCCAGCCCCTCTTCTGAGAAAGGGAAATCAAGGTCCAGAGAAGAGCAAACGTAGAAGATTTCCCCCTAGGATTGCATGGACCACTCACAGATTTATAAGCTCTAGCTGGGGCGCCTGCCCCTGGCTGAATCCCCTGCCCCTGCACTTCAGACCCCCTTGCCCTGGCAATGCTTCCTTACTCTCCTCCTGCTCTTTCTGGATCAAGCCCGCACACCAGCTAGTCTCTAAGGGCAGCTGATGGGTAACCAAAGCTGTAAGTATGTGGCTTTGGTTACTCATCTGCCTCCCTGTGGAGACCAGCTGGTCAACATTAAGAGACTAGTAATGTCTGGGAATGGGTCAGGGGAGGAGCTAGCCCACTGAGGGATTGATCTGCAAGGCAGTCATTCCAGGGCTGGGGGGAGGGAGGAGCCTGGGGGGGAGGAGCTGGGGGGAGGAGCCTGGGGAGGGAGGGGAGGAACATGGGATTACCTAAGCTGAGCTGGAGGCTGGAAGCCCGGATGCAACCTTCTGAAGCTAGAGCCCTGCAACCCGAGTCAGAACTGGAAAGGATGCATAGAGCGAGGAAGGCAGGAACAGGACCACTGCATGAGGAGGGAGGGCTTGATGTTGGAAACCGCAGGCCCAGGAGGTTGAGACACCCTCGCACAGGGGCCCTGTCGTTTGTCACAGGCTACATCCCAGGTGTCCGAGCCTGCTTTCTGTTCGAGAGGCCTCTGTCAGTAGTCTCATCCCCATGCCTTCCTCTGAACACTGAAGAATCCTTCATTATATTCATTATATGTGTTATTCCATATTTTCGTTACATAGGCTGTCTGCCTGCCTGGTGTTCTTTGTGTACCTATAGCAGTGTGGTGGGCAGAATGATGGCCATTTCTTCAGGAGGCCTTGAGCGCATCCGCATGAGGTAGGGTTGAGAAAGACTGCAGATATTCTCCTGCCAGTTCAGGTCAAGTTTTGCTGCCAAATAATTTTGGCACCAACATTATTTAAAAAAAAAAAAAAAAAGACTTGGTTTTAAGAGCTTTTCTGGGTTTCAGAATTCCAGGTAAGGGATGGTGCACTTACATGAAGAATATTCCAATGCAGAAAACAAAACTAAAACCAAGTGTTGGGTATTGGATGTCACCATTCCCAATGTCCATCAGCCATAATCCCTCTCTGAGAGTCACTTGTTAGCCCTCTCTGTCCCTGGGCTGGCCTGTCCCCATGTGCCTGGGTCCCTTTGGTAATGTGCAGCCTTCTCCACTGTTCCCTGAACCTTACATTAGGCTGCAGAGCAGTTTTGCACCTTTATATTTTAAACACCTCATCTCAGCTCTGCTCAGGACCTTTCCACACATAGCCAAGAGATTCATCGAAGTGTCTTCTCCAACAGACCCAGTCTGCCCAGAGTACAGAGAATAGCTGGAGTTTTTATTGTTTACTGTATAGTAACTATGTACTTTCATCTTGTATGGATATGCCTGGATTTGTGACCATTTCTCTAATATTGACATTTCGATTATTTTTAATCTTTCACTAATAGAGGATAAATTTGTCCAGAGATATTTGTCTTTATCTCTAGGTATTTCCTTAATGTAGAGTCCTAAAAGTAGTATTACAGAGTTAAAGGAGGGTTAACAGACAAAATACAGGATGCTCAGTTAAGTTTGAATTTTAAGCAACAAATAATCTTTAATAAATATGTCCCATGCAGTTTGCTAAATCTGGATGCTCTAATGCAAAGGTGTAATATCTTTATAACAATTTTTCCAAACCACTTTTTAGAAAGATTTTACTCATTTATATTTTCATTAGCAGGGCTTTTGTACATCCTGATCAATAATAATCACTAAAGTTAAAAAACTAACCAAAATAAATTTACTAATTTCATAGGGAAAATGTTTTCCTTTTATCGTTGTTGCATTGCTTTGTTTAGTAGGAACGTTAAGCATTTTTTTCATTAGTTTAGCATTTACTCTTCTGAATGGTCTCCAAACTGTTGATCTCATACCCCTATCTGAACAAAATTTCATTCTCCATCTATACATACTCACCTAAGTGGTAATGTCCTAATGTATGTAAATTATAAAACATTCCCCAAAGTAGAGATTTTTAAAGGACTGGTTAAAAAATTGTTACAATATTTTCTTCAGACACACCCCAGAGATCACCTTGGTCCCTGAGTGTGTCTATTACCCTGATCTTTTCATATTCTATGCTTTGTTTCTATTAGAATTTTGGTGCTTTTCTTGTGTATTTAAGTGACCTTTATTCTTGGCCCTTTGCTGTATTTGCAGGGTTTATTTTCCTCATGTGGTTTTTAAATGTCGTTTATGGTGCTTTTTGAGAACATGAATTTTAAAAGGATTGTGGTAGTTAACTCTATGAGTCTTTCCTGTTTGGGTTTCCTGTTTTCCTTTTTATCTCTAGAAAGGCCTTTCCCAGCCTCGGGTCAAGTAATACCTTTTTCTTCCTCCAATAGGTTTATGGTTTGATTTGTAGCTTATAGTTAACTCTAATGCATCTGCAGTGTTTTTTAGTGTGTCATGTAAAATATGAATCTAACTTTTATAATTTACCCAAGAATATTTAAAATTTTTTTATTCAAAGGCAGTCGATGTGGTTATAGGTTTTTGCAGGATTCATTGCAAAAACAGCTTGTGTTTACATCTGTAGATTTCTTTTGCGGTTATTTACAATGATTGAGGAAATGTCTTCCTTTGGAGAGATTTTCCTAAAAATTGTTGCATTCATAAATCTTTTAGAGTAATTATAGCCATCAGCAACCTATGAATGGTATACTTTTGGGGGTCAAAAGTTCATATAAACATTCCATAATACTGGGGCTGCATGTTAATGTTTTGATTTTGGACAGAGACAGCCTGTCTGTGTTTTAGGTCTTGCAGACCTGAAGTCATTTTACAATCTGAGTGCACTCACATTCCATAGTCAGGCTTATCTGTATGGAAACAGCATCTAAAGCAGTGAACCAACCCATTGGTACTGCTTAGATCGGCACTTTTAGTTAGAAACCCTTGCTACTCTTATTGTGGCCTAAGGACCAGCAGCTTTGGCATCTCCCTGTAGAGTGTAAGAAACAGAAAGTGCAGAATATGGACCCACTGAACCAAGGCCAGGTGATTCATATAGGCATTAAAGTTTGAGAAGCACTGCCTCAAACCTCAGAGACTCACTTGAATTACTTAAAAAGTAAATCACTTGTGGCTTAGAATTAATATTGGAACTAGTACGGTAGCTTGAGGGTCAGGCAGGCAGCCTTGTGCCCTCTCAGTCGCAATATCCATGCATCTCTTGAATGGCTGCACTATTCTCTTTAGACAGCTGACTTTGTCATGTATCTCAGCTGCTGCTTTGTCATACATTGGCCTTGCATGGTCCAACTCTTCCTTGTGACATTTCTGTTCATTGCGATTCTTTCTCCAATAGAGTGGCATAAACAGTAAGGAGGTTTATATGCCACTGACAAGGTGTCCAGAGGGTAGTGAGGTGGGGTGGTCCCAGCGTTAAATCAGTGGCTCTAGGATGGCCTCAAGAGCTCTGGCCCTTCCCATCTTTCTGCCCCACCATCCTCAGGGAGTTGGTTTTCCTCATACATGTCCCCTAGCAGTTGCTGGATGGCCACTGCAGTTCCAGGGAACACAGCCTCACACAGACACACCTATATTCAGAGGTAGTATGTGTCCTGGACCTGTGGTGAGTGTGTAATGATGCCCTGAGGGAGAACATGGCCATTTCTGGTCAAGAGCCCCTGAGCCCCACCAGATGGTCCTGAAGTTAAGAAAGGAGAGTGGCCTTATCAGTGACTGCTTATCAGTGACACTGACATGCGCCACAGGCAAGAGGGGGGCTGGTGCCGCTCTGACCACTCCCAGGAATCTGGCTCTACTTGATTCTGGAAGGAGTGTCTCTGTTCTTCTACATCTGCTTGGCTTGGCTGGGTGGAGGCTGGTTAGGTAGATCCAGGGCCACGATGGATGGTAGAGCTCCTACAGGGACTAGTCAGCCAGATTCCATTGGGCCCTATACCTGGGGTCACCCGTCTGGTGAAGGGGAGTGCACCCAGCCTGGTGCACAGCAGCGAAGAGTGACCCAGGTCCTGGGATATGCCCAGGAGATACCAGAGTCAGCAGTCTCCAGATGGAGTAGCTCTGGGTACCTCTCTAACAGCCTAGAACATACACTTCTCATCTCCTACCAGGCACCAGTCTGTCTTGCTGTCTAATGGCATTGGATGTGGGTCTGGGAGGGGCGGTCCTTGGTGAAGACCCGAGGCTTCAGGGGCTTAAGATGAAGTCCAAGGAAAGGCAGGCAAACCCAGCAGCAGCCGAGTGAGGGCAAATCAGGGTAGAGCCCAGGCTCCAGGGGGAGAAAGGGAGGTTGGCAGAGAACCTCCAGAGGGACTGTACTCTGCCCCTCCAGCCTCTTTGGAAGTGGGGTACATGAAGCAGGCTTGGCCCCCACGAGAACCCAGGTCTTCCTCTGCAAGGTTGCAAGTGTCCTGGTCCGTGTGCTTGGGCAGGTCGAAGCAAACTGAACCAGGGTAAGGCAGGGTGAGAAATGCATTAAAAGGCCAGCGCCCTGCCACTTATGTGGCTTCGGGGATCCTCTTTGTCCCTCTTCTGGGACTCAGCTTCCTTACTAGAAATGACAGCTGGTTTGAGAGTCTGTCTGCACGAACCGGACAAGCATTCCAGTCCTGCAGTTTGTTGGGAGGCTCTATTGAGTGGCCTCCTATAGGCACCAGCTTTAGACCTTTGGTTTTCAGAGTGAAGACAGGTTAGGGAGCCTCTCCCCATGCAGCTGTAGAGTGTCAGGGCTCAGCGGAGGCCGGCCTCTCAGGAGCAGTGGAAAATGATGTCCCGAGTGGGCAGCCTCTGCTGAGCCGGCTGGGCTGGGGAAGTGAGGCCCCATCCAGGATGTGTGCTCACCTCTGACACCCTACTGGGCAGTTCAGGTACCCTCAGTTACCTTCATGACTAGTCTTTCAAAAAACAACGAAAGACACCCATGCCCAGTAGGACTCATGGCCGCCCCCCCCCCACATCCCCATCAGTTCAACCACCTTGTCACAGATGGTGGCTTCTTCAGCTCCCAGCTCCGTAAACAAAGCCCAGGCGGTCCTGCCAGACTCAGCTCACAATCTTTCATCCTGGCCAAAGAAGCAAATCTGTTTACCATATTGAAAAGCCAGAGGAGTTGCAAAAAAAAAAAAAAAAAAGAGGTGGGGAGAAAAAGCTGTTTTTTGAATCATAAACTGTGAGCTTGGGTTTCTCGTTCGTCTCTGTATCTCACTCTCCACCCAGGGCCTGGAACAAAAGATGGAGCAGGATAGACACATATAATTTTGAGAATTTAGACAGAAGTTTCACGGGAAAACCATTTTCTCTTAGAAGAGAGAAGGGGAAATTTGGTGCCTATTTTTCAAGAATAAAAAAAGCAGAGCCTATGTGAGCCCAGTCCCAGTCTGTGTTTCTTGCCCTCCCCCTATGATAGGTGCACGTGAGTGAGAGCTCAGAAAGTCATAGGTGCCAGCTTTTTTTCCTGTGCTTGGCTCCCAAGGAACTCCTGCTCAGAGGGGGCTGGTTTGCAGGCGGTGTGGGGGCTCTCTGTGCCTTGCAGTACTGGAAGGAGCCACTAGGTGGGAGTCAGGGACAAATTCTGGAAAGTTTAAATCCCAAGGAAGAAGGTATGTATGGGCTTTACACAAGAAAAATACCTTTTCTTTTCTTTTTTTTTTCTTCCAATTAAAAGATGACACAGGCACCTCATTAATGAAGCTGGTGGACCATGCACGTTCGTCAGCTGGCAAAGATAGTTCTTTCCCATTTTCCCTGGACAAAGGGCAGGCCTGGGAGGCCCCCACTGTTTGTGTTTAGAGAGGGGACACAGAAGGGCTGAAGGCTGGTCCTGGGAGCATAGACCTGACTTTCCATTGTCAATGGCAACAAGGCCTGTTCAGACCTCTTAATTTCAGTGCCTTTCGCTGGGGCACTATTAGGCTGGCTCTCTCCTTTCGAGAGGAATTTCCTGACCCCACAGCTGCCAGACCCTGTCCTAGAGCAGCCTCTAGTACTGTGGGGATTTTGAATACACTTTTACTGGATCAGCACTCCAGATTGGGGGCCTCTGGCCACTGCAAATATAGGTTTTATTCTTCCTGAACTTTGCTTCCCCTCCCTCCCCCCCTGCAAAGTACTTTGTAACACTAAATTCTAGAGGTCTGGCTCCTTTCAGGCCTGACTTGAGGGGACTATTTCAGTCCCTAAGAACCAGTGTTTATAAATGACCAAGAATGTGCAAACACTGGTGAAAGAGCAAATAAATCCTTCCCCACGCAATTTCCTGCTTCAGACCCCAGGGACGTGGAGGGTGATGTTGCCAGGTTAGCATAACTTGAGGTCTGAGCATGTAGACACCCAGCCACCGGAGAAGACCTGCCAGAGCCGCACCCCAGGAGTCTTCTGCCTCTCAGGCACCGCTGGTAGGCAGGCCGGCTCCAGGGAATTCCTGCTTCCAGGCAAACTTGCTCAGTACCTTGTGATTCAGGGAACTTCTGAAAGCGGTTTCCTACTCAAATACGGTCCTGGGACCAGCAGTGTGTGCAATACCTGGGAGCTTGTTAGTGATGCACAATCTGAATTCTCACAAGACCTCCCTCCAGCCCCGGCGGTTCATTTTAGGTGGGAAGGAAGCATTTCCTGGCCCGGGGGTTTGCAGTCCATGGCCTGCCTTCGGCCTGCTGCCTAGTTCTCATGCCCCATGAGCTATAACATTGAATTTTACATTTTTTGATGACTGAGAGAAATCCCAAGAATAATATATCATGCTGTAAAAATGATATAAAATTCTATTTTCAGTGATCATGAATAAAATGTTACTGGGACACAGCCATGCTCATTGGTTTACAGGTCAGCTGTGACTGCTTTTGTACTACAAATGGCAGTTGAGTGTGACAGAGACCGTATGGCTCACAAAGCCTAAAACATTTGCCATCTGGCCTTTAACAGGAAAACTGCTGACCTTTGTCCTGACCCATTTTGGTCAGGGGACCCATTTTGCACTGTGGGGACCTTGGGCTGCAGTGGCCAGGATGCTATTTTATGAGCAGGGCTTGCTTGTCAGCCCAAAGGAGCAGTGTTCTAAGCTGGTCCCTCTCAGCCTCCTCTTCTTCCCTCTTCTGCACAGCAGGCCCACTGTGCAGCGCGCCTGTTGAGAGACTTACCAGGGGTGTCCTGGTACCTGGCACCAGGGCCCAGAGGGCAATGCTCAGGGCTGAGCTGGAGCTCAGGATTCAGGTGACAGGTCAGCGGAACAGCATGTGACCCACAAGACCCCTCTTTATCCACACTTCTGCCTGATTAGATGCTGCTGACTCCTGGCAGCCGGCTGGAGGAGCAAAGCCTTGGGAACCCCACCCCCACTCATTCGCACACATACCTGGGATTCCAGCCAGGTAGGTGTCCTGGGGTGCCCTTCTAGCCCTGAGACAAGGAGGACGGGAAGCTACATAAGTTCCACTGTTCAGACCCAACCACCCTGCCCTCTTAGCTGTGTTTTCACTTCCCCAATGTCTAGTCTCCCAGTCTCCTGCCCACTTCCCTTACATTCCAGACAGAAATGAGTTGAATCTAGGTGCCAGTGAGTGAGTTGCTTTGAGGAAGGCCCCGAGGGCTGTCAGAGTCACTGCAGTGTCCCCTATTTATGTGCCCTGTGTGGTTCCCAAGAACTTCTCTCTTCGCAGATGGGTCCAGGGACTGAGACTGGACCTTGAAGGGGCAGTTAACAGAAACAGGACCCCCACCCCACTCCCACCCCTCTTTCATAAGGGCAGCCCAAATCTTTCAGAGTAACCACTTAGACTAAATAAAGCCCAGGCTTCCAGTCTTTTGGGAGTCATTGATCATTTTCTGATGAAAACTTTGTTTTTAGAGACATATTGATTTATACAAATACTAGACTTTGTATACATTTTATGAACATATTCAGGGGCCTAGCTGATCCCCAAAGCCCCTCTGTGGGCCACTGTGCAGTGCCCAGTGGGACAGCCTTCTGAGTGAGGTGTGGAGGCCAAGGCTTGGCTCACTAGTGCAATGATGGGCCATGTCTGGGCCAGCTGCCACTTCAGGATAGTGCTTGCAAAGGTGCCTGTGTCTCCTGTATCCATCTCATCTCCCTCAACCACCAGCCCCCCACACACATGCCCTGCTCCTGGGTCTTTCAGAATGTTACTTTGTGGGTTTTTGAGTTGAATTACAAAGAAATAAAATGTACTTTGGTGCTTAAAAAAGGGGGGGATCTGAGGTAAGAATTGCTAGTTGAGGACACCATAAAAATATGTCAAGAATTCAGCTCTGACTTGTCTGGATTCCTCCCTCTCTCCCTCCCTATTTCCTTCCCTCCCTCCTCGCCTTTCCCTCTCTCCTCCGCACAACCAGTTCATCACACATGAGTTGAGCTAATAGACGAAACTGGCCCTGTCCTTTCCTCTTGGAGTCAAGCATCTTTACTCTGGGACAACAGACCTTCAAGACTTATTTTCTCCAAGTAGAACTTGAGTCTTATCTTGCTAGTCTGACCATTCGAGCTTCATTATTTCATTCAGAAAACATGACAGTTTTTACTGTGTGGCAAGAATTGTGCCGGCATGGAAGTCAGAGCACGAATCAGGGCTCGGACACGTGTCGTCCCGGCTGGTAAAGAGGACAGATGTATAAACTGTCAGCTGTGGTTCGGTACAGCAGGGAGGTGATGGAGAGGATGGGGATGCTCAGCCAGAAGCAAGAGGAGGGGCTGCCTCCTGAGCCAGCTCTCCATCGGCAGGTGGGACTTGTTGCCATGGTTCATCTCTTTGCTCACACGGGACCTAAGAGGAACACCAGGCCTCCCTCTAAGGGGGGCAGGGGCTGGGGCTGTGCCCTGCCTCTCCATCTAGCCTCCAAATCAGCTCCCAGGCCTCTTCCTCCCTGGAGCCCCAGAAGCACCTGTACCACATACCATGTGGTAATCCCTTATTTTCCCAGGGCAGGGAGTCAGTTTCATTTGCCTTGGACGCTGGGCAAATGTGTGAAGTCTTCACTTGACTTTCTTAGGCTTTTAGACAGAAAAAAGTAAGAGGGCCTGCCTACCCCTGCAACCTCCGAGATGTTTCTCGTTAACACGTCTTATCACAGTCTGGGCAGGGAACCTGCCCAGGTGGGGCCCAGGCCTCGCTCTGGAGCTGGGCCAGAGGGGAGAAGGGTGGAGAGCCCAGTGCATGGGCAGCAGAGCCTGCTTTTCCCTTCTGGCCTCGGGTCCGGGTGTGTCTTCAGGAATGTACTCCTCCCTCGCGCCAGCTGCTGGCCAGAGCGCTCCTCCTGCCGCCCTGCCCTGCGATCCGTGGCTGAGCCAGCCTGCGGGGATCGGGCTGTAGGACACGTTTCTGCTTCGTCCTTGGGGCCCTGCTTCTGGGCCCTGGTGAATGTTGGTGCCCGGTGAGGACATGCCGACATCCAGGCGAGCCTTCTCTTCCGGCTGGGAGTTTCTGGTGACTCCGGAGGGCACCAGAGGGCCCCTGCAGTCACAAGATGTCTGTCTGCAAGTCATTTACGCAGCAGAGCTCAGAGCCCTTTCATGTAACCACAGTTCCCACTACAGCCACATCAAAGATCGCTTTTGTAATCAGTCATAGGCAAAGGGTGCATGTCACAGGCTGGGTAAGGGAGGAAGGCTGTTTGAGGGGAGCTCTCAAAGGAGACAGCAGTGTGAGGTGGAGAGGCCCCTGGAAAGCCAGCATGTGACCTGCTCATAGGAAAACAGACGAAGCTCCCTGTCTGCCAGTGACTGCCTTCCCAAGGCTCCTACCCAGAGCCCTGTCTCCTGGACCCACATGCATCGGCCTCACCCTCCCTCCCTCCCTGGTTTGTGAGACAGCGAGTCTGGAGCAGTGGACAACCAGTGAAGCAGGCCTGGGACTTGACAGAAGCTGTACCAATGCTCCCCACCCCCAGCCTGGTTCAGAATTCGGCCCCCAGGAGCCCCGCCCGCAGTGGCTGGCAGCAGCCTGGAGCCAGACTCCCCCAAGTGTCAAAGGGCTCTGAGGTTGCAGCAGTTGGTCTCTGGTGGCTAGTGCCACAAGCGCCAAGGACAGCAGACACCCAGCAGGGCCAGGAATCCAGACCGGAGCTGGTTCTGAATCTGTGCTTTTTTGGAAGCAACAGGTTTTCCCCAGGGCACAGCCAGGACCAGGGGTAGGCCTGGGCTTCGGGGTGGGGGTCAGGCTGTGTGTGGGAACCAGCAGCTCCTCCAAGAGAGGCACTTATTTATAGTCTTCTCCCCGGCCCCAAATAAACCGAGAGCAGCTGGGAGCCTGTGGGTAAATGCAGAGAGCAGCAGAGACAGGAAATCAGGGTCTCTGCGTAATGAGTTCCAGCCACTCCAGAAAGGGGAAGCCAGACGAGGAATTTTCTTCAGGACTGTTTCCCTCTGGCAGGCTCTGGTATTATCACCAAAAGAATGTTCCTGCATGTGCGTGTGCGTGTGTGTGTGTGTGTGCGTGTTTACAACTCCTGTCCAAGTCTGTCTTTTGCCCCTACCTTTGTGTTAGGTTTGCGCTCCCGCTGGCTCTGCATCTCCGCGCGGTGCCCGCGTGCGTCTGTGGGGGCGGTGGGGGAGGATACTGGAGCCTGGGCCGAGCCCTTGCGTATCTGAAGCTGTTTAGGCAAAGGCTGGAGGACACAGGCCAGGGAAGTGGGGAAACTTGAACACAGCTTGACGTTCCTGAGGGGGAGGGGCAGAGACAAGCAGGAGGAGAGAACTTGGTCCCTGGCCAGGAAAAGGGTTTTTCATCCAAGGAGTCTAACTGCGGACATGGGTGCCCAGCATGGATGGGGACATTGATGTTTACAAGCATTTTGCGTGGCTGAAGAGGGTAAGTGAATGACTGCTTTGTCTGGGTCTCCCTGGAGATGAGTGAGGGGAGAGGCCTTTTGGAGGGGGGGGTATGTGTGCTGAGGGGGGAGGTATTTATCCTGCAAAGCCCTGTGTGGCCAAGTTCTTCATGAGAATCTAATTATAGACACCAGGGAGAAACAGCCAGCTGTCTTTGTTCCTCCTCTGACATTCTGGTGAACGAGCCTCTGTCCCGAAAGGCCGAATGGAGTGAGGAAAGTTAGCTGCTGTAACTTTGGCACTTAAACAGTTCGAGACTCTAAACACCGTGCCCAGAAAAAGGTGTCCACAGCTGCTTTGGGGTTTGAGGACACTGACTGGGAGCTGCTCCCTTTGAAATGCACTGAACTTGGAAGTTGTGGAGCTCATTCTCAGCTCTGATGTTATCCAGTGCGGAGAGGAGTGAGCTGTCAGTGGAAAGAGCGTCTGCGTTTCCGGAGGCAGGCTTTCTCTTCTCGGGAGTTCTCTTCTGAATGCTCTGAAGCTCCAGGGTTTGGGTTGCAAGTTGTTCTTGCCCTTTCTCAAGGGGATGAGTTCGTGTGAGCATGCTGTGTGAGCGAGGAATGAATGGATGTTGGGCGCTGGAGTAGCATCTGCACTCCCAGAACTCAGGCTCTTTTCCTCCTTTGTGACCCTCTTAAAATTGGCTAAGAGGGGTATCCATTTATTTTCACACCAAGGCTGAATGTTTGCAGAGGCAGGAAGGGCAGAAGCAGCTGACAGATAAGAGATCTGACCTTGTAACCGGGGAGAAGCAGAAGGGACAGGAAGTACCCAGCTCAGAGGCCCCGACCCAAACACCCAGCACTGTGCCTGTTGGCTTTTGCGTGCACCCTCCACATCGCGCATTAGCAAATATTTGAGGTCCGGGTACTGGGAGTCCAGTGGTGAGCAAAGCAGAACAGTCTGCCCTGGTAGATCTCCTTTAGTGCGGGAGATGGAGATTAAGCAGTCCCAGTAAACAGACCCCAAATTACTTGATAAATGCAGTGAGGAGGAGCAGAGGCCCAGGAGGGCTACTGAAGGTGGAGCAGGAGCCTCAGGGAGTCCTCTTTAAGGAAGTAACACTTCACCGAAATCCATCCGAAAGAGAAGCGGGAGTGAGTCAGGTGAAAAACAGGAGGAAGAACATTCCATGAAAAGGGGATAGTTTGAGCAAAAGTCAGAAGGCAGGAGGGAGTGGGGCGAGTTTCAGGGGTGAGAGGAAGCCAGATCAGTGACCGTGGGGAGAGGCAGGCGAATGCCAGATCGCACGGGACAGCCAAGGCCACAGTGAGGGCTGCGGCTGGGTGGTTTGTATAATGGGACTCACAGCAGAGAAGTGGCATGGGATACACTGGGGGATCCAGTTTGTATTTTAGGAAAATGGCTCTAGCTGTGATGTGGTGTATGGTAAGCGGTGCTGCAAAAAGCGAGGCAGCTGAGCAAAATTAGAGAGCTCAAGGGCTCGTCGTTATCAACTAGTCAAACCCCTCATTTAACCAAGCCCAGGAGAGGCCAAAAACCTCATGGCTATTAGTGTTGTAGCTTTGAGTGGTGGTGCAGCCTGACCTTGAACCCTGTTCTCTCTCTCTCCCAGTCCAATTCTCTTTCCTCATCTCTTCTGCCAAATATGTAAAAAATTATGGGTTTAGAACCCAGCAGAAATCCTGTCTGTGCTCAGTCCCTGCTCAGCTCTGGGATGGGGGCATCGCAGTGAGCAGAGAGCATGCTGAAGACACCAGACATTCTGGCAAAGGTTTGCATCCATCATCTTACACATTTAAAACGCCTCATTAGGGAGATACTGGGTGGGGTTGGGGTAGGGTGATAGATAAAGAAGGATACGTCCCATTGCATAGTCTTTCTTTTCCTATATCCAAAGTGAGGCTTTTTACCCAGGAGGTATCCAGCCATGTTGTGCCTGGGATGCTGGTGCCCTGTCCCAGCCACTGGGGCAGAGATAATGCTGCACCTTGAGGAGACCTTCTGTCTGTGGAGGAACTTATTTGAATGTGACATCATGTAAGAAGGCCCTTGCTGTCCTGAGACCAGGCTGTGAGCTCTGGCTCCTGAGGGCAGTTGAAAGTCTGCTGAGGGAAGCTCTAGGTGAGGAGACTTCACCCCATCCCACCCCCACCACCAGGTGACTCATAGCAAAACAGTTATTTTTCTTCTACTTAAATAGAATTTTAAGGAGCATTCAAAAAAGCAAAGCAAGGAGTATTGGATATATCATAGGCAGTATAACCAGAGTATCTTTCCTTTTCTCTATCCTAAACCCTATTGCCAGATCCTTCTTTTTAAAATACCCTTTTCATCCCATGGCCTTGATCATAAGCTCCCAACACTTGCCCCCAGTCTGGAAGAGAAAACCCAGGCTCCTCTGTTGGGTTGGCCTTTGAGACCTTTTACAACCCAGCCTCAACTTACCTTTTTAGTTCCATCATTTATATCTACTCTGCTGGGCTCCCAGGTATACTCCCTCCCTTTTCTGAGCTTATGCCCAGTGCCCTCCTTCTCTGATTCCCACCCACTTCATCTGACTCCATCAAGGCCCTTTCCATCCGTGCCTCGCTGACCTCACCCCTGTAGTGGACTCCTCCAGGAGGGCGGGTCTCCAGTACTTCCTGTCTGCCCAGCTCCCCCACCCTTCCCCAAGCAAGGTGGCTTGGAGAGCAGGTTTCTCTTAGCGCAGAGTTTTGAAGGTGGGAACACTGGCTCCTTCACTTTCCCATGCAGAGGTGGTGGTTCTAGAAGAAGAGGTGCCTGGATGAGGTGTGACCTGGTGGGCAGTCTAGGAGCCCTTGCCCTTTGACCAGCCCAGGAAGGCAGTGCCTCGGAGCAAGACAAAGTCTTTGAATTTGAGTCAGTGAAGGAGATGCCTGTGGTCAGGGAGGCACAGAGCCTAGAGGGGAGGCATTTGCTCAGAAAAGAAACATTATTCAGTGGCCTTGGAGTGGGGAGTGGATACTGTGTGCTATTAAAGAATATGTGGTTTTAGAAAGGCCTGGAGGAATCTTGGTTTTGCTACCCTCATCAGCTATGTGATCTTAAGGAAGATAAGTGCCTGCCACATACAGGTTTTGTGAGCCTCAAGTAAGATACTATATGTAAAATGTCTGGCATAGTGCCCTGAACATAGGAAACACTCAGTAAAAGTTAACTGCTGTTGCCCATTACCAGGTGGGGAAATCGAAAGAGGAACAGATGGGACCAGTTTGGTTCTCTCCTAGCTGTGCATCTTAGGCCATTCATTCCTTCAGTTCTTGGTCCCTTTTCACATTCCAGGTCAAGGTCTCAAACCAGAGCATACTAAGGTCCTAGAAGAGGCAGCTGCGAGCTGCCCACTGTGAGTAACCAGAGGCCCCAGTGGCTGCTGGCTCTGGCCAACTTGGCTGTGACCGCTGAGTGCAAGCTGACCAGAGCTGGTCCTCCAGCCCCTTCCCCAACAGACAGAGCCCAGGAACAACATAATCCCCTGCCACCCCTCAGCTGTTTGATTTCTGACTGATTCACCCACAGCTTATACCTGGCCTGTTTTGAAATGAGTGACTCCAACCTCCATAGTCATGAAAGAGCCTAAAAGTAGCTCCAAGCAGGGTTCATTTTCAAGGGATAGAAATCACAGCACTATCAGCATCTTCACACTATTACTGGCTTCTAGCACTCTCAGTGCTTAAGCCAAATTCCAACCCAAAGTCACAAAGAAAGTGGAATCACCGTGGATCCCCATCCAGTTGACTTGGGTCCTGCAATAGAATGTGGAATGAACACAAGCTGCTACTGTGAGACTACTGTATCATCTGGTGCTCAACTGGTTGAGCCAGTAGTCCGGCCATTTGGGGCAGAAGAGCTGCAAGGACAGATAGACACCCAGGCATACTGGACATTGCTTTGCCTTGTACTCAAGTCAGACTGCTGTGAAAGCTGGAGGAGCAGGTGGCAGCTTCTGTGAAAGCTGCTCCCTACCAGCTAAGAGCACAAATCCTGGATCGAACTCCTGGAGTTCACATCTCAGCTCTGTGTGACCTTGAACAATTGATTTAACCTCCCTGGGATTTAATTTCCTTGACTTTAAAATATGGATAAATAATTTAATTTATGCAGAGTGCTTAGAAGGTCCTTCATGAGTGTTAACTGAGGTGATGATGAACTTGACCACAGCAGTCAGCCTATGGTTACTATGGTTACTCTAGAGCTTTGAACCTAACCTTTGTTCTGGGCAGAGAAGTTTTTTAAAATTTATTTTCTTTCTTTCTTTTTTTTTTTTTTTTAAATAAGTTTTTAATTTATTTTAGAGAGAGAAGAAGGGAAAGGGAGAGAGAGAGAAAAACATCAATTGGCTGCTTCCTGCACACTCCCTGCTGGGAAGGGAGCCCGAAACTGGGTATGTGCTCTGACTGGGAATTGAACTGGCGACCTCTTGGTGCATGGGACAACACTCAACCAACTGAGCAACACTGGCCAGGCGGGACAGGTGTATTTCTGAGGACCCCAAGGCAGGAGCACTGAGAAGCAGCTATGGCTTTGAATAACGATACACAGTGGTTAGAGCTGTCACACTGGGGAGCTGACTGCCTTAGGATTTTCCCACACTCTGTGCTTGCAAACCAAATGGCACCCTTATGTGACCCCTTGTCTGCCCCACTTGACCGTTCTTGAACCAGCTCTTTCCCCATGTTCAGCCAAGTACAATGCTGATAACAGGCCTCCTGGGCCGTGCCAGTCAGGGAATGCTGCAGGATTGCCCTCGCCCAGTGTCCCTGAGAGTGTACCAGAGCATTTGTGGAGGGGGTGCTCTCCTGGCAGAGGCCGGGCAGGCTGGGACAGAGTCATGCTGCTGGGGATCCTGCATGGCCCGCAGCCATGGCATCAAGCACACGTCCCATCAGAGCTCTGCAGAGATCTCACATGGCTCTCCCTTGGCCAAGCTACAGTGGAGCGGCCAGGCGGGGGCCAGCTAGCATCATGGAATCCGACCAGCCACGCAGGGCAGAGGGTGATGGCTCTGCGGAGGCTGCCCGTGGTAATTCGGCTGGAAAGCTCGTGCTTAACCTAAATTTGACATGACTTCTGGATTGTAACAAAGAATAATTCACATTTTATGATTGTTCATTACTAGCTATTGATATTCTCAATGTGCTCGTTATAAATATGCACGTAGCACGCAGTACTTATAGTATGTCGTAAAATTCTTATAAAGAGGGAAAAGTTGTGGCCATGTAGGTATGACTCAAAACACAGGCATCTTTTCAGGGACAAAATGGGAAAGTGAGCACGTCCTCAGCTGTGTGCGCCCCGGGCACAATTCCAGTCTCTTAGCCCGCAGTGGTGCTGTGTCTCACTTAGGCCACATTTTGAGTTTTCCAGCCGGAAAGTATTTTGCTTCTTGTTCCCTTAGGTTTTTGTTACAGGTCTTTACAGATACTTCATAGGTGTCCTGATCAGAAACATTGCTTTGTTTTGTTCTCTTGCACAAAAAGAGTTAATTAAAACTGTCAGCACAAGGGATGAACTGCTTCTAACTCTACTTTGGTCTTTTGGCTCAAACAAAGCCATTTAAATGATTTCTGTATTTCCACAATCATTCAGAAACTGTTTGTATTACACAGAGGAAATATTAGAGCCTCCTGCTATAAAGAGCACTCTGTACTTCCATTCCCACGTGTTTTGTGTATAAAAGCCTAAGGGATCCTCTGTGTCACTCTCTGAGGTATACTTTTCTCTATTTAAAGGGTGGGACGTCTGAGATGAGGTGACCTACCTGAGATTACGCAAGGTTAGAGCCATTTCTTGCTGCCCTTGTTCTGCAGAGAAGGTTTAACCCCACCCCTTCCCCCAGTTGATACCCAAGGTCCTGTAGCATCTTGTATCATTCCCTGTCTTTACCCTGTCATTTACCTGTCTTGTTCTACATGGGAAATAAGAATGGAGGCCACCAGTGGTGGATAGGAAGCCGTCATTCCACACACAAAGGAGACTGGGTGCCTTTTTTGTCCCAGTACATCCCACACAGACACACCCTGTGCCACAAAGTAGATTCCCACTGACCCTTGATGATAATCCTGGTCGACTCAGAACTGGCAGCAGCATCTTCAAAATTGCCAATTCAAGCAAATCAAGCAACAGTTGGCAGAGTTCCTTTGTAATTTAGTTCTATATCCCAATAGTAGGAATTCTTTCTTGTAAGTCTGTTTCCAAAGAGTAGATTTCAGTCAGTTGATTGATCAGTGTAATCTCCCTTTAATATAAATGTGTTAGCCTGGACTTTTGGTTGCAAGTAACAGAAGCTCTGTTTGAACCAGTACAGACCAAGGAGGGACTAACAGGAAGGGCGGGGGTGTACCTCTGCCTTTAGACAGCATGAACTGGGCATAAGAATGCCACCGGCCTCTATTTTTTCTTGGCTTTCATTTGTTTCTGTGCATGTTGGCTTCATAGTTGACTCCGCCTGCAAACCAGCTTCCTCCACATGGAAGGGGACATGGTCACCGACAACCTCAGAACCTTCTAGCACCACCCACTACCATGTTCTGTTCCCATGTTTAAAAAGTCAGAGGGAAGATTCCAGCCAGCCAGGCTTGGATCAGGTGACTGGGAGGTGAGGCTTAGCGATAAAAGATGACAGCCCTTACTTCTGCCATGTGGTCACAGTCAAGGTGATGACCCCAGCCTATTCTGGGCAGACAGGCAATAGATTTTATTAAAGAAGAGTTCAGAAGAATTCTGTCTATATTGGTCTTCTCTATTCCTTTTCTTTAGCAAAGGGGAAATAGACTAGTTTGAGCCTCTCTGCAATTGATGATAAGGTTTCTTTAGGGGAGGAGGGCTTAGATATCCTCTAATAATCTCATCTCTAGTTAAAATGCATTGTTTCCCAAGATATGGAAACATACTTTATTTCTTGAGTCTGCTAGCATCCAGCTCTTGGTACATGAGGAACTTACTATCCCCAGCATGATAGCATTCTGGGTCTTTTAGGAACAGATCCATAATCTGTAAGTGTCAAGGCCCTGTGTTGTCTCTGTTCCTGAGGACTCTCAGCAATATCACCATTAAGGCCTGGGAAAGACCTTGATCTGACAATTCTGGTCTATGTTTTATATTTGCCTCCAAAAGATCTGGGTTTTAGAGGCTGGATTCCTTGGATTCAAGATTTTACTGAGACTCTTGAGAGCAAAGCTTTGATAGAAGCAGGGGTGGTTTAGCTTCAATAATGTTGCCTAAAGTTTCTGACTTATTGACAGTATACATATAAAAAGAACTCCCTGTCCTGATTCCATTCTGTGATACAAGGGAGGAAGCATGTTGCACTGTGGCATTCTTCAGTCAAGATACAAGAGGACATGGAAATGTCAGTCTGTTGTTGCAATTTCACATATTTCTTGGTCCCTCACACTATCTATAGGTAACTGGATCATAGAATCAGAAGCTCTGACTGGGAAGTTTTTATAGGAAGATTTATTTTCCCTCTGTCATATTTGTAGAAATAACCATCAAAACAGAAGAGGGGAAAATTTGATCAAATAGATGAGTAACACAGTTCAGTACATTAGTTGTCTATTGGACAAGTCTACCTAGGGGTTACCATCATTGGTTGAGTAAAAATGATCTTTTTCTTATTTATATTCATCAATGGAATGAGCATCCTCAATAGGACAGAACAGGGTAGAAATTCTCTTTTAAATACACTTGCCATCTCAGAGTGGGGAGGAATGGAAATTCAGTGTGTAGCATCTTTCAGAATTCAATTTGATTTTCTCTCCTCCATGGATAGCCAGCATGGTTCTCTCAATCTGACTTCATGCATGGAGAGCTGGGCAACCACTCTGTCACTGATTTACCTTGTAGAGAATACTGACAAGACTTTTCAGAGACTCCCGAACCTGGAATCACTCAGGGACCCAGATATATGGCCTCGGTACTGATCCAAGCATTCTACCGCAGTTCCACGGTTAGACTCAGGGAGCAGGTGTACCCTGACAAAGCAAGTTCTTAAAGTAGGGCAAAACAGAGCTGTGTCCCAACTCTGTCTTTTTAAACACATGTCTGCATAATTGGAATGGTATTTACACAGCCACGTGACCTTGATGCCTTGATGATACATCCATTTCGCAATCTAAGAATGACAGCAGGAAATGATTGAACTTGTTGCCCAACTACTGAAACAAAGAGCATATACATTTATGCACCTCGGCTCAGATCCTCACTTTCGGCTGATGGATGTTAGCATTCAACAAGATGATTCTAAAATAATCTTCTTGGCCCTGTTCTTAGATGCTTTCCAGTTTCTTCTTCAAGTGGAGGTGGCATTTTATTCTGGTCTGTGCTCTGCTAGGAGATGGCAGTTTTGTTAAGCTGTCAGTCTTATCTGGATTGTGAAAACATGGCTCTGTACTTCACTAAATGCCACTTCTGTCTGGGACATTCTCTCCATTTCACTGCTGTCTAATACCTTTCAAAGCCTGCTAGAGAACAGCAGTGATCTTGGTAGACTGTATGAGAGGAAGATGCCCTGTTACTCCAGAACAGTGATTTGGGGTGAGGGAGGGACCTTGCTGCCATGAGCATCACTGTCCTTCCTGCCGTGAGCCACATCTGGTCCAGAGTGGCTGCTGGGAGAGGAGGCGCCCCTCAAGGCTGTCGGAGGAATAAAGTACCAGGAACCACTATCCTAGATACTCAAACAGTGCTTCTAGATTTTAAAATGTATTTTAATTACTCAAGAAAATAAACATATTTTCCTAAGAAACTCAAATATTATGGTTAAGGTAAAAGTCCATCTTGATCAAACCTCCCATCTGCAGTTTTTTGTCCCACAGACACTTCCCCAGAGGAGAGCACTGTTAAGGGTTGTTCTGTATCCTTCCAGACACTTGACCTACTTATTTTCATATAGGTATCAATACCTATGGAGTTGGATAGTGTTATTTTCTAGTACCACACTGTATGAGCCTGTGCATCTTGCTATTTTCACTAATATGTCTTACATTTTTATAATGGTCCATACATATCTACCTCATGTTTTGTTGGCTTTTTAAAAATTTATTTATTTATTTATTTGAGAGAGAAAGAGAAAAAGAAGAAACATCTATTTATTGTTCCATTTACTTATGCATTAATTGGTTGCTTCTTGTATGTGCCCTGACTGGGGAGCGAACCTACAACCTTGGTGTATTAGGATGATGCTCTGACCAACTGTGCTACCCGGCCAGGGCCTTACCTCATGTTTTAATATGCTGCAAATTGTCTATAATATGAATAAACCACAGTTTAGTTAGCCACTTCTCCATTAATGGACATTTAGGGTCAGACAGAATTTTCAAACCTTGTTTGAAGTAAATTCTCATTCAATCCTGATATATACAACAAAATTTATACTTGGTCTGCTCCTCAATTAAGTGATAACAATAGAAAGTGTACCAATTTAATACATTGTAACTTGGGCAAATTATCCATTTGTGCCTTCTTCATACATTGTGCCTCAGTTCCTTTATCTGTAAAATGGGAATAAAAGCGGCACTCACCTCCTGAGGTTGTGGAAAGGAGTAAATGAGTTAGTGTATGTCAGGTGCTCTCCACAGTTCCTGCACCTGTGAGCACTACCTAAATGCCTGCGGTGGTGTTTATTGCTCTGTGCCTGGACCACGTGGTACTGGTCTCCGTAGAATTGCTTTGGCCTTTGGCCCATGTCATCCATTAACCTATTTAGAGGGTGCCACAGGAAAGCAGTGAGTTGTCCTGGGCTCGGTTTACTGTGAGGATATCATCATGGATATTGTTGCACCCATTGCACACAATCTCTGTGAAAACAAGAGGAGTTTCTCCCTTCCTCAGGAATAGTTGTGCTTCTCCCAGGCAGTCCCTTTGACTTTACTGATCTGCGCATCTATCTATTCATCATGCTTCCCATAATCCACTGACTGCTGGGGCGGATCCAGATTTTGGATCTACTTCTAGTCTAGCGTGTGTTATAGACCCTACGGCATGTACTTTGTGTATTAACTGAACTTACGACCAACGTCAACTTTCTTACTCTCCTATTGTTTTAAAACTAATGAAAATAACTGCCTCCGTGGGTGAGTGTATGGGTTGACCTTTTGTCGTGATGAAGAACCTGCTGCTTCTTTGGACTGAGGCACAGCTGGTGCGGTGGCTTGCTGAATTCTCCCTTTGGTCTTCTCCCCTTCACGTCCTGCTGGAGAAGTGGCAGCTACCGTGCTGGGTGTCCCCATGCACACGCTGACTTTGGCACTGGGGTTGGACGTGCAGAGCTTCACTTGGGTGCCTGGGTCCTTTCCTGTTCTCTCCACCCCCTGAACATCACCATCATGTGAGCTCCTTGACAGAGGAGCATTTGAACTGCTATTGATAATTATTTTCCTCTCTTTTCTTATAAGATTCTGAGAAAATGTAGGTTATAATTATATCCTTAAATACTAGTCAGAGAGTTTGACCACGTGTGGTCTGGAATATGAATTAATGTAACAACAATAAACTGCCATCAACACAAAGGAGCCCTTTGTGATTGTAAAGGCCCTTTGTCTACTGTGTGAAAGAGCTTCCGTAACAATGAACAAGATGCAGACTGCAGAGAGGCTGGTGCAAAAGGCAGTGGTGTGGCAGTGGCTTTGGGCCCTGTCTAGCCTGTGCCTGGCACAGCCACCCTGGGAACTGGCCCCTGGGCTCACCCTCCCACTGCATCTTCAACAGACTGCCAGTGCTTCTCTCCCAAGTGAGACTCCTGGCTTAAATGCAGAATGCTTGGCCCCTGTGTACTGTTCTAGGGCTGGGCCTGGCTCTGCCACCTGCCCTCACCTAGGCAGTTCACTGGGGAAGGGGTGGGGCAAGGGAAGGAAGGAGGTGCCCTTTCTTAATGGAGGGGGATTGGAAAGCCCCTTCTGAAGGTTGGAATGTGGGGAAATGGGCTTAGGAGAAGGGAACCAACTCCTGTGCCAGAGTTCCTCTGTGACCCCCTTCTCTTTTTTTCTTCAAATCCTCACCCAAGGATATTTTTTCCATTGCTTTTCTTTTTTTAAAAAAAATTTTTTTAAAACATATCTTTATTGATTTCAGAGAGAGGAAAGGAGAAGGAGAGAGATAGAAACATCAATGATGAGAGAGTCATTGATAGACTGCAGCCCGCAACCCGGGCATGTGCCCTGACCGGGAATCGAACCCCGATCGCCTGGATCCTAGGTCGACGCTCAACTGCTGAGCCACGCCCGGCCGGGCTCCATTGCTTTTCAGATAGAGTGGGAGAGAGAGAGAGAGATCTGAGAGAGATACGTTAATTGTTTGCCTCCTGCACATGCCCCAACTGGGGCCAGGGATCGAGCCTGCAACCAAGGTATGTGCCCTAGGCTGGAATCGAACCTGGGACCCTTCAATCCGAGGCCTGACACTATCCCCTGAGCCAGACTGGCTAGGGCTGTGCCCTCCTTCTTTTGCACAGTCATGACTTTCCCTTGGGGCAGAGGGTACCTTCCTCATGAACATTGGATCATCGATTCCTCTGCAGTGCCCAGATTATTATGATTGTCACTCCCCCATTTAGCAATAGGATCTACTTTTCAGACTGTCAAGCCCCTGCACGGCCTCTGGTGGGCCTCTGGTTTCAGCCTTCCTTTCAGCGCAGAGGAAGGGAGTGTTTGGTGGCACTGGGCCAGCTCTGTTCCATTAGCAGCCACCTTCCTCCTCCCCCACCACACCCAGGTCAGACACACCCCGAAAGTGTCTGCAGCTCCTGTCTCCGTTCAGGGCATTTTATGAGATTCTGCCTCCTCTGCCATTTCTAACCTTCTCCCTTTCCTCTGTTTTCCATGGTTTCTGGCTACTTTCCATTTACGGTGGTTTTTTCTCTGTGTTGAGGTCCCTTTGGGGTCCTTCTGGGTTATTTGGGTTCTTCTCAAGATGTCTCATCATGCTTGCTACTCTCAACTCTAGCTCTGTAGAAACACAGCGTGCATGCCTGCCTGGCTGCCAGAGCCCTTATCCAGGGGGGATTGGCCACCTCTGGAATGGACGTGCTAGTAGATGCGGGGCCTTGCAGTTGGCATCCGCATCCTCCATGCCCACTGCGATGTTCAGGACAGACCTCCATGCTGTGAGGCGTGCCTTGGCTCTGGAGAGCCCTGGCATGAGAGTTAAGAGATACCAAGATCTGTGCGGGAGTCATTCCCACATAGTTCCTTGGTGAATAGTGCCAGCTCCCTGGGCTCCTCAAAGAGTAGAACCACATTGCTGTTGGTGCCTCTGGCAGGCTATGCCTCCAGCTAAACCAGACCCAACACATCCAGTCAAGTCGAGCACCACTGGGTCTGGAGCTCCACGGAGGCCTTCCTGGCCAACGGTGAGGTCATCTGGGGGGTGGTTTTGCCAACTTGCAAAGCACACCTATCACCAGCATCTGAGCAGGTTCTCCGTGTAGTCGTTTTGGAATCCTGCGGTTTCCTGTTTAGGTGGGCGGTTTTGCACATATAATCAGTGAAACTGCCCACAAATATTGCATACTTCATTTGGAAGTTAATAAGATGTTTTTCCAAATTTTTAAATACATTCCCCCTCCCCTTGTCTTTAGTCCCAGGTAAATCACCACAGTGCTGCTAGTAATGAAACATACCAGGAACGCTTGGCACGTCTAGAAGGAGACAAGGAGTCCCTCATATTACAGGTGAGTTCTTTTTGGTGGGAATCCTGTTGCCTCCAACTCTACAGCTGCTCTAAGTGGGAGAGAAGTACAGGGATTTTCTCTGTTGGATTTATCTTGCGCCCAAAGCGTATGGCTTTTAGAAAGACTTTCCTGAAACAAAGCAGAAAGTAACTGCGGGCACAATTTAACTCTGGCCTTGGCTTTGGGGGCTGTGAATGTATTCATTTATTTATCATGGATTACCGAGCACCCACCTCTCTACACTGGAAGCTCTGTGGCCAGGCGGGTTAATGGGGCCTTGTCTTCTGGGAGCCCAGGAATCTTGCAAGGATGATAAGCTGTGTCCTCATGTCACTAATGAAGCAGCCATGAGTGATCTGGGCCTAAGGGTGCATGTTAATGGGATCAGGCCCAAATAATCTGGAGGTGAATTTAGACCCAAACTTTGAGGCCAAATCCCCTAGATGGTAACATGAGGTAATAAGCCTTCGATGGCTCTCTTGCTTCAACAAGAGGAACTCCAAAACTTCTCATGGAGAAAGACAGTCAGAGGAGCACTTTTAGTTCTGAAAACGTGCATTCCCTGGTAGGCCAGAAAGCGGAGCCTTCTTCCAGGAGATTTATTGCTGTGGCAGGGGCTCTCTGCTATGTTAGCTCTCAAGGGCATGGATCAGCATCAGGGTCTGGCGTGGCAGGGTCAGGGAATAATAATACCCCAATCCTAGCGTTTTAAGAAGCTTGAAGGGTGCTGGACAAGACAAGTAGTGGAATGGAGGAGGGAGTGGTCAGGGTTGTGGAGCCCTCTCCAGACTGTGGGCTTTAGTCTGGAGCCCTGGAGTTAGCACGAGATTTAAGAGGCTGTGGTATGTTCGTTTATTTTTATTTTATTTTACCTTATTTCTTTTATTTCACTTCATTTTATGAATGTGAGAATAATAAATGATTATTTAGAAACTTTGGAAAATCAGAAAGAGTTTAACATTTTGGCCTTTTTTTTTCATTTATCCTACCCCTATCTTAAATAATGAAGCTCATACAAATTATACAATTATACAATTATATAGGTTTTTTCCTTCACTTCACTGATTTTGTTCATTAAAAAATATTTGTGGGCTTACAGCTTGGCGGACACTGGTTGTAGATGCTGGCGATGCAGCAGTGAAGAAAACAGGCTAATCAGTCCCTGTTCGTGAGCTTCCATTCATGTGTGTGTGTGTGTGTGCGCGTGTCTGTGTCTGTGTGTGTCGACAGCAAACCTGTACACAAAATGCTTCAGGCGGTGATCAATATTATGGAGAAAAATAGAGCAGTGTAAGGACTGTGTGGTTAGGGAGGACCTCCCCTGATAGGAGGACACTTGGAGGGAGTTAGGGAGGGAGCCACTTGGGTGCCTGGAGAAGCACATTCCAGGCCGAGGAAGTGGTGGGTCCAGCACACACGTGAGGTAGGGGTGTGCTCCATGTGTGGGACGAACAGGAAGGGCCATGTGGCCAGCGTTGGTGTTGGTGACCTGCAAAGATGCCTTCAGACTGGCATCAGGGGCCAGGTTATGGAGTGAGTTAGAGCACAGCTGTTTTGAGGAATGTGTAATTTGAAACACCATCCCAATGAGATGATTAATGAAAGTATCCAATTTAGAATTTTGCAGCAAACACTAAGAAATTGCAAACTTTTGAACCAGAGGCCTTCATGGCTTGGAGGGTTACATTTTAATAAGGAAGTTCTGTTGGATCATCTCTTTGATGCTCATGGGTTTTTTTTAGAAACTTCCAAATTCTTGAAAAATCCTTATTTAAATAATTCTAACACAAATGAGAAACTTGCTTATCAGAAACGTCAGAAGTGGATCCTAGCGATCTCTGTTCTGCCAGGAGCTTGTGGACAGACTCACAGTTGCTCTCCCGTGATCACCACTGTTTCTAGTGGCCCCAGGAGGCGGTTAGACAAGTCCTCAGCATGGGAAGGCCTCTTGCTTAATACCCAGCGCAGCTCAGCCAGACTGAGTTAATTAAAGCCCTTGGCCCAGAAAGTTTTCCTGGGTTTACTTGTAGAAGAAAAAGGGAAATCACACAGAACAAAATACTTTGTTTCCAGAATTAGCTAAAAGCAAATAAAACCAAAATCTTTTATATCTTCATATATATGTTCTGAAGGCAAGGCTTTTCTTTTTTAACTTCTGTATCTCCTCCAGTGTCTAAAATTATGCATAGCATGGAGGAGCTCAAAAATATTTGTTTTATTATGTAAAGACCACATTCTAGTATCTTTATACCTCTTGTCCAGTTTTCTACACCTCTCCATTCGTAACGCTTAGAGTGAGTATTGAGGCTCCTCAGGACCCTGCAGCCCTGTGTATCTGGAGTGTGACTTGCGGCTCAGCTATAAGCTATGGATGCTACAGACCACACGTTATTCCTCAGAGTACCACCAGTGCGTGGCCCCAAGGCCCAGGTTGTGGTGCAGACCATATAGGTGCTAATCCCCACAGTAAGATTAACCATAACACATCCTTCCCAAGCAGAAACTCTGGAGCCCAGAGATCAAAGGCCACCTACTGGAATCCTACCCTTTTGAAAGTACAGTTA
Source organism: Miniopterus natalensis (assembly GCF_054644295.1). Lineage (NCBI taxonomy): Eukaryota > Metazoa > Chordata > Mammalia > Chiroptera > Miniopteridae > Miniopterus > Miniopterus natalensis. The sequence goes on from NC_142091.1 coordinate 43,185,133, forward strand.
GTAGATGCAAAGGAGAGACTGCTGATAGTGCAGGGCAGTAAAGATTCAAAAACCCACAAAGGTTTATGTTTTAGGTGGGCCTGGTTGGCAGAAGGTGCCCGTTTGTTTGGATTATAATTGAAACGTTAGCATACCGCGCGTCAACTCCAGGAATATGTTTCAATAATTCATTAGACACTCAGGAACATAAAAATGGAAAATGGAAAGCCTGAAGTAGCCACATTAATTTAGATCAGTTCCTGTGTAAGGGGAGAAAAAAAGAAAACGATCCTGGGGCAGTTTGCTAATAGAGCAGGCTATAAAAATCCTATCAGTATATATTTTAGGGTATAATTTAAAGAACCTATTAAAACTTATTTTTCTAAATTAATTCCAATAAATATTCCCAGTGTTCTTCAGAAAGACGACTTTTCCCTTCCACTGTATGTGCAACGTGGTTGTGTATGTTTATGACTGAGTCGTGTTTTGGCCTGTGAAGCACAAAAACCTTTCTGGAGCCAAGTTTTGTCAGCGCTAATACATGCCCTCTGCGTCCCACATTCCTTAATTGCTTCAGCACCCTGGCCTGATAGGTGAGCAGTTCTCACACCCTTCTGAGGGGTGAGGTCATTGGTTGGTCTCCACACAGCTTGGCTCCTCTTCCACGCTCTTCCACGTGAGGTGGCAGGAGCCCTGGAAGCCAGCCTGTGCGCCTGGAGGTCGGGGCTGCCAGAGCGAGCTCTAGAAGAGGGGCAGAGCAGGGCTTCAGCCGGGAGGCAGCTCTCGTGAGTGCTGGGTGCCTGTCAAGAGCAGGAAACGCCACCAACATTACTGAGGCGGTGGCCGAGACTCTCTGGCCATGTAAGAAAGCAACTGGAGTTTCCTCCATCCAGGACACTTCCCCCACCTGCCACCTCTCAAACAGAAAAGCCGTTTCTCCTACGTAAGGATCAGTGGTGTGGCTTCAGGGCTCAGCTCCAGTGGGGAGCCATCCCTGCTCCCCCAACGTTGCTTCATTTCCCTGTCAGGTGAGTGTCCTCACAGACCAAGTGGAAGCCCAAGGAGAGAAGATTCGGGACCTGGAGGTGTGTCTGGAAGGGCACCAGGTGAAACTCAATGCTGCTGAAGAGATGCTTCAACAGGTAAGTGGGGACGGGGCTGAAGGTCCTTGGGCTCTGCTGGACCGCATGTGTTCAAGCCCCTTTCGGTGGCAGGGCTGCAGCTCCCACTTTCCCACCCTTGGAGCTAGCACTGGCTGCTCAGTGCGTGCTGTTGGTTCAGCAGGTGAAACCAGCAGAACACTGAGCTTGCAGAGCAGGGGGGCGGGGGGGTGGCTGGCCTGCCAAGGCCACGGAGAACCTGCTGGGCTGGTTAGACAGATTCCCAGGCTGCACTTTCTCCTGGGCAGGCTCAGTGAAGGAGCTCTCTGCTGCCAATGTCACCCTCAAATTACCAACCTCGGCTTGACTGCAGGTGGCATCTAAGGTGTTAGAAAGTCAGTCGGTTAGCTTATTTTGTGTTCGTTTTCCACTCATTCTTCCCCATCTCACTCTTTTCCACAAAAGTATCACATAATATTTTAATATAATTTAATACACACCAAAATGAAAAATATAATTAGCTGTTCTCCTCCCAGTCAAATAAATCTCTGAAATGTCTTCTTATTTTCTTTTGGTCCGTCTGGTTATGTGTAGGTATAGTTTGCAAAGCCTGTTCACACCACAGATACAATTTATAGTCCTCAGATTTTCGTATGCTTCACATCATAGTTTTTTTCCATTTTAAAATTTTGCTGTATAGTTGTCTTTATCATCACTTATAGATATTTTTTAAGTGGAAGTATCATAGTTGACTGACTCTTCTTTCTACTCTTGAACAGTTTTAACCTATTGTAAATAATGAGCTACAACTTAGGAAGAATATTGAGTTTTTATCAAAAGTCTTTTCAGAATCTATTGAGAAGCTAATTAGAAATTTTATTTTATGAAGTTTATTAATATATCTAATTAATAGGTTTTCTTCACTTGCATCCTTCTTGCTTTTTAAGTTATTTTGAGAAATAAATCGTGGCTGAAGTTTATGGGTGTGGGCTTCGTAGCTCCTGGGATAGCACTGGTACTTAAAAGGTGCTCGATAACCATTTAAAGAATGAAAGTCAGTCCCTTCAAATGAGTGGGTTTGCTTAGATGACCACTTTTAATTTTTACCCCAAAGCTCTCATGTTTTTTATTGCTGTGATCAGCATAAAATTAAACTTGTTCTGTAATGAGAAGAGGCTTTGACTCCGACCTTTGGTCTCAGGATAAATCTCTCAGCTCCCTGATGTCTCTTAGCTTTGTTTGAGTGTGTTTGCAAAATGTTTTTTAAAAAGTCAGTATTTTTATGCAAATGGACTTATAAAAACTACTTCCAGCAGCTCAGCGGCTGTTCCTGGTTTGTTATTTTTTCATTACTCATTAATAAGTTACCACATTCTTGGCTCCATTTGACTTTCTATTTAAATTGTGTGCCATTTCTCTTGCTTGCCCTACTCCTGGAAAATCTGAGGAGCAATAGAAGTTGAGTCATTCTATTTTTTTCCATTTATTTTTAAGTTGTGAATCTTTCTTTTGAAAACCCAGGAAGGAAAATAGGCCGATAGAAAAATCTCAAATGGCAAAAAAGCATTTTTACAAAGAGTGCAGAGGACAACCCACTGGATTGTATTTTCCAGGCTGCATGAGGTGTGGTTTTGGGGTGGGGATGAGGGAGGAAGATGATGGAGTGTTGTAAAAACAAATCTAGACAGAAAAAGAAAATTTGGATGTGGAAGACATCCTGTCATAAAATTATCAGAAGGTGGACGTTTCAGGAAGGCAGTGCCTGGCTAGTAACCATGCCACGGAAGGTCAGAGAATGGCTGCACTGTGGTTCCTGAGTTCTCTGACCTCTGCTCCTTGCTGCTCTTCCAGGGCTGCCCTACTCCCTCTCTATGGCAGAGTCTCTGTCCAAGCAGTCACATTGGTTCCCAGCACCACCTGGGGAGTCTGTTGTGTCCTATGGACTGGATTTTAGACTTTTGAAAAAGCCTGAAGCTCAGTTACTTTGTATGTCATGTGCATTCTAAATCTTCTTTCTTGTGTGCTATGGGTTTGGTTGCAGGCATGTGGTTTGCATGTGCCAGTGACGTGGATGTCCTGGCTTGGTGTCTTTTGGAATATGGTAGTTCTTACTAGCCACCTCTAGGATTTAAAGATCTTCCTGAACTTAGCCATAATGTCACACTCATAACTTTCATTGCATGCTTTCAGTCTTTCAAGGCTAAAATAAAAGGAATGTGGAATACTCCTTCCTTGACCAATTCTGAGTTCACGTCATAGGAGCCTATGAGCCTCAGGTGTTTGCTGGACATGGTGGTACCTGAGCTTGAGATTTTTGAGTTCCTTGCTCCAGATCCCAAATTGAAAGTTCTGCTGTACATGTTGATGCTTTCCCGAATCCTGCTGGGTGCTGTCTGAAAAGACACTTAATTCTTGCAGCACAGCACTTACGCGATGACATTCGTAGCTTGGAGTACGCACATGTGTCTTCTGAACTGGGGGCAGGCAGAGACTTGCCTCATTTGACTGTGTTATCCTGGACTGCAGGGCCCTTGGCTTCTGGTGATAGGAGCAAGAATGACTCATGGCCTTGAGGCAGAGAATGGAGGCAAACAATTGCCTCTTTCTGCCAGTCCTCAGAAACCATTCCTGCCCTGAGCCAAGCCTGGCCTCCTGCTCAAAGGCCTGCAGAGCTCTGAACAGTTTCTTTCACTGTTATAGTCTGTGGCCTTCGCACTGCCCCCTGACACTGCTCCCCTTGGGCCGGCTGTCCCGCACACTAAGTGTGTGTTGTCTAAAGGAGGCAGCTGCTGCTCAATTCCAGCTGGTTGCCCATGTAGGCCCAGTGTTACTAGATATTCCCATTTTTCACAAGCAGCTGGACATCCAGATTTAAAGATACCTTTCTGTTTTAAAAACATTGATGACTAATTTAAATGGAAGAAAAAAAATACTGTTTGAACCACATGATATATACCATCAGGCCAAGCCAGGCCCACAGACCTCTAATCTGCAACCTCTGCTCTAGACTTTGTCCCCTCTGCTGGCTGGAATAGCACGTGGGGGACTCAGGAAACCCAAACCCAACCAGCATAGCCCAAGCCCTGTGCTTACATGGGCTCCAAAATCCCACTGAGCTCTCTCTTCCTACAGCTCTTCTCCTGACCAAAGCCAGCCTCCCTCTAGGAGCCCAAGAGGAAGGAAGGGAGCTCCCTACCCAACTCATGAGCCATGCACCCCTCAGCCTGGCCTGGCCCAGCCCCTGCTAGGTACTGATCTCCAGTTCCCATCTGTTTTCTTTTATGCATTAACACATCCAGTCCCCAGAAATCAGAAAGAGAGAACATGAAGACCTTAGGGTTAGATGGGCAAACCAGAACCAAACAGAATCAGCACAGGGGCAAGTCCACATGGGCAACTCATAGATTATGGACACAATTTAGAGCTAATTATTACTTGTCTGCAGCCTGATGTAGGTTAAGAAGGGAGCAGCTACAGTATCTCTTGGGACTGCCTAGGAAGCACCTACTCAGATATAGTCTCAGACTCACTGAGCATGACTGGATTTTTCAGGGAAGCTTCCCCATTAGGAAGAAACATTTCCCAGGAAACATACAGTTGGGTCTTCAAGGGGCCACGGCCTGGATCAGTTTTCACAGGTCTGAGATGGTCCGGGTACAGAGCTCACAGGGCTGAGCCTTGTCTAGCTGCGCCTCTGAGTGCTGCACACTGGGCTGTGTGAGCCTGGGGCCCAAAATAGCACCCTGGGAACGAACACAGGCGTGGGCCAGTGCCCTCCTCCTTATGACTGGCTCCGCTGGCAACATAATCTCTGTGTCACAGGGAGGGTTCCCCATGGCCTGTTGATGTAGTTGAGGTCCCTGGTGGCTTTTCCTGAAGTGACCTCCATAGGTTCTCTGGGACCCACGTTCCTGCACAGCAAGCTCCTCTACCTCCCACCACGGACCCTTCTCCAGAGGGGGATGATTTCAGGAAGGAAGCTGATACTGTTCACTGGGCCAGAGGTTTTGTACAGAGCAGGCAGCCAAATGCAGCACTTTCCAGAGACTGGTCATCTATGATGTCATTAAGGTCCAGCAGAGACGATATTCAGTGCCAAAAAGAAGATAGGATAGGGAGGCCGAGTGGAGGAGAAGAGAGGGTGCAAACCTCCTTGTGAGGACATAACCCAGCTTTTGGGAACCCTTGAAGGCCGCCAGGCTCTGTTTCCATCCTTCTACCTGACCCAGAGCTCCAGGCATCAGGGAGCCTCACTGTTATGGCTGCCTTTTAGAAGAGGCGTAGAGAGTGACAGATTTAGGGGGCTTGGAGTCAGTGGACACGACTTTCTGCAGGTTCACCACTTTTTAATTTGAGAAAGTCAATGAACCTGTGTTTTTTTAATAGAGAATGGGAATGACAGTATGGTCTTGACGTTGCCCGCCTCTTAGAGCCATAGTACAGTTATTCCAGTTTTGTTAACACTGAACACAGATGGTCTGTGAGTCAAGACACTGAGCTGGGGACAAGGAGCCTAAGATACAGGCCCATTTCCTGCCCTCGAGGCAACTGAGGGAACAATGCCCAGACTTGTGAACTCTACAAAGCCTCAGCAGCCCTGCTGACAGATTTCCCAAAAGTACCTTTAAGGGGGCATTTTCATCTCAAAAAGAATATTAAACAGAGCTATGGTCCTGTGGGAGCATAGGTCTGCCTGGGGAGGCAGATGCTGGAGTCACGAATGAAGAAAACAGGGTTTTGCCGGTTATTTTCTAATATCCTCCTGGGTAAATTATGAGGCAGAAATAACAGCTTTCCTCTCGTTTCTCATTTGGTGTTTGATCTCCAGACCACAGTGTGAAGTAGGTGCTTACCTCTTTTTACAGATCAGGAAGCTGAGGTTCAGGGAGACAGTTTCATTAGTGGGGACTGAGTCTGGACTCACACTCAGGCCGAAGACAAGCACCTCTCTGCCGTGTTGTTCATGCAAGAGGCTTCCGGGCAGGGCCTGGGCCTCTTACTTCAAAGGGCAAAGGACACATTTTCCCTTTCATGTCTTTCCACGGCCCTTCTTTCATTCTGGTTTCAGATTGCCAGCCTGGCTCCAGTCCTGTCACTGGTCAGTAACTCCCAGGTCGTGTTCCACACTTAAAGATGGAGGTAATTGCTTCAAGATGTAGCCCTTGAAGGGGAGAATCAGTTGAAAGGCAAGTTCTTTTTATCAGCTCTAGTCAGAAACTGAGCTTTGGAAACAGGAAGTGACGATTTGCTCTGAGATGTCAGCTCTTTTTCATCTCCCAGAAAGGAGACATAGTTGTCCTTCTGGAAGAAATTACTGGTAGTGGTGAAACGAGAGGGGTGAGTGATAATTTTGTTCACTGGTTTTTCCTAAAGTTTCATTACCCAGTTTCATGGTCCTTCATAGTAAGGAAAATAAAATACCCGCCTCCCATATCACCCCTTCCTCACCCCTCCCACTTGCTCATTTACACAGGTTGAAACGATTGAAACAATTGGGAGAGCAGAAGCCAGGGCTGCATGTGAAACCTGTGCCGCTCATCTCCAGCCCCCTGCCTCCCTCCCTCCCCCCCTCCCTCCCCCCTCCTCCCTCCCCCCCCCCTCCCTCCCCCCCTCCCCACACATGATGGTGGCTGCATGATTCCAAGAGATTCCTGTAGGGCCTTCCCCTGCAGGTCTGGGCAGGGGCCAAGCCTGGCCTTGGCTCTCCAGACAAGCTGGCTGGATCCAGAGAGAGATAACTTCAGTCTTGGGGTTGAGAGCTAGGGGCCCTAGACTGGTTCTCTTAAGGAATAGATGGAATAAAATAAGCCAGAAAAGGAGATGGAGAAGAGAAAAGAAAGGTCAGAAAAACTGAAAGGAAGGAAGGCGTGGCAAGGAGTAGCTTACCCTGATGAGTGGCGGAAGGGCGAGTCGGTTGAGAGCTGAGAAGTGTAAGTTACAGCTGCAAGTTTGGAAACCGGTCCCCAGAAACAGAACTGTTTGTGTGTCCTACCTGATGAAGGCAGAAGCGGCCTGCAGGCATGCAGACTATTGAGGAAGATGAGGAGGAAGAGGCAGCAGGGGCAGATTATTCTTTCTAGAGCTCGGGGAGGGGAGGAAACAGATGTCACTCATACACGCAACACACAGAGCATGCAGTTGACTAGTGAATGCTCATGGGAGTTGGTGGTGGTTGCCCAAGGGGAAGGCCAGGTTGAGAGGAAAGGAAGGTTCTTTTGAATGTCAGAAATTTGATCATGTTTCTAGCCTAAGAAATAGAAGCTGATGGTGCGGGAGAGATTAAATGCCTGTCAGTCTGGATGATTAATGGTCCCACCCTAGAGTAGCACCAACTTGCTGGGAACTTTCTCAAAGGCTGCACAGAGGTGAAGGAAAGCCTAGGACCACGTGAGTGTGAGTAGGCGTCATTCTGAGTTACCAGCTAGAGGGAGAAACGGGACCAGAACTCAGAGAACAAAGCCAAATGCTACTGATTAACCAGGGAAGTAAGCTGAAGTTGCATCGAGCTGTGTGAGGATGGCGTGGAGTCTAGAGACTGAGAAGTGGTCAGCAACAGGAAGGTGGGTCCGATGGGCAGTTCAGGAGCAAACTCTGCAATCACTGTACTTTTTAACATATGCTGTTTATGTGCACCCTGGAAACTTCCTGGGCTAGGGAACAGTTCTCAAAGGTGAAAGAGCCTGACTGAGGAACTGACTCTGCAGTTCTTTCAGACCAACCTTGAAAAGGAAGTGTGGCCTGGCTTTCTCTAAGACATGGATGTCAGATCTATGAATGAGAGACGGTTCTGGAAGACTGAAATAGAGAGGATATAAGTTCAATGAATGATCAGATAATTTTAAAAAATCTTTTCAGTAAATATGAGGAGAGGTTATTTGAGGAGAAGAGGGGGATAGGGTGGGGCTTAGGGATGGAGGAGAATGGAAAAGATTTGGAATGATCTCTGAAAGGAACCAGCCAGGATTAATAGAAGTTTTGCCAGGCAGTATTGGAAGATCAGCTATAATTACATAGCGTACATTTGTATGGAAACCAATTGGCATCACTAAATGACTTTTACCAGCATTTCTCAGGCGATTAAGAGTGGAAACATGGACAAAGGACTTTGAGGTTTGACATGGCCTGGACTCTGGTAATTCAAATGCTCCTCAGGTCTAGGGGCTTCAGGGATGAGCTGGATGAGGAATTTTTCTCCTGCTGATAGGGTACAATAGAAATGACTAACCTCAAAGGTGTAGAGAGGGTAAGGAGGCAAATATTGCTTAAAGGAAGTTGATAACCTAGGAAAATAGAGAGTTATTAAGTAACTAGTGGCACCTAGGAAGAAATTAAAGATTATGCGGGTGAGTAAATGGGACAGCTGAAAGGTCAGAGGATTGTGGCCTGAAGGGAGAATTTCCAAGTTGAGGATTTTAGAAGCAGAGCAAACACATGCTGGACAAAGATGAGGGCCAGGCTGTGACTGTGCTGCTAAGAAGATGAAACAAAGTGGAAGCAGAGCCTGTGGGTGTTGAAGTCAAGAAATGTGCAGCCAGAATGGATATTGAAAGGAAGGCAAACAAGGATGTTGAAGCTACTGAGGAGACAGAATGTGCCCAAAGTCAGCAGAGAAACTGTTGATCCAAAGGCAAAAGCCTCAAAGAAAATGGGCAACTAAATTGGGTTCTAGATACTTGGGGAAGATGTGCTATTCCTGAATGCACTGCCTTAGAAGAGGAGGGCGGGCAGACGTAGACAGTCAATTGGGACAAATAGTGGTCTGGAAGTGGTCTTGAAACAGGGAGAGAGGTGTTCTGGACGTTGGGTTGTTGGAGCAGAATGGCCTTCACCTGAGATGACTAGGGAGGATGTGTCATGGTGTGAAAGTCAGGATTAGCTAATAAAGGAGAAGTTGAGAATGTAGGGTAGTTGAATCCTATGAAGACACATGGTAGCAGTTACTAGTGGCTGGAGGCCATGCCCAGCCTGGGGATGGGGAAGCAGAGCTGCACTAGGATAAGACTGTTGGAGGCTGACTTTGAGTTCAGGGTGTGGGACAATATTTATTAATGACAAAGACAAAGGGTGATGATAATGAAAAGTAGAGGTCATGGTAACAGATATAAGCTGGAAGAGAGTAAATAAAGTTTTGTTATCAATGGAGTATATGATGTTAAGCAGCCCCAGGTTTCTAATGAAAACTTGGGTGTGTCCAACTGGAACGCCCACTTGGAGTGTCGGTGTGACCAATTGGAGTGCTGGCATGACCAATTGGAATGGCTATTGGAACTTTAGTTAGAGACCAATTAGAACATTCCCCTCTTCAGCTGGAACACTGGTGTGACCAGTTACAGCCTGGCAGTAAAAATAGCTAGAGGGGTTTTGGCAATGATCAAAGTAGATCTTAGCTTTCAAGAGGGATACATTCTGAGGTGTTTTTTTAATCCCACCCAGGCAATAGCTTGAATGCTGGTTAGTAGACAAACTGCATGAATGTCATCTTAAGATATTCAAGCAGTCAACAGGGACTGTGTTTTTAACAGTCATATCCCTAGGCCTTGGCATCTGGTAGATATTTAAAAACATGTTTTTGAATAAGTGATTGAAGTCACATGGAAAATATTTTCTATTCTCAGCGTTCCAGAGCAATGTTACTATCTCATGGGCCTTGGTCTGTAGACTTGCTCCTTCCTACCTTGGTGTTGGTGGTTGGGAGCTCACATGCACACTGTAGTCCATCTCTAGCTGTGTATAGAGCTATAACATAGGACTTTAATACCAACGACAACCCTGGCTTCAACTTCTTTTCCTACTAGCTTTAGTTTTTATGATTTATTTTTTTAACTTGGATTGTCTTTTGTGCAAACTGCCTCAAATAATTTTTGGAATAAGCAGGTTGATGAAAGGATAGGGGGATAAACCTAAAATTATGAGGTGATAGAGGCAGAGAGGAGGTAGGCAAGAGGAAGGAGGCATGAGGCGCGAGTAGCTGGTGTGGGGGAGGGTTACATCTTAAGGTGCTTGACCCAGAGATGCCATCGTCTTCATCCAGAGTTCTGCACGCCCTTAACGCCAGGCCCTAGCAAGTAGTATGTACTCAACAAAATCTGGTCAGTTTGAGTGGGGCTCAGTGAATATTTGTTGATTGCCCTATTTCGGCATGTGGTTTTTTTCTAATTTCCCTTAAAATTCTTGGACTTCTTCCTCTGTTTGGGAAACAGTGTGGTACATTAGACAGAAATAAGTTTGGAGTCAGCCGACCTTGGTTTGAAAACTAACTCTGTTGTTGATTGTCGTGTGTCCTTGGCCAAGACAGGTCAATCTCTGGGCCTGTTTCCTCATCTGTAAAATTGGGATAATAATATTTGCTGCCAAATCCCTAGGAGGGTTTATGGAGAGGATGTATGTAAAGTACCCAGCAGTGTCTGGCACAGAGGAGACACTCAGAGAATCCAGGCCCCCCCCCCCCCAATTTCACTGGCTATACTTACCTGGCTGCCTCTGCACAATCAGGTAGCCCAAGTTCTCGCATGCCTGTGCTGCCACCTCTGCCCTGGAAGCCAGCTGTAAGTCTGGCTGGTCCAGGCAGAGCAGGCTTCTTGGCCCAGGGCTCAGTGAGCTTATTTTGCCCATTTGACTCCTAAAATACTCTTCCCCTCAGATGAGCAGATGGACAGTTTGCAGCCTGGCTTTCTGAGGTCCTGAGGGCTTTTAGCCTAGGGAATCATGTATTCAGGTTCAAATCTGCCCTGTGTCGTTTGGCTTAGGATCTGAGGACAGCTCAGAGTATGTGAAATCACAGCAGCTGGGTCAGAATGGTGTTGGGATCACCATTCTTGCTCTAGGGTTGGGCTGTGCAAGGTGTTACAGACTGCTCAGACCACGGCCAGACAGCGCGTCTCCCGTCGCTCATTTTGCCTGCTGCCCTCCTACTTGCCATATCATATTCTCCTTGCTAGGACCTGGGTATTCAGTGTCTACCATATGCTAGGATTTGGGACCACCTGGAACGTTGCTTTTGCCAATAGAGAAATATATTTCTACTGGGTTTTGGGAAATGCTCCTGTTTTTTGAGGTTCTTCACAATTCCTAGTAGTGCTGAGCAGGTGTTTTGCCTATCACCTTTGTTTTTTGCCTTATTTATGCTTATTAAGTGTGTGTATTAATGGCAAGTTGTCTACTACTGTTCTACTGATGGCAGAACTAGTAATAACCTCCCACTGGGAGTCCTCACAATAAGGAAAGAAGTCTTCTTACTTACATACCATGGGGGCCAAATTGTAATTTTGGTACAGCCCAGGAAAGATCATCTCATAATCAGATTCTAATAAAATCATCCAGTAAATACTAACTGAACACCTGCTTTATGCTCTAGCTCCATTCTAGGTTCTTTGCCGTGAGGTCTTACAATGAGGTGCGCTAAAGATTGATTTAGCTCAGGGGGTGATAGGGAGATTTTGGTTTTGAAAAATATATTACCGTAATATATGGTAAGATCTGTTTGTTTTAGTGGAGAAGGACCTGCTGCTTTGCTTTAAAGTAGAGATGAAGAAATTTAGTATATTCATTGTTTTCTACTTGGAAATAATGAGTAATGTTTTCTATGGGCAAACGTGGTATTTTTTTTGAGGGGAAAAAAAGCAGCTTATGTCTTTTACAGCACAGTGGGTAGTGGCAGGGGCTGTGCTATCCCCAAATGACTGCTCATCACCCCAGCCCGTCCCTAATAGCCCTGTGGCTTATAGGCAGCAGCCTCGACTCTGTGTTGTCCAGTACACAACCGAGAGATTGCCTAATGTGCTTGTGGAGTAGTGTTGTCTTTGTTGCTGTGGAGGTTTATGATTTGGGGATCTTTTTTTCTTGCAGGAGCTGCTAAGTCGCACATCTCTTGAGACTCAAAAGCTCGATCTGATGACTGAAGTGTCTGACCTGAAGCTCAAGCTGGTTGGCATGGAGAAGGAGCAGAGAGAGCAGGAGGAAAAGCAGAGAAAAGCAGAGGTGAGTGTGATACACTAAATCCCCGGGGGCCCGTACTGTCCTGAGCTCAGACTGGGGGAAGCCGTCCTAATGTGGACCCAGAGCAACTGGTCAATCCCAAGCCTGGTAGCCGCGGGGCACAAAACCAGCTATGCACTAGAGACACAATGATCTGTTAATACCAAGTTATCAAGTTTTGCTGTGGCTGCAAATTTCAGCAACGCCCAAACCACCCAGTTTTGGCTCTAAGGCTTTGTCCCCTCTCAAGCTGCTGACAGGGATGGAAAGGGATGCAGTAGTGGGGGAGGATCAGACAAGATGTGCAGGGACACAGGATGTCTTCTGTGAAAGCCAAGGAAATGGCACGTGCTGGGACGAAGTCAGCTGCCTAACACGCCACAGTCCCGGTATCCAAGGAATCTGATGGACATTTCACTAACCCGGATGGCACCCTTAGATTATATGTTTCTTTCCTCCTGATGGGTCATGTGGGTGAACCCATGCACAGGCCTTCTCTTAGAGAATGTTTTCCTGTGTTGTTTTGTTTTGTTTTCCGGGCTCCATATGCCATTGGCTAGAACATGCTAGATTCCTTTTTTGGATACACATTTAGAGAATTTTAGGCTCAGAGCTACTTTATTTGAGAGAGAACAGCCTGTTTTAACATTAGATGACCATCTCCTGTGTGCCTCTACCTACAAGTCTCCATATTCTCACCTGGCAACATGAGCTGTGGAAGGGAGATGGGTTTTAGGTTTAGAAACACCTTGGCTCAGTTACTGGCCTAACTGCTTAATAGCCTTATGAACATCAACAAGTTACCTACTTAATCTCTCTGGACTTCAGTTTCTTTACCTATAAAATAGATAACTATGTGAAGTCTATATAAAATCACGAAAGCTGAGTCCCCATTATAGTATCTGGCGTTCTGTAGGTAGCTCTCACCCCCTTTCTCCATCTAGGCATCTCCAAAATCTAAAGGTGGATATTGTTTCTTTCTATTAAGTGCCACCGTCATTGTGCACAGAAACCTGTCATGTTTCCAACATATTCCTTGCATCGCTTTTGAGAACATGCTCATTAGTAAGAAGCATAGTTGCCAAAAAGAAGTTCTCTCCATTAAGCTAAGGACAATATCTGCTAGTGATCAAGAGTGCAGGCTCCCGAATCAGGTCTCCTGGCTGTAACCCAAGCTTAGCTGCTCAGTAGCTTCCTGATCTTAGGCAAGTAATTTAACCTCCCAGACCTCTGTTTCTTCTGTAAAATGGAGGTGGTAATACATACTTCCTATTTCCTGGGTGGTTCTGAGTAAAGAGTGAGATAATGTATGTAGAGTCCTTGGCATAGTGCTGGATATGTAGGAACAGCCAGGTTTTATCGATCATTTACTGATTGTGGTGTTAAGCCTGCTGGAACTGGAAATGTAGACTTAAATACATTATTATATATGGCAAAGGTCACAAAGGCTGAAAGTTTATCCGTGTGAATTGTTAGTTGAATAGACTCTGCTTCTTAAATATTCACAGAGAAAAAATTAAATTTTCTGCCAGTTCAGAGTTAATTTTACCAGTGTTTCAAGATGTATGATTACGTGTGGACATACATTAGGGCTTTGGGGGAAGAATTCAATAGATTCTGTGAGAAGGCTTCAAGTGTCAGAGACTCAACTGGAAACCACATAAAAACACACACACACATATATATATATCTTTATTTCAGAGAGAGGAAGGGAGAGGGAGAGAGAGAGTTGAAACTTCAATGATGAGAGAGTTGTCATTGATCGGCTGCCTCCTGTAGGTCCCCGACTGGGGATCAAGCCCGCAACCTGGGCATGTGCCCTGACCGGGAATCAAACCATGATCTCCTGGATCCTAGGTCGATGCTCAACCACTGACCAGGAAACATAAAAAACTTTTTTTTAAAGGCAAAAGGGTTATTAGGTCACACAACTTGAAGAGTCCAGAGTTTAAAACTCCAACAGCACTAGATCAGGTGACCTCACAGTGTCGTGAGAAACCAGTCTTCGTGTGTTACTTGACTCTGTTCTGGCCTCATTCTCAGGAAGGCTGTCCCCACGTGGTAACAGAGAGGGCCATCAACACTCTGGTCCTAGGAGCCTGGCAGACAGACATTCTCTTCCTCAGAGGTTCCAGCAGAAGCCCTAGGACTTTGTCTTATTGGGTCAGTTTGGGCCACACGCCTGGTTGGGAACCAGCCGCTGCAGGGAGCAGCACCCACGCGTGGGCGTGTGTGGGCACGCGAGAGCCTCGGTCCGCCTATGGAAGCACAAGGAGTTAGCAGCAGGCCAGGGAAGACCGGAAGGAAGGAGAACTCTCACTTCCAGGCCACGCACAGCTAAGGCAGTCAGTGTACCGCTTGCTTTCATTCGTTTCGGGAGGGCTGTTTTTCAGTCTGAGGGTTTTGTTGTTCTTTTCCGTTCGGCTATTCATTTCTGAGGCAGCACGGACCCTGAGCTGCTGGCCTCCGTCCTATCAGATAGCAGCCCTTCCCAGCCGCTAGTACCAACATCAGGCTTCCACCTGGAGGAATGCTGCAGGCTGTTCAAACCCGTGATCATCAGTGAACAGCCGCATGACCCGGATCACGTTTTCCACTCTTGCAGCGGAACACACTCGTTGCTGCCCTGCCCAGGACCTCCATACCGTCTCTAACTGTCCTGAGGCTTGAACCTCCGGAGAGTGCTGCTCATACTGCAGTTGTCTTGTGCGTGGGGATGTTTATTTTGACTGAGACATCAGCTAGCTAAGGTTACCAGAGGTTGTAGTTTCATGAGTAAAAGGAATGTGCTTTCCATTCTGCACACTGCTGTTTTTCCCAGTGTTTAGCCTAAGGCCCGATTGCTTGTGGTTTGGAAAAGGCAGGAACTTTTTTTCTTTCTTTCTTTCTTTCTTTCTTTCTTTCTTTCTTTCTTTCTTTCTTTCTTTCTTTCTTTCTTTCTTTCTTTCTTCCTTCCTTCCTTCCTTCCTTCCTTCCTCCCTCCCTTCCTCCCTCCCTCCCTCCCTCCCTCCTTCCTTCCTTCCTCCCTTCCTCCCTTCCCCCTTCCCCCCTTCCCCCCTTCCCCCCTTCCCCCTTCCCCCTTCCCCCCTTCCCCCTTCCCCCTTCCCCCCTTCCCCCCTTCCCCTTCCCCTTCCCCTTCCCCTTCCCCTTCCCTTTCCCCTTCCCCTTCCCTTTCCCCTTCCTTCCTTTCTTTTTTCCTTCAGGTAGCCAGATCTGTAATATTCCTCCATGTAGCTCAGGCTTTATCTTCAAATTCCATTTTATGTTTCAATGAAAAAAGGCGGGGTGGGAATGCTGTTAACAAGAGCATTGCGGACTGTTCTTCCACCCCAAGCCTGTGTCCCACTGCCTGGAGGTGGGGAAGTGACTGCGGATGGTTGTCTGAGGACAGTGAGGGGCAGGCTTCTGGTCCGATGGAGAGTCCTTGGTGGCCAGCCTTGCTCAGGAGCCAGTCAGGCTAAACGAGATGGGGGTGGTCACACTTTCCTGTATTTACTTTACTTTTTTCTTATCAGCCTTTCAGGATGGTTCTGTGTCATTTCAGGGAACCTAAGTTTGGATCAATTAGGTCTACTCCTGAAAAGCAGGACTGCAGAAGGGTGACTGACATGGAAAGTAAATATCAGAATTAGGAGGACAGACCATGAGAGAAAGAGATCCAGAGGCAAAGGAAAACCCTGAGTGGTTCAGCACATCAAAGCCATACCTTCAGAGGGACCTTTCCTTGAGAAGGAAGGCTGGCTTTCCTGAGCATGGGGTGCAGGCATGCCTGCTGCGGGGTCCCTCAGTGGGATCCAAAGGGTTTTGCCAGGAATACCAGGGCGGCCTGTAGAGAGAGAGCAGGGATCTGGCATGTGCTGGGATGTGAAGTCAGCCCAGTTAATCAGGGATGTGTACAAGGAAACCAGAAGGAATTTTAGGCAGAAAACAGAATGTCTTACAGCCCAGGTGGTAGAGTCACCCCTTCTCTCTCCCTATGGTTAGGCCCTGGGAAGGGAGGGATTCTGGTTTCTGAACTGGACAACCATAATGAAGGACTTGGAGTCCAGAGCAAGGGAGGGGAAGATCGTGTTTTCTCAAAGAGCTATCCTGGTTAGGGGAGTTTTATTCTTGTGCTTATCCTATTTTGTTTTATTTACTTATTTTTGTTAACATAGAAAACATTCTCCAACAATTCAAAAATCAAAAGTTCAAAATGGTGTATATAGCAAAAATTCTCTTCCATGCCTGTTCCCCAGCCAGCAGTCAGGAATCATTGTTATCAGTTTGTTTTTTAACTCTCCAGAGTTATTTTATGCATGGACAAGCAAATTTATTTGGCTACCTATCTATACCTATCTATAAATATACACACACACAATAATACATTTCCCCCTCATTAAAAAAAGTCCTCATTCATATTTATGTCTGCATATTATTTCACTATCTGCCTATGCCCTAATTTATTTAAATATGTTTTTTAATTGAATTTAGAAAGAGAGGTAGAGAAAGGGAGTGAGAGAGAGAGAAACATAGATCAGCTGCCTCCGATACACACCCCAACCGGGGATCAAACCTGCAACCTGGGCATATGCCCTGACTGGGAATCAAACTGGCAACCCCTCGGTACACGGGACAGTGCTCGACCAACTGAGCCACACCGGCTGGGGCCCTAATTTATTTGCCTAGTTCTCTTTTGATGGACTTTTAAGTTGTTGCTAAGTATTTGCTATTATAAATAATGGACATGTGTGAGGCTATTGAGGGTGCATGCACTTGAAATTTTGACAGATAATTTCCAAATCACTTGGTAGACTATAAAGGTTGTATTTTTTTTATAAAAAAAATATATCTTTATTGATTTCAGAGAGAGGAAAGGAGGGGGAGAGAGAGAGATAGAAACATCAATGATGAGAGAGTCATTGACCGGCTGCCTAGCCCGCAACCCAGGCATGTGCCCTGACCGGGAATTGAACCCCAATCTCCTGGATCCTAGGTCGATGCTCAGCCGCTGAGCCATGCCCAGCCAGGCTAGAGGTTGTATTTTTAGCTGTGATGTGGAAGAATGCTGGGACAGTGGTAAACTGAGCATGAAGGTAGAGGGGGGAAATGTTAAATTGTGAACAAGTTTAACAGGAAGGATGGGGTGGGAAAGACTCTGTGAGAGGTGCCCAGTCATTTCACATAGAAAAGAATCATAAAAAAAGAACTTTGATGGTTGGCAAAGCAGGAGTAAGCGAGCAGAGATTCCAACACAGGACAGCAATTAGAACCTCATAAATGTCACCTGCACCTCGTGATGTGGGGCCTGAGAGTGGAAGAAACAAATCTGTGAAGAGAGGGGACGGGCTAGCCCTGTAGATAAGGAGTTATAAAAGTAAGTTTTATAAAAGGGCCAAGCCTGAGGATAGACACGCTGGAAAACAGCAATGCCACACGGATGGGGGAGTTAAAGGAGAGGCTCCCTGCGGTGCTGGGGCACCCCACGTGGTGACACTGAGCGCAGGAGGGAATGCACTCCTGCTACAGATCCCAGACCGACAGGCAGGCGTGGGCAGGGATGGAAGGGAGCAGCAGTCTGGATAGCTCCTAAAAATCCCCTCCAGTTGAACACTTACACATTTGAATTGGCTCTTGGTCTCCTCTCCCCCCTTTTATAGCTTCTACCCAGACAGCAGAGGAAGAAGCTGGGAAAACCGCCACTCTACTGATGAAGCAAAGGGAGAAACCAGTTTATGAAGAACAGGCTTGAGAGAGTGTGGTCGTTGTCATTTGAGAGTTCATGACAGTGAGGGAGGGGAAAACTGCGCCTAGGCAGACATGGGAGTTGTCAATCACAGCTCTGAAAGTTCAGAAACAAAACAGATGACTCAGGAGCATTGAACTACTTTAAAATAATATAGTTCTAATTGCACAGTCTCACAAATAATGCCAACAGAAAGGAAAAGCTTAGAGGTACCTTGAGAGAAACTCATTTTCAAAGGGGCTTGTACAAAAGATAGAAGGACAAACAAAAGGGCACCTGCATGAACAGCACCAGGAAGGGCAAACCCCAAACAAGAGGACAAAGCTGAGGACAACAGAGACTCTTGGTTAAAAGTCATGTTCTCAGCAAGGTCAAGGAAAGAATGGACTCTATTCCACTGATGCCTCCGATAGGTGCAAAGAACTTGCCACCAAGGCCACTGGGGAGGATCTCCCTTAATGTCATATTTTTCATCTGGAAACCAACCCGAACCCCCAACTTGCTTTCCCCTTGGGCTCAGGCAAGTCCTCCGCCTGGGGCTGCTGACTCCGGCTCCTCTCCTCCCTCTGATTCCTCCTCCAGCTTCTTGGTCCTCAGGAAGTCCTAGGGACCTACCAGCTAAAGGATGAAAGCTCCACAAGACTGACTTCTCAGAAGAAAAAGCAAAAATAAGCAATGTAGATGGTCTTTTTCCTGCTTAGTTCCTCCCAGTGACGGCCCAATCCATGGTCAGCAGACACAGAGCTAGACTGTGACTCCTAGAGGCTGAGCCAGTCAGGCAGGAGTCCTCCACCCTCGTCAGGCTCTGAGCTAAGGCATCGAGGGGTCCGGAGCTCAGAGGCACATGGAGCAAAGGCCATGTCAGGGCCCAGGCTCTGCTCTGGGACTGTAGGTGAGAACTCAGAGGGCAGGTATAGTCCAGCCATATAGTCTGTCCCATCAGGGATCAGGGACTAGCAACAGTGGAGCTAGGTAAAGGTCTGGGGTCTGGGCACTTACTCAGGCCTGCCAGCGTCACCTTGAGTGTTCAACCCAATCCTCTGGTCTCCTTCGGGAAATACCTTGTTAGACAGATTACCCTGGGGGAAGACAACCTCAGGCTGCCCGTGGGTTAAATCAGGCAAGCTTGCTCAAAGAGATTGTGGCTGGGAGGCCAGGGGCTGCTTATGACAGTGTCATAAGCTCTCTCTCCAAATGGCATCACCAGAGAGGAAAGCAGACCGGCAGAGGGGCCTTAGCCCAGGGCCCTTTCAGCCCCAAGCTGCCACTCAGACTCTCAGTTTGCCTTCTACATTTGAAAAGGATTCCTAGAACAAGACACGGGGTAGGAGCTTTTCTTTTTTTGGACAACACTGTCACTATTGGGGATGGACACCCTCTTCTAGCATGTCTGGGTATTCCCAGGGTCCCAGTGGGCAGACCTTTCCACACCCACCCGTGCTTAGAATATCAGTAAAGGTGGACAGAGACAGGCAAACAGTTTAACTGGTTGCGCCCCCCCCCCCCCCGCAACCCCCCTCTTCTACTCTGTTGCCAACTGCCTCCTTAAATCCCCACCTCTGACCATAGGCTGCTCGCAGTCCTCCCCAACCGCGGGGTCCCTTATCGCTACCATCATCTGTACCCCCGGCCATGACTCCTCAACTCCTTTTCTCTGCACCCAGCACAGGGTCTAGAATGTGGCTACTGAATGGCACTGAGACTCCTCCCATCCCTTCCTCTGGACCCAGGCAGGGTCTGTCACTCACTGAAAGCCCTGTGATGTTCTTGGCTGTAGTGTGATGGTTATTTTGTGTGTCTCTCCCCACTCACCTGTCAGTGCCATTGGTCTCGGCAGAGTGACACTAAGTGTCTGTGGAGTAGATAAAGGAAAGCTGGGAGAGCAGCTGGTGCAGGATTCAGAATCGAGTAGGTGAGAGTTCCAAGGACTGCAGTTAGGTTTCCAAGTTGCCATAAAAGGCCAAAATGCTCTTGCCCCTTCAGAGGAGTTGGGCTTGCAGTGGGAAGTGAAGGAGTAAGGTGGGGTGTAGAGTGTGAGGGGAGTGCAGGGTCGGGGGCCTCTTATTCTGCATGGCCATGGTGTGCTCCATGTGTCACTTACGCACAGGGCTTGGCGTATTTTGCAGGGGGGTGGGGGATGGCGTGTGAAGCATGGGTGTGTGTATTGAGGGATGTGTCCGTATGTGCCCTGCCTCTGCTGATGCTGGACTCTGTGCCTCCGGTGCTGACATACAGGGATGGCCCCCACATGTGGCACAAGGAGCTGCTGGGTGTTTGTTCAAACTGCAAGGCAGGCCAGGGGATGGGGCAGGCCTCCGGAAAAATGCTGTGTCTTTTAGTTCCTGTGAAGAAAGCAGGTGGTCACAGACAGTGCCCGTTGGGTGCCACCGGCTGCCCACCCTCTATGCCCTTCCTTCCTCCTGTGCTGCCCCCTTGAGGAGTTCTGGTCTGGGAGCTGACTGACCCTGAGTGCCTTTTCTCCTTTCTCTTCCTTCCCACAGTCAGTTCTGAATGTGATCAGTGAGCTGCAGGAGCAGATGTGTAGGTTGCAGCTGGACATCCACAGGCAGATTCAAGAGCGCCTCTTGCTCAGTAGGGACCACCCAGAGGAAGTGGCAGCCGGCGACGGTGTGGCCGGGCCCCAGGCCTGCAGCCAGGACTGTGCCAGCTGGGAGGGGTCACCTGTAGGAACCACACTTAAGTATATCAGAGCATGCGTGTGGGGTGTTTCGCTGGTGGAGGGGTGGGGGTTTTTCCTAACTGGAACAGAGTGCAGTGGCTTAACAGGGATCTATCTTTACCTCTGGGCAGAGCTTGGGATTCACACTCCCTCAGGATGTGAGCTGAGCTCTGTCATCCTCACTGAACAGGGCCTGAGCCAGTGAGGCCAAGCCTTGGACAAATAGTGGTACTCAACTCCCTCAGGGCTGGGAATGAGTCCTGGGGCCTTTGTGCAAAAGGAAGCCTCAGGGTTGCCCATCCCAGGTACTGCTCAGACACTGATTCCTGCTTCTGGGCAGGGACATTAAATAAAATTTCATCTCCTGTGATTATTTTTAAGGAAAAAAAAATATCATTATGAAATAATTGTTTCAAGTTTATTTTTAAAGAGGTTTATCCCCAGTGAGAACACAAGTTTCTATTTGCTGTGCTGATTAAATCACTCGCTGAATTTCCAGAGAAATTTCCCCACATAATCACATTAGAGGGATTTCACGACCTCTGGGCCCTGTGGGGTATCTCTGACTAAGATTCTTGACTTGGACCTTCACCCTGATATGACCAGGTTGAGGCCTGGGGATGGCAGCTGTGCAGATGCGCCTGCCCCCCCAAGGTCCACTATCAGAGGACTTGGAGCCCAAGGGAAAGTTAAGGTCACAGTAGCCATGAGCACTGCAGAGGGTCTGCCTCCACTCTAGGAAGTCACTATGGTCCACACTCAGCTATGGAATATGTTGAAAATCTCTACTCAGGCATTAGGGGAGGTGCTCAGTGGGGAATATTTTCTCTTCCATCAAAGGACACTGGGAAAAATGAGAGTCAAGACGTAAGTACAGATTTAGATAGGGAAGCCCTGAGAGGCTGCTGGGGCATCCCCCATGTTGAGTGGTTACCCCCAAAAGACCTCTAAAGGAAGTTAAAATTTGCTCCAGTGTTTATGGCCGATGGTGGGCAACCGATAGCTAAGAAGGAGAAGCATGTGCCAAAGAGGTTCCAGGAGCCCAGAGATCACCATGCTCTGTATCCCCACAGTGGCAGCCCCTCAGGCAATAGCCTGCACACTTCTGGTTCTGACATCAGCAGCCCTGGCAACCCCTAGGCAGGGCCAGAAATGTTCTCAGAAAATGATCCTGGATCGGCTACAGGTCACAACAGGCCTAGAAATCTATTGCTGCAGATCATGGATACAATAACTTAGCATGGAAGACATTTTTTAAAAAGGGCATCGACAAATGCTCACTTCAGCTCCAGGAAAATCTTAATAAATTATCCTACAAAATTCAAGTGTAAGCAATGCTACTTTCTACTGAATTGTCTCAGAATGCAAAGAGCTCCAGGCCCATTAAACGATGACTTGAATTTCATATGTTCATTCATCAAGAAATAATACATACCTACTATGTGCCAGAGGTTAGCAAAACTTCTCATGGAGTTCAGTGTCAGAGAACTAACCATTAGCAATCACACCGGTAAATGTTTAAAACACCTTGCTGACTAGTCACTAGTATACTCATGTTTCCAAGTCCAAATATTGCTGACCGATCATGAGATAACTCGTGTCTGCTCTTACATTAATTTAAGTAATTTTAAGCACCTTGCTGACCGGTCATGGTGGAAAAGTAGCCGGCCGCACGGGCAAGTTCTGGCCCGAAACAGCCGGTCAGCAAGGTGCTCATTGCAAATGACGTGGGAGACAGACAGGATGCCGTGAGATTAGGGGGTGCTGATGAAGGATGGAGGTTGGATGGCTTTGCTCAGGAAGGCCGGAGGATGGGCAGGAAATAAGCTGGCCAACAGTTGTAGGCAGAAGGAAGGGCATGTGTGAAGGCCCAAGACAGAAAGAGGAGCTAAAAGGTTTCCAGTGAGGCTGGAGCATAACCAGGACACAGGGTAACATGAGTCAGGCAGCGCTCTGAGTCAGGCCAGACTGTGTGGGTCATGGGTTAAAGTTTATGAACTTTGAGGAGCAGGGTTGTGCCAGGATCAGATTTGTGTTTTAATGGCTTTGTTCCCCTGGGGGTCAGTGGATTCAAGAAGGGCGAGATGACAGAGGAGCAAGTGATAAAGAGACTGTGTAGGCTGTCGACACTAGCAGCCAGACCGGGGGTGTAGAGTTGGAGAGAATGAATGATTCACGTTATTTCCTTGGAAATAGAGCTAACAAGGCTTGGGGATGAATAACGTATGTAGGAGGACAGAGAGGGGAGATGCCAAGGATGATTTTATACAGGTGATTTGGTGGATGGATCTGCCATTCAGTGAGACAGGGATGCCGAAGGGGGGGGGTTAAGAGTTCTACTTGGACCAAGACGGCCATGAGATGCCATCCACGCCATCCACATGGAGAAGGTTAAGGAGGAAGTTTGTTAGATGAGTCTGGAGTTCAGGAAGTCTATGAAAGTGATCACTTTTATGCTAGTTTTTTTGATAGGAACCAGTCAGCAGGGCCAATTGTCCTTTAAAGGAATGTTGTTTTGGGACAAAGGTGCTTAGTGGTGTCAGAGAGGGACAGGCAGAACAGGTTCTAAAAATAAGCAGAAAGTTTTCTCTTCCTTATGTCAAGAACTCTCTGGCCTTTGTTTTTAAATGGCCGCGGCTTTTCCTGAAACAGCACTGTGTTAATGATTTAAGCCACAGTGTGGAGCATGGTGTGATTGCTCCTGCCCCAGCATCCTCTGTGCACGAGCTTAACCAGGGTTGCAGATCCAGGGAACAGAGTCCTGCTTGGTAACCATCAGACCTTTGTCTTTCTCCCTCATCTCCCTAGGAGTTACTGCAAGAACTCAGGCACCTCAAAATCAAGGTGGAAGAGTTAGAAAATGAACGGAATCAATATGAGTGGAAGCTGAAGGCCACTAAGGTAAAAGGCGGGTTCTCATGCTTATGGGGAGGCACCGATCCCTGGTGGGGGGCGTCTGTGTGCAAACTCTGGGCTTATAGGACCCTGTGCTGGAAAAATGCAAACTGACTCTACTGTGTGCACACACAGCCATGGCCAGATTGTGCAGCAGACAGAATCGACCCGGGAGAACTCTTCTCACGGGGGAAATCCCTCTAGATTATGAGCTGCTGATGTAACTGAGCCTCCTTCCTCTTGCTGTCCTGTAGCACCATCAGCTGACATTAGGCCAAGAAGGGCTAGTGAGTGAGTGAATGATGAGCCCTCAGGCAGATGAACACCGATGTTATACTGGCTCCATCATTTTAGTTTAGCCAGTCCCCTACTAATCAGTTTTTAAAAACAGCATGCTTTATTTTCAGCAATGAATATGTTCCTTAAAAAAATGATATATTCTTCGAATCTTTTTAAAAAATCAAATTAGACTTCTATTGGACTGGGGAGCTTGCTCTTCAAAGGACACCAAAGCCCTGGCCGATTTGGCTCAGTGGTTAGAGTATCAGCCTGTAAACTGAAGGGTACCGGGTTCAGTTTCGGCCAAGGGCACATACCTCTGTTGCAGGCTCGATCCCTGGTCCCGGTCGGGGCGCATGTGGGAAGCAACCAATCGATGTGTCTCTCTCTCACATCGATATTTCTTTCTTTCTCTCTCTTTCTCTCTCTCTCAATTTCTGGTGTTCATAATTTACATACAACATTATATCATACTATTAAAAGAACTCTGAACACAATATTGATGTCAATAGTCTATATATTATATTGCATGAATGTAAAATAAATTGCTTAACCATTTTACAGATGAGAACACTGAGGCACAGAGTGGTTAATTAACTTTCCCAAGATCTCACAGCTAGTCAGCACCAACCCTAGGCAATCCAGATCCATTTAGCTCCTGTTCTGTTTTTATCTCATCGCGTACCCTTGTGTGCACCATGTTTCATGGTCACTGGCTGTAGCAGCACCAATTCCTCAAACAGCTCAGAATCTTCCATCACAGTGCTCCACTCCAGCGAGCCCTGTCTTGGTGAAACTTTTGAAGTTGTGCATACCACCTTCCCTATTGAAATCAAACAACTGTTTTCCTTTTAAATTACCCAAGCCCTTTGCCTTGGCATGTAGACTTTGAGATACCAAGAGTTATTTAATAAATACCAGCTATGGAGCACCTCCTATGTGCCAGAATGTACCAAGCCCTTTGCACACTTTTTCTCATCTGATCCATTAAATAACCTGGTGAGGTCTATGGATTTATTATCCTCATTTTACTGGTAAGGAACCTAAGGCCAGAGTGGCTGAGGTTTGGTTCGGATCTGGATCTGTCATTACAAAACTTGTGCTCTCTTCCCTATACCATCCTAATTCCCTGCAGTAAAAGCCTTCACTGGTTTTGAAAGTTCTTCAGTTTTCTGTGAAAAGCTTCTCAGTCCCTAAAGGTAATTTCTCTTCCAGAGCTGCAGCAGCGGGGTGTGGTCCTGGGTTTAATGAGGCCCCGCGCTTGCTGGGAATGAGAGCACCCGTGTCTGCCTGCCACCAACTCTAGCCTTGGTGGCTATGACAGTAGCACACTTTGTCCTCAGGGTCAAGTGGAGCCTCTGGGCTATTGTTGACTTCCCAGCTGTAGGGACAGGTACCACTCAAAGGATATCAGAGCCCCTGTCATTTCTGGCCTATTGTGTGGAAATTGGCACATGGGAGGTTGGGACCAGCCATTTGGTCTGTGAGGATTTAAACAGATGACCTCGCCCAGAGGCAGACGTAAGAGAGAAGAAACTTCATCTTGCCTAGGGTCTGCCTCAAAAGGTCCACACTGCTGTGCACTGTGGGGCCCACAGTAGCAGGTGTCCAGATTACTAACAGGGACCAGCTCTTGCCCTGTCTGCAAAGAAAGGGAGAAAAGTGCATGGAGAGGTACAAAAAAGGCTTAGAGAATATTTTCCAAGAATAGTCTGGCTCTTGTAGAAATGAGAGGCATTTGGATTGAGGATCTCAAGGGTCAGCTTTTCAGAAGCCACTGTCACCATTCATCATAAGCCCAGAGACACCTTGGCCCTGAGTGAGCCATGGAAAGCGGCTGTTTGGCTATGAGTCTCAGCAAGCGGTGTGGCACAGGGGAACTTGGCTCTCTGGCCTCTGGGTTAAAACCAGAGCTTAGGACAGTGCTCTGTGGGAAACTTGAGAGTAAGCAAACCCTACTCTGTGCCACCTCTTCTTGCTTACATGGTCATCTCTGTCATTTTGGAGGTGTTAGGGAACGTTTATTCAAAAACCCTTGAGGTAGTCTCAGGGAGCCCAAGTTGTGTAAGAGTGGCTCTCATTTGTCCTGTTATCTTAGAAGCAGACCAACCGTGGTGCATGGGACCCTGGCTTTGGAGCAGGAGGGGATGACATCCTTGCCTGGCCACTAAATGGCTCTGTAACTTGACCACTGAATCTTGCACGATTCCTGTGTTCTCCCCAGTGACATGCAGGGACATTGCTTCCTCCCATTGTTTCCTGTAGAGACAAAAGGGAGGTTTGATGTAAAAAAGTGGCTAGCACAGAGGTCCACGCAGAGGGACTACTCAGTCGTGTGTCCTGAAGCTCTCACAGGCCTGTGTGGCAGAGGAGCCACCAACAGGACCAGTGCTCACTTGGCTACTTGGAGTTGTTGAGAGATAAACCCCAGCCTCTGCGGGAAGGGACAGCCATTCCCTGACCTTGAGGAACAAGGCAGGCGTGACTGGGCCCCACGCGGGGAGCCTGCAGCCAGGGTAGGAGTCTTCGCTGTGTGCTTCCTTGCCTACCTCAGGGGTCAGTTCTCAACCCCTTACTTTCTGGTTTGATGCTCAGAGAACTACAGTGGTGCCTTGGATTTCGAACGTCTCTGTTGACGAACATTTCTGTTTACGAAGGCGTAAACCCAGAGGGAAATGCTTCAGTTTTCGAACCTGCCTCAGAAGTGGAACATGCCCCGCGGCTTCCGCTGAGGGCAAGATCCTGAGGCCCAGCTGCCAGCTGTGGATCGCTCAGTTTTCCAACGTTTCAGAGCTCGGACGGCCTCCGCAACGGGTGACATTCGAAAACTGAGGGACCACTGTAGTTAGTTACCCGTAAGGGAAGAAATAGGATGAGAGCAGCAATAATATCATTTATTGAGCACTTACTATCTACCACACATTAAGCTAAGTTGTTTGTAACCATTATCTTAGTTAATCCTCTTTACATTCACTGAGGTAAATGCCATTTTCCCCATCTTATAGATAAGCTAAGACTCAGAAGGATTAACTCACTTTCCCAAGGTCACCCAGTAGGGAGCGAGAGAATCCAAGTTTGTTTGACTGCAAAGCCAGGGTGCCTCCTGGGGTGGGCCCTGCACAGTTCTCATCTTCTAATGGGTATGGGAAAGCATGGGTATAACCACACCTACTGTTAGGCGTGACGTTTGACCTGTCACATGTAGTAGAGACGTGAGAACCACCTAGTGCAGCTGCCCATGTGTGTACATATGCGAATGTGTCTATGCACTGGTGTGGCTGTACTTACCTGCTTTATTTGCAAAAGTATATCTGCTCAGCACACCTGAATGCTAGTGTGAGCGTGCACCGGTGCCCGGAGGTTGGGCAGGCTCAGTGGCTGTGCACAAAGGGTGGGAGAGTGTTTGAGGGAGGCAACTCTCGACTCACTCTTTGTCTGCCAGTAGTGACCTGATTTCCCCTGTATTTCCTGGATGGGGTGGAAAAAGGAAAAATGCGTGTACTTGTAACAATGGTGTACATACATGCTGTTGTATGAAAATCTTGGGAGAAGGGAGACCATGTCCAGAAAGAGGATATCCATTTCTGGACCAATCCCAGTTCCTCCAACCTCAGTGGTGTTTGGACCACAGAGGGCAGGGGAGGGAAAGAGCCTGGTCAGGTAGGAGGATGCTGGAGAAGATCAGGTGGACAGCCGGAGACAGGCGGGGCCAAAATAGTCAGAAAGAATGAGTTTATTGGTCAGAGCTCCACCTTGTGGAGAGGACAGTGAGCACTTCTAGTTGCTCACCTCTGGCACCTCTCTGTTCCTAATTTCCTATCCCGTCCTAGGACCCATTGACTCTGGACTCTGACTTGAGGCGCTTCTTTATGGTTTAGTAGCCCCTCTGAACTGGTAGGGGTCCTCTCTTCTCTTCCAGGCTGAGGTAGCCCAGCTGCAAGAGCAGGTGGCCCTGAAGGATGCAGAAATTGAGCGTCTGCACAGCCAGCTCTCCCGGACTGCAGCTCTCCACAGTGATCATGCAGAGAAAGGTAACTGGTTTGACTGTGACAGCATGCAGTTGCCCCTGAGTCCTGTGCCCTCTCTTATAAGTGGGCATGTATGTCTGTGGGTGAGTATGTGAATGCCTATGTGAGTAGGTGTGCTAATGTGCATGTACATGCATGCATGTGTGCAAACATGCCCAAGTGAAGGGATGCATGCGTGTGTGTACATGACTGGGCCTTTAAAGCCCAGCTCTATCGTGGAATCATTGCCATGAACCCCTCCCCTGTCTAGAAGACTCAGCTCTGAAGACTTTTCTCTGATGCATTCTGACCGTTAAAGCTCTGTGTGGCCACCTCTGAGCTTTAGATGTTCACTCAATTGAAAGGACTTGTTTTTGTGTTATCACCAAAGGGGAGGCTTTAGCAATTCTTTCAGTTATTTGATGGGGACCCGTCTGATACTTGTACAAGTTGACAGAAACAAATTAGTTATTGCTCATCCTTTAGGTCTCAACTTAAATGTTACCTCTCAGAAAGACCTCTCCTGGCCACCCTATCCTGTTTTTCTCTATGTCAGTGTGCTTTTTTTTTTCCTTCACAGTATTTATTATAACTTGTCAGTATTGTGTTTGGGGGTTCTCTTTGCATAGACTGCTGTCCTCACTCTGGGGCAGGGACTGTGTCTATCTTTTCTTTTTTCTTTTTTTCTTTTTTTAAAATATACCTTTATTGATTTCAGAGAGGAAAGGAGAGGGAGAGAGAGAGGTAGAAACATCAATGATGAGAGAGTCATCGATCAAGCCCGCAACCGGGGCATGTGCCCTGACCGGGAGTCAAACCTTGATCTCCTGGATCCTAGGTTGACGCTCAACCGCTGAGCCACGCCCGGCCGGGCTCTATCTTTTCTTTAAGATCATGTCCACAGAGCCTAGCACCATATTCGGCCCATGGTAGGCTCCTAAGAAATATTTCTTGAATACATGAAAGGCTGATGAATGATCCCCGAGGAGTTCAAGCTTTGCTGATTAAAACTAGAAAATAAATCCTCTTATTAACACAAATTTAGTATTTACAGCTATTTGCCTTGTATACAAAATGATCACACATCTTCCAAATTTTCCTCTTAGCTCAGGCTACAGAGATATATAGCCTGGTGGATTGGCCCTATTACTCATCTCATCTCGGCCTCAGCACTGCTTAGCTCAGATCCCTGGCTGGAGTGGGGAAGCCACGTGGCCATGAAATAGTGGCTTAGGCTAGAGAAAGAAACTAGCCACCAATATGCTAATCCCTTGCCCAGCCTTTCTCTTCCCAAGCCATTAAGTGTGCCACCCACTCGTCAAGCCTAATGTGGAGGCTGAATCCCCCTAAGGTAACCTAGATGATCTGTGATGTTAAACCAGGATAGAGATCTCCTCGGTCCATGACTTCTAGACCAGGCAGCCTTACCCCTACGCCCCATGCCACTCCACAATCCAAGCCTTCCAGGCCCTACCCTATTCCATCATCAGGTCCTTTGGTCATTTGCTGCCCACAGCATCAAGGTGTGGCAGTCTTCGTACGGAGCTTACTGCTCTCCCCACGTGCTGGGCTGCAGAGCTGATCTTCAGCTGCCAAGAGCCTAAGAGAATGGGCAAGCACTCTGCACTTCCCTCTGAAGATGAGGCCCTACAGCTATTTAGACAAAGAACATAAATCTGCTCTTCCTGTCCTTGGATATAGCAGGAGTCCTAAAGGCAAATGGGGTGCCTATACCTTTGTTCCCTTGTCCCCTGTACTTTTCTTATACAGACGCCCCTATTCTCTTCGCAGTACCCAGTTTGCGTATGGTTGTGTCCCTGTTTGGGAAATCCAACTATGTGTCAATTCCTAGACCTCCAAATATTTGGCAGAATTACCTCCATCTCCTTTAGGCACTGGCCTTTGACCTGGGTCCCCAGACCAGTTTGGGAAGAAGTGAGGAGAGTCCCTGTTTGGTCCAAAGTGAGAGAAGGCTGTGAACAGTCTACCACTGACTGAAACAGATCCCTCAGTCCACTGGGAAGCCCTGTAGACGTATGATGAAACAAGATTGTTTTCCTTAACAGTAGACTTGGTTTTAATATATTCAAAGATGTGTTGAGACATTTGTTAGTTCTGACTATACCATTTTAAATTAAGCCAAGTTATCAACTCTTTTGCCTAACCATTCTTTTCCAGTCTCCATTCAACTGTAGACACACACACCCCCCTTTTAAATTCTCTGCTACAATCCATGGGACTGTATGCCTTTCTCTTTTTTTTTTTCTTTTTTAAATATATTTTTATTGATTTCAGAGAGTGGAAGGGAGAAGGGGAGAGAGAGAGAAACATCAATGATGAGAGAGTCATTGATCGGCTGCCTCCTGCATGCCCCCTACTGGGGATCGAGCCCTCAACCCGGGCATGTGCCCTGACCGGGAATCGAACCGTGATCTCCTAGATCCTAGGTCGATGCTCAACCGCCGAGCCACGCCCGGCCGGGCTGTATGCCTTTCTTTAAGTCTAGTTGCAGCCCAGGCACATGCCTACTCAAGTTATAAAGTACATGCTTGA
Source organism: Miniopterus natalensis (assembly GCF_054644295.1). NCBI lineage: Eukaryota > Metazoa > Chordata > Mammalia > Chiroptera > Miniopteridae > Miniopterus > Miniopterus natalensis. Next base: position 43,215,325 of record NC_142091.1, read on the forward strand.
GAAATGTTGGTTGTGAAAGATTTTTCTCTGTCACCTTTGAGTAAATAGCATTTTGTTTCCCCCTCACAAATGCCTATAAAGAGAAGACAAAATGATAGGTTCACTCTTTAATTAGTCCAACAAATATTTAATGAGACTGAAGTCTATGCCAGACACCATTATGGGCTCTTTAAAGAAGTAACTAAGCCAGTGGGTAATTTGTTCACACAGAAAGTCCTCAAGTTTTCACTTGAGGAACATCTTAGCATGTGGGGGTAGCTGTCTGCATTTATATAAATAATTCTTTCCACACCTAAATTGTTTTAGACCAAGAAATTCAACGTCTGAAAATTGGGATGGAAACTTTGATTATTGCCAATGAAGATAAGGTAAGACGGTCATTGGGCAGCCCTGTCTTTTCCCTGCTGACATCCCTGGCTCTGTTTGGTCCCTGCTGGTCTCTGATATTTTGGACACGGACACGCCCATCAAGCCATTGACTCAGGAATGTGTCTGGAGAGTGGCTTCTGCTTCCTAGACACTAGACCTCAGCCACCCGTTTTTGGCTTTGATGTCTGGGAACTTTGCCTAAATGGAATCTCTCAAAGGCAGATTAAAGCCAAGCCTGTTCATGCTGGTCTGGAGGGGAAAATACCTCTGTGGTTACTGCCAATGTCATAGCTGTTGCTTAGGCTCCTAGAAAAGCTCGAGATCAATCCACCCACCTCTCACATGCGTGATCCAGCAATAGAGCCATCATAGACCCCGGGCAGCATGCAGTGTTGTTTGCCCAGATGAGGAAACAGACAACATACTTTAGTAGTTTTGCCCAAGGTCAGGTAACAGTAGATGGTAGAGCTAGAGTTTATGCCCAAGTTTGTCTTTCTCCAGAATCTGTGTGGCTTCCCGAGCCCCTAGGCCTTTGCTGAAAGAAACAATCCCTCTGGGAATGTCCTCTGTTGTGTAAGGAACCTCAGACTCCTAAGAAACAGGCAAGGATATTAGGATAAATAGACCATTTTATTTTAGTCGTGTGTGTGTGTGTAGCTCCAGAGAAGAACACTTGGACCAGGAGGCAGATTTGAATGGTTATGTCAGGACGGTAGGGGACAGAGAGTTTCCAGCTTCTGCAACTGTTTCAGCTCCTCAAGGCTGTGTCAAGAAAGGACTGTTTTATGGTTGGAGATTGGACTGTCTTCAAAGAGATGCAAGAGTGGCTGCAGCCCACAGAGAACCCAGGCTCTGGGAAGGGCCTGGACACCTCGTTTCCCTTTGCAATGCTCCACAGGCTCCATGTGGCACCTCCTCTCAGTAGGCGCAGAACATAGCCTGGGCCCCCCGAGGAGCCCCGTGGAGGTGCCAGTGCTGGTGTTTACACTTGAGTCTGCTCTCGCACTGTGACAGGACCGTCGGATAGAGGAGCTCGCGGGGCTGCTGAACCAGTACCGGAGGGTGAAGGAGATCGTGATGGCAACTCAAGGTAAGAGCCCTCTTTCCCCTCAGAGGTATTCCAACTACAATGTTAAATCCAGGGGCAGTCCCACCAGAAGATTCATCTTCATTTGGGGACGACTTTCTGCTGGGGAATGGAACTGGTCAGACTGCCCCGAACTGCAGGAAATTGGCAGCTAAGATTTCCAGAAATTTTGTCAAATGGCACTCAGTTCAGAACTCTTAGGGACTATCCAGACCACCAAGAAATGAAGCCTTTGCATTGAACCCTTGGGAACCCCCACCCTTGGAGGATCTCCTGTGCATCTTCCTGGGCCCATTAGAGAGTCAGTGAGGGGAGTCAAACCTGGATCAAAAATCATTTCAGTGCACTTATTGGGTATCAGAGCTTGTCCGCCACTTGGAGCACGTGAAACTCCCCGCAGACTCTCAGGGACTTGGGGAGGCTTTCTTGAGCCTCTAGGTGCCTAGGTTCCCACAGGAAGTCACAGGGCAGGGAGAGCTGTTTGCATTTCATAAGTATTGCCCAGACTGAATGCAACATGCGGCAGCATTCATGTTCTTATGGGCACAGTGGGGCATGTGCCAGGCTGCCCGCCTTGTTCACACCATTGACCAGGGCTCATCACAGATCCCAAGGAAGCAGCTATTTCATAGGAGAGGGCTGCTTTCTGATTCTGGCTGAGCTGTTGCCTCATCTTAGGAAGAACCTGAGCCCCAACATGGTTTGAGGTTGACTGGTCACTGCCCAGGGCTACTGTAAGCCCCACCCCTCTCACCCCACCCCACCCCACCCCAAACATATGTAGATGCCCTGTTTTCTCTAATCCTTTGAGATCTTGGGTCAAGTCACTCTCAGGACCTGATTGCCTGTGGCCAAGGAGTGAGAAGGTTGGAGAGGGATACCATGAGGTGCCTTCTCTCTGCTCCACACAGGAGCTTTGACCTTGGAATGACTTTCTTGGCAGCCGTTGCTCAGATACCCTGAAGAATCTTCCAAATCACACTCTCAGTGCCCCTGTGTATATTTCTTAGTCTTTCTCCATGATGGAAAAAAAATGTTAGAATTTTGTGGTACAGTTATAGATTTCTAAACAAAGGACACTATAGTGATCATCTTTTCTACATTAATGCTTCTAGGACCTTTGGAAAGAAATCTCTCAATCAATGAGGAAGAGCTGGAGGGGAGTTTCAGGAAGTGGAACACTACAAATAAAGGCCCCGAAGAGTTACTTAAACAAGAGGTGCTGTGTTGCCATCCGTGATGTGGGTGGCTCACTTCCCAGGTTTCAGCGGGCCCTGGGAGCTTACCCTGAGCACAGGGAGGATCTAGTCGGGTACCTGTCAGGTATAAATCTTGACAGGTGAAAATTTAAGTCAGTGGAGTGGCCCAGAAGCCTTAGGGAGAGCCCTGAGGGCAGTAAGGGGCTCAGACCCAGACCTGTGCTCCACTTGGGGGGACAGCATAGTGGATACTGGACTTTCAAGGGAAGGAATTTTTTTTTAAATCTTGTTTCTTGTTTCTTTTTGTCTTTCCTTTCTGGAGTGTAAGCATAGACCAAAGGTGCTGTTGCTTTTACTTGCCACTGTTTCTCCAGAGTCTGCAACAATGCGTGGTACCCAGTAGAAGTCAACAAGTATTTGTTGAATGAATGGGTGGGTCTCGCTCATTTAGAGGGATGGCTGCCAGTTTTGAAGTGCTGTGTTCCTACTTCACAGACGTCCCCTGTAGACCCTGAAACCAGCATATAGATTTTCTTTCTCTTCTTTTGCTTGTTTAAAATCTGGTCTTATTATATGAACCTCTGATACAAATAAGCAAACTCATAGACACAGATCTCAGGTAGAGAAGGAGCTTCAACCTAGTTTCTAAAAAGTTCAAGAAACTCCAGAACAGCCAAACTGAAGAGGATCTTAGCCGCCCAGCTCAACCCTTTAATTAAGGAAAGATGAAAAGTGTCACCCAGTGACCCAGTGTCCTAGTCAAAGCAAGCATTCCAGATTGCTGGCAAGAATAAGGCAGCAGTAATTGATATGCACTCAGCACCTCCGTGTGTCACTGTGATGCGCAGTGTATGGCTCACCTCGTTTACTCCTCAGCAAGTAGCAGCAGAACCCTGACTTGAAGCCAGGTTTATTTGACCAAAAAGCCCAGGCTTTAACAACTGTACTGTAAGCCAGGGCTCTTCCTATAGTAGACCAAAAAGATACTGAGCTCTAGAGGAAAGGGATGGTCTTCACAGCCAGTCTAATACTGAAGTCATGGGTCTGTGTCCTTATGCGCCACCATTAGCTCATGTCCGTGCTACCTGTGGAGCTCTTTCCTTTCTTGCCTCCTTGGTGAGTCCATTCTCACTTCTCAGGATTCGGCTCAAGTCGTCTTCCCTCTGAAGCCTTTCCAACCTTCCCACTCCCTCTCCTTTATCCCCATGCTATGATGTAGGGATTGGCGCCATGCTTGTCTGCCCCACACTGAGCACAGGGCTTGGCAGGTAGTAGATGTTGCTCACGTTTGTTGAGTTACTGTATCAATTGCATTGTTGCTCATTGCCAGCAACTCTGGCTAACCTAGGCCTAAAGGGAATGTTTTTGAAAGGGTGTGCAGTGGCTCACTGAATGAAAGGAAAGCTGAAGGACCAAGCTCAGAAAGGACAGGAGCAGCAAGAGCCCTTGGGACTCAAGTCTCAGAACTCTTGTCACGACTCTGCTGCTAGAATGTGAACTTTGGCCCTGGAAGAAGAGGCTGGTTGTTTATTTACACCCACCTCCTTGGTATCTTGAAAGAGCAAAGCACCAGAATTGATGTAGCCATCATGGGTGTATCCAGGGGCAGAAATGTAACTCCCCAAGAGAAGTCATCCAAAGAAGGGGAAAGGATGGTGGGTGGTCCCCATTGACTGTGTTCTATAGTGACTCTTCTCTTTCTGGTGCAGATGCCTCCAAGATGTAGCTCTCCTGTGGTGGGGCCACCTCCACTTCCACAGAAATCACTGGAAACCAGGTAGGCCCAAGCATTCCCCAGAGCTACTGTGCCCTCAGGCCCCTCGGGGCTCCTGACAGGGTGGGGACTGGCCATGCATGGTGAACATGACCACCATGTCCTGGGCACACCTGCCCTTCCACCATCAGGACAGCAATCCAGGTCCCGGCAGTGGTCACAGTGGAACCAAAACCATGGAGTAGTCATGAACTGTGCCTGTCACCCTTGGCCACAGAGGGGCTTCCCTTCTCATAGACTGAGGGTCTGGGTCACTGTCACTGAGAAAAGACCTGTTCAAAGGAGAGGTGGCTGCACCTCATCTGTGTCCTCCCGTGGCTCATCAGAGCTGAGGACATGCCATGAGGTGTGCCTGTCATTTTTGTCAGCCCTTCTGGAATGTCCTTCCTGCTCTCAGGGTGACTCTAACCCCGTGACAAGCCTTGCTATCTAGGGAAGGCCATTTCTCCTACAGGAAAGTTGGTCCAATTGCTTTGGCAAAGTTCCTCATAGCAATGAGCTTATAATGGGCTGGCCTGTGGGGTCGCTTGGCTGTCACCTGTCTGGTTCCCTCTAAAATGAGCCTATTTCTAGTTCCCTATGTCAGCTCTTTAGAACACGTTTCCAAGTAATGGAGATACAGAGCTACACTGCCAAAAGCAGGCCATCTGTCAGCCAAGGTATCTGGAGAAGATGGCCACAAATATGAAGGAAGCTTCTCCAGATTGGTGCTGAGTCTCCAGAGCCTGCACTCTAAGAACCCCACTTTCCAGAGAGCCATTTTCCCTGAGCCTTTTAGCCCCAGAGCAAAAGGTTGTGTCAAAGAGGGCAATTAGCCAGTCTTTAGTTTAGCAGAATAAGAAATTTCGTTTATGAGTTCACTCGGGAGGAAGTAACTCACACTGACCAGACTCACAAGAGACTAATGTACAAACTGATGCTGACTTATTCATGTGAACTGAGAAATATCACTGCCAAGGAGACTTATCACAAGGTGACCCTTGTGACCACAGGTGGCATTGCCTCTTTTTTATCCAATTGGTGCCATTCTCTGTAAAATAGCCCCTGAGAAAGCAAATTTTTCTGAGCAGACTGGTCAGCATACACAGAGCCAGAGCAGAGGGTTGGAAAATTCTAGCAGATAATGCTTTGGAGCTGGGGCTGGCTGATGTGCTTGTCTCCACTCTAAAATAATTCCTCTTCCTTGGATCACTCTTAGAGTGTCAGACAAGGCAGTATTGGCACCTATCCTTTCTTTAAGTCTGTAGACATTGATCTTTTATGACCACAAGACAGTCAGCTCATGTTGATACAACAGAATTGAGAGTATTCTAGCTTCTTGAGGAATGCCAGGACTTTTGATTTGCATTTAAGTGATGCTCTCATGCCCTTACCAATGTGGTGTCCCACCAGGCTATCCTGAGATGGGCCAGTTTCATCTTAAATGTAATGGTTATGATGAGAGGGTGGTTTTTCCTGACCTTGACCCTAAGCCCAAGATGGACTACTGGTTAAACTTTTGGAATGTCCTCTGTGTGAATGATACTATGTACCTCCTTCTCCAGGAACTCTTTCTTTTGTGTTTTTCCAGGGCTCAGAAAAAACTCTCCTGCAGTCTAGAAGACTTGAGAAGTGAACCTGTGGATAAGGTCAGCCCATCTGTCAGTCTCTCCATACGTTTCCTGAGTTACTTCCTTGTGCCCAGCACAGTGTTGGGACTCACAGGCGAGGTCCTGGTCCCCCACCTTGTAGAGGCTTTTATAAAGTTAATGGGGAGGCAGGAATTACACGAACAACTTGAGAAAACCAGTCAGGTGTGGCCCAAGGCATCCTAGAGGCCAGGTAAGCCAGGAAATGCTGCCTGCTGTTGATGAGGAAAGATACTGAGGTGGGCACAGGCAGGACCTAGGAAATGGGGAGCAGGAGGAGGTAAGGTCAGGACCATGAGGCATATCAAGCCTGAGAAGACCTAGAATACTGGCCCCGTGTCCCCAGGGCACTGGGAGTGCTGCGGAGATTCTGAATGAGGCAGTATGTGAATAAAGGAGATGACCCTAGAAATGGGCTACAAGATAATTTAGAAGATTGGAGAAAAAGCTTACATAAGAGTCTAGAAAGATGAGGAGGGCTTTGTGTCCCCTTATGAGAGTAGCCCTTGACCATGTGCATGATCCCTGTGCGGGAGGAGAGGGTCATAGGCTCTTGAGCGAGGACATCAGAGACCAAGGGGTCCTGCCCTGACAGAGCACCTCCACTGAGCCCCACTGCCCAGGATTCCTTGGTCTCCAGCAGTGCACTGGCCTCCCTGGCAATAGAGTAAAAAACCATAAAGGTGGAGGTGGCAGGAGCCACGGGCCCATTCAGTAGCTTTGCTCCCATGGTCATGTGCCTCCCGCTCCTCCTGGTCAGACTACTGGCAGCTGCCCAGGACATCTGTCTGTGGAGTTAAACAGTGATCTGTTTCCTGCCATGGATGGTGATTATCTGACATAAGGATAGGGAGGGAGGGGGGGATGTGCCTTGCAGATTCAAGCTGGTCCTGAGCTGTTGTTTGTGACTAACACAGGTCTCTTGTCCTCTACATAACTGAAATCCTCCTTGTCATTCCAGAGTGTCAATGGGAACAAACTCTCCCACATGGGAGAACCCAAGGTACGTTAAATGCACCTCCCTGTCACCTATATGTGGTTGTGTTGCTTGCTGGAGTGTTTTCGTTTAGCACGTTATAGCTTTTGTAACCTTAAAGTATCTTAACTCTAAGGGGTAAGAGGATAAGAGAAAAGATGCCTCCACTTCTTAGAGTCAGCTGCAGTCAGCCCTGAGTTTGGGCTTTCCTCCATCCCGCCTCACTGTGTGGCCTTGGGCAAGTTTCATCCTTTCTCAGAACGCGGGTCCCCTTCCTGGCCTGGACCAAATGCTCTCCGAGGGGTCTTTAAGTCAGCCTGAGTAAAAATGATGCTTGGAGACCAGGGAGTTGTTCCTGCAGCCAGAGGTTCCCTCCCTGGGTTTGAGCCTGAGGCTGCCAGCTAATTCAATACCTCTCTCCTTCCAACAGGATGGCCCTTTCCTGGCGGAGCACAAATACCCCACATTACCTGGGAAGCTTTCAGGAGTCGTGCCCAACGGAGATGCTGCCAAATCTACTCCCATCGCCTCCCAGCCTGACCCCGCAGGAAACAGCCTGCTGAGGCTGAGTGAGTGTCCAGGCCTCTGAGCTGGTGGCCCCTGGAGCAGTGGCCTTGGCACTTCTGATTAGTGCACAAGATCCTGTGCCCACCACTGCAGCCCACACTTGGAGAATGATGGGGGGGAGGTAAATGGGACAAGTCAGACCACTTCCAGAGACCATGGCTCCCTGTCTGGGCATGATGTTTCCTTCAGTAAACACTTTAGAGCCCAGAAAACCAGGCTGTGTACCCACCCTTTCTTTCCAGCTGCAATTCCTCCCCCTTTGTCTATCCTCTTCTTCCATTCCTCCTCTCTTGAGCCCCTTCCTGTCCTTCCCATCCCTCTCTCCCCGCCCTCCGAGACTCCCCACTCCACCCTCCCCCTCCCCGGCCCCCCTTTCCTGTCTCTGCCTTCCTCTCTACAGCCTGCCTGATTCCAGTAGGATGATATGGGCTCTTCCAAGGGAGAGCATTTCCTTAGAGAAGTGGAATCAGTGGCCAGTAGGCAAGGATGTCAGTGCACAGGTGTCCTTTTGGTGCTTAGGACCGGAAACCGTGGAGGTCTTGGCTGCTTTTCACACAGAAGAGGCATCTTTCCGCAGCAGCAGCAGATCAATGGGGCCCAGGAGGGAATGTCTAGTCCTGGCAGAGCTCTCCCTGCCCCTGACGCCTCAGCCCTGGCTGTTCCCTGTGCCAGCCCATGTGTTGGCTTCTGCCCTTGGCCAGTTCTGCCTTTGGCTTCAGGAACTCCAGATAAGCCCTTGAATGAGTATGTGCTGGTGACCCAGGCTTGGACTTGCAGCAGCTTTGAACATTCTAGTCTGAGGGAGCCCTGCCGCCTGCACAGGCTGTGTGGGGCCTGGTGTATTCAGCCCTGCCGCTCCCCCTCCTCCCCCGTGTGTGGACACCCCGCCTGCCAGGAAGTGGCTCCAGGAGCACTCGGTCCTCCCACATGAAACCCCCTCCCTGAGCTGCCCCTGTGACTGAGCTGTCACCATTCACCCCTTCCTTCCTCATGGGATTTTTTTTCTTTCTGTTTGGTTTTCTCTTTTGCTCGATGACTCTTCTTTCTTTCTTTGCTTCCCTGTAACCCTGGTGGGCTGGACGTGGGCCTCTCTTGTTTCTTCATGTGGCTTCTCTGCTTCTTGGTTGGCTGGAGACCGTGGCCGGAGTGTCAGTGCCCCCGTATTAGGTACTGTACCCTTCCAGGTGAGGTGGAGTGTGAGATGCCCCATTTCCCTGCCCTAACACCCCCTCCTGAGCACTCGGCCAGGCCCCCCTCCCACCTGCATTCTTCAGTCTCCCCTGGGAAAAAGGAAGCACGCTCCTTGTTGGAGTTACCTGCAAGTACTTGGACCCCAAACCTGAGAATCTGAAGACATGAGCTCACCCAGATTTGAAACCTTAAACTCATTAATTCCTCAGAGAGAAACCTGGAGTGTGCTCGAGCCCCCTACCGAGCTCTTGGTGTGAAGTTCTGCCCTGAAGGCAGAGCTGGGCAGACTCTTCCCAGCTCTCACTGAAGGACGGCCCAGGTGTGGGGGAGAAGTGTCTGAAGGCCATGTCCCTTCTTCTCATTCACACATCATCACACTTTCAATCTCAGGAGACACAGAAAGCGGTTGGGATGATACTACTGTGGCCAACGACTTCTCATCCACGTCATCTGGTACTGAGTCGGGTCCTCAGTCTCCCCTGACACCAGATGGTAAACGAAGCCCCAAAGGCATCAAGAAATTCTGGGGGAAGTAAGTCAGTGGTGATGATTGTAATTATATTGCTTGGGATTAATATTATTCTTGACTGGGCAGAGTCTACATAAACCTCTGTTCAATTAGATGTTGGAACAGCAGTGAATATAGAGTGGTCATGTTCAGAGACAGGAATCTGAATGACTTTTCTAGGGCCCAGAGAAAGAATTATGAAAGGCACCCCTTAAACACAGCCAGTTGCCTTACGTGCCATTCATTCTAGGCACCCACCCACTCCACACACCCTGAGCACATTCTCTGCAGCTCAGCCACATGAGCTTTGGGAGAGACACACATGTGAGACCAATTTCTTCCTTTCTAGGGGTCAGCCTGTGTCTTAAGACATCTTTGAAGATAGAAAACTGACTATCTGCTGGCCCAGCTGCCCCAGTCTGTGACATGGAGCAGAAACCAGGGCCTCCTGCCAGGCACCAACCTTCACTTTCCCTCCCGCAGGGAGTGGCATAAATCACAGGCAGAATTAGAGCTGAGGCTTGGGTCTAGCCAAGGAGCTGTCACAGATCATGATCCTTGACCTCTGGGGAGCCACTGAGAAGCAGTGCCATCAAGAGTCCTGGGTCTGGCTAGTGTGGCCCTGTGTAGGAGGGGGTTGCTGACGACACTGTTTGGGACTGTCCCTGACAGTCTTTGTGGGCGCCTCTCCACACAGAATCCGAAGAACTCAGTCAGGAAATTTCAACACCGATGCGCCGGGGATGGCAGAATTTCGGCGAGGTGGACTCCGGGCAACTGCAGGGCCAAGGCTCTCTAGGACAAGAGATCCCAAGGGTCAGAAAAGGTAAGGTTCCCTCCAGTCCATCTACAAAGAACTGTATGAAATCCTGGCCAGGGTGGAGTGGGGACAGAGGCTGGATGTCCCAGAGAGTCCAGAGGTGGAAGGTGGGGGCTCCTAGTGCAGAGCTTCCCAACCTCTCTCACTTGATGCAAGTGGACAACACCCATGCTTATAGGTACACGGAGGAGGAGGGAGAGCGTTTTCTTAGGAATTCCCTCACTTTAACAACTCAACTAGGCATTCAAAAAAAAAACTTTAACCAGCACATTAGGGGTATTTTCCTGAAAGGAATCTTTTGAAATATCTACTCTTCTAATATTCCAGAAATCCCCACTTATTTTTAAAAATGAATATAAAGCTTCTTTGTCAACTTCTTTCCTGTCACCCCTGAAAAAAGACTCTATGGGGATTTTAAGTGTGCCATTAATATTCACACTTGACATGAAAAATTGATGTCTCTAAGAAATGATGGCTTTGTAATGTCCAGTCATGCTGTCTAGAAACACGATCTAGCTCTTCATTTATTCATGTCTTTTTATATTGCTCAGTTGGATGTTACAGTTACCACCTACCCCCGCATCCTCACACACAGTGACACGGGATCCACGAGTTCTTTGTAAAGGCATCTCCCAGACATTTTATAATTTTGGTTGCTATGAGTGGAGTTTTTAAATTATTTTAACAAAAAAAGTTAGTGTCTATGCACTGATGGTATATGGAAAAATCGTTGATTTGTGTGTTATAAATACTATGTGGGTGTGTATTTTATAACTAGCCACCTTACTGGGGTCTCTGGGGTCTTCTAGGTGGACAGTCGTATCATCTGAAAGGGATGGCTTTCTTTTATTTTTACCTTTCTAATGGCTACACTTCTTATTTTTTATCTCTTCTTATACTGGCTGCAATTCTCAGGCCGGTATTATTAGTACTGATAAAAAGCATTGCTTTTTTATTGGCTTTAATGTGGATGCCCCTAGTGTCTCATTAATAAATAAGGTATTAGCTGTTGTTGATTGGAGTTTGTTTTTTGTTTTTGTTTTTTTATGTTAGAGAACTGACTCCTTTTCCTGATTTTCTGAGTGTTTTCCTAAAAGTGGTGTCGAACCCTGTGGAAAACAAGCTTCAGTGTGGCTCTTTGTCCTAACGGGACAAGACTCTGAGCCTGTGGCACGTGTGCACATGTGCGTGGATGCCGGCACATGCAAACAGCCTCACAAGGATTGTGTAACCGCCCCATGCTCTCAGCAGCTACAGATTTGCAGTTCAGACCAGCTGTTATCACAGAAAACTCTGGAGACCACCTCAGATGGGTGTGTTGTAGTGGAATTTTTTTCAACTAGATCCCACGGTGGGGATTGTTTGTTAAAACACAATTCCTCTCTTGTGAGGCTCAGTTATGTTCGGATGGAGCCTCAGTCCCCCCCCACTGACAGGCCCGTGCTGTTTTCCTGCTTCCCAGTGATGCCAATGCCCCCTTCGCCCAGTGGAGCACAGAGCGCGTGTGCGCGTGGCTGGAGGACTTCGGCCTGGCTCAGTATGTGATCTTTGCGAGGCAGTGGGTGACTTCTGGCCACACTTTACTAACTGCTACCCCTCAGGACATGGAAAAGGTAAGGGCTGGGCCCTGGGCCAGGAGATTCCCATCTTTCCTCAAACCAATGCCTGCAGAGGTCATGCCCCTGCTCCCCCCCCCCCTCACTCTTCCGCCCCCCACTCCACACACAGGACAGTGGACAGAGGAGGCCGAGACTTTCTCTGTCGTTGCAGATTGATCCCTTGACACTGCAGGGTTCCACTGCCATCCAGGTGGAACATCTCCATCCAGACATAGTATCCTCTAAGGGCCAAACTGCCTGCCGAAATTTAACATCTGTCTTCATCTTTCAATTTCAGGAGCTAGGAATTAAGCACCCTCTTCACAGGAAGAAGCTGGTTTTAGCAGTAAAATCCATCAACGCCAAGCAGGACGAGAAGTCTGCCCTTCTAGACCACATCTGGGTGACACGTAAGGACAGGCATATGTGTATTATGTTTCTGGCAGCTCTAGGAGGAGACAGTTTCCCTGTGAATGTGCACCTCAAAGACGCTGTCTCCCTGGGGAAGGGGATGGATTACTAAACCTATGGGGGATACAGCTGGAACTCCAAAGTGGTCATTTGCTGCCCTCTTCTTTGGCATCCGCATGTCCCATTCTTGGGAATCCTAACACGCCTGTTTCTTCACGTTTCCATAGGTTGGCTGGATGACATTGGCTTACCCCAGTACAAAGACCAATTTCATGAGTCCCGAGTTGATGGGCGCATGCTGCAGTACCTGACTGTGGTGAGGGTTTTTCCTTTCAGTATTTCAGTCGTCCCTGTGAGCACCCAGGTGTCCCTATGTAGCTATTTTTTAAAAAATATATGTTTTTGTTGATTTCAGAGAGATGAACGGAGAGGGAGAGAGAGAGAAACATCAATGATGAGAGAGTCATTGATCGGCTGCCTCCTGCACGCCCCCTGTTGGGGATCAAGTCTGCAGTGGCCATGTTCCCTGACTAGAATTGAACCGAGACCTCCTGGTTCATAGGTCGACCCTCAACCACTGAGCTCTGCAGGCCAGACTATGGTGGCTATTTTAAACTTGATTCCGCCACCTCCCTCACATTCTTAAAGTTTTAACATCATGCTGTTTGTCATGTAAGAGTTTCCAGGTAGCCAAGTACGAACCACGGTGCTGAGAAAAGCTGTTGGTGTGCCCATGTGCACCTGCTGAGATGTGGTTGGCTTGTCTATGTTTGGTCTGGGAAGGAACCTCAGGGGTCTTCTGTCACTTTGGAAACTCTGGTTCATCAACCCAAACTTTCCTCTTCCAGAATGATCTACTCTTCTTAAAAGTGACCAGCCAACTACATCATCTCAGCATCAAATGTGCCATCCATGTGCTGCACGTCAACAAGTTCAACCCCCACTGCCTGCACCGGCGGCCAGCCGATGAGGTGAGTACCTGTCTAGACAGCCCTGAGGCAGGACACCTGTAAGATTGGGTGCAAGGAAACGAGAGTAACAGTATCACGAAACGGCTGCATTTCGGACCACAGTCCTGGGGATCTTTCCTTCGCTACTGCTTTGTGGTGCCCTGGACACCCACGCCTGTACGCTGTGTCCCACAGGAGCCCCTAGGCCTCCAAGTTCTCACCTTCCCCTGTGGAGACACACTGTGGGCTAGAGGGCGGTCACAGCAAGTCTTTCAAAGCTGTCATAATAATTAAAGGAGATGAGGAAATGGTGCGGAGAGGGAGGGGAAAGACAAGCAGGAAAGATGGGTGTCAAAGGAGGCAGAGGAGAGGGGACGAGGGGCCCATAAGGAACCAGGCATTTGGAAGGGGTCTGCCTATTGGTAGATAGGAAATTAACTCACCCTCAGGCCCAGGTGCACAGGGAATCCTTGAGCAGGTTTTGCTAGAGAAGAAATCGTGTAGGCAAACACAGGGACCCAAATACTGCAGAGGTCCCTGGTAATGTTCCAGGAACCTCAGAGTTCCTGGTGGGCCCTGAAGCTAAAGGGTTGTGACTACACCCCGTCTCCCGTGTTCCTAGGAACTAAATCTAACTCTGCTGTAAGATGAGCTCCGCTTCCTGAGGGACTAAAGGCTCCTACCTCTTCCTTCCATCACCCAATTTTTCGTATTCAACAATATGTTTTCATGTCTCCTGTACATCAGGCACAGGCTGGGTATCTTGAAGACCCATTGCCACTTGAGGGCATGTAGGCACAAGTATTTTAATATGTGCTCTCCTAAAATATTTGGCCAGACCAGGGAGATTTTTTTTTTTGTCTATAAAACACTCAGCTCATAATTGACAGTCCTCTTAAAGTTGTGTTGAGTCACCAAATGAATGTGTGCCTTTTGGGACTATTGGTTCCAAAATTAACCAGAGAATTAGGGAGTAACAGGATTCTGGAATCAGATATCTCAGTGTAGAAAATACTGCAAGATTCCATGAGAGCTCTGTTTCTCGGAAACTGGAAATGCTCTCAGGCAGCCGCTCTTGCCGCCTGAGTTACCTAGGCATGGGACTTGCCTTCTGGCGAGGCATCTGGGTGCAGGCTTATTCCCAGGCGCTGCTCCACAGAGCACCGTGGTGCGGTCTGTTAGACCTAATCTCTTCATTTTTCCTCTCCCCTCACAGAGTAATCTTTCTCCTTCAGAAGTTGTGCAGTGGTCCAACCACAGAGTGATGGAGTGGTTGCGATCTGTGGACCTGGCGGAGTATGCACCCAACCTTCGCGGGAGTGGCGTCCATGGAGGTCTCATTGTGAGTGGCTCTTTGGACGAGCCCACCTGCCTCGGTGAAAACTGGGCTATTCAGAAACTGCTTTCTTAAGAGCTAGACATAAATCCTAGTAAAAATTATTGATATTACCTCTGAAATCCTTGTACAAGTTGAAGTCTCAAAGTGTTTTGATAATTTGTGGTTGAGAATTAATATACCCCCATAAAAACAAGACGGCCTCTGAAGGACTCCCCTGGCCGCAGACCAGAGGATTCCAGGGAAAGGGGCTGCGTGAGAATCAGCCCTCAGCTCCGTCTCCTCCTAGAGGAACATGGGGGCTGGGGAAGCGATTATCATCACTCAGATCCGTCAAGTGGTGAAGCCAGCGGGGGAAGGAGGAAGGGGTGGCTTGGATATCATCCAGAGTGGGTCCCGGGAGGGGGGATGACCTTACCTGAGAGGTCACAGTTCCCTGCTGGTCTGTGAAAATGAGATGCTCAGTCTACAACTGTGCTGGCGTCTGCTCAAAGCCAGGCCTGTGCCAGGCCTGTGCCAGGGAGAGAGGGGAGTGGGGTATAGGTCAAGTGGGCAAACTTCAGCCCGTCCTGGGGGCACTCCCAGGTCATCACCTGGGGCCGTCATCGTCACCACTGGGTGGTTTCTCTGGTTTCTTCTTAGATCCTGGAGCCACGCTTCACTGGGGACACCCTGGCTATGCTTCTCAATATCCCACCACAGAAGACACTCCTCAGACGCCACCTGACAACCAAATTCAGTGCTCTGATTGGTCCTGAGGCTGAACAGGAAAAGCGAGAGAAAATGGCCTCACCAGCCTACACACCGCTGACCACCACAGCCAAAGTGCGGGTGAGTGGCTGACCCTGCGGAGCGCACAGAGGCCTCCCTCTGGCCCTCATGTCGTACAGCAGCTGCCCCAATCCTGCCCCAACCAGTGGTGCCCCCTAGACGGGGAGGCTCTCTCAGCTTCTGCTTCCGTCCCATTGTCTGTTGGCCTTTGTCAGGACAGTCCCCTGCCACTCTGGAGTCCGAGGAACAGAGTTCAGGTTTCTTTACAGACATCAGGTGCAGGAAGCAGTTATTCTCGGGAGGCCAGGAGCTCGTGCTCTACCCCCAGGCTGCCTAGGCTCACTTTCCCGGGTCTGGGCTCCCTGCAGTCAAGCCCAGCTCTGTGCCACAGTGCTGTGGGGCATCTTGGTCAAAGTGTTCCTGCCAACACAGGGAGTGTTCCCCTTGGCAGCTGGCCCAGCTGCCCTGTGGAGTGGCCAGCACATAGTTACCCAGAGGCCCTGAGGTTGTCCAAGTACCAGCACCACTCACGGGGGCCTCTGAATGCCACCAAGCCCATTTGACCTGCCTGAGCCACATCGTCCTCAGGCCATGTCCTTCCCAGACCTCCTTCCTCAGGGTGGCAGGACAGGAAGTGTGTCTGGGGAGACAAGCAGAAACACTGCTGGGTGTAGCTGGAGAAGGGAGGGAGGGCTGCCTAGGGCTGTCCCACATGGCTTCACAAGGGCAAGCGGAAGGGAGAGCTCCCCTTGTGGTAGCAGCTGTGGTGAGGCAGGTCCTCTAGGTATCCCAGTCCCGTGTCCTCCCCTCAGGCACCTCCCCTGGAAACACCAAAGTCACTCCTGGGACAGCTGGGCATGAGGCTCAGAAACAGAGTCTGGGAGGAGCAGCTCTCCATGTTCAAGATCATTTACCTGTTGGTCTTTTCCCAGTATAGAAATTGCTTACAGGAGCTCTGTTTTGTTGAGTTTTTCTTTCTTTCTTTTTTTAAATGTTTTTATTGATTTTTAGAGAGACGAACGGAGAGGGATAGAGAGATAGAAACATCAATGAGAACATCGATCGGCTGCCTCCTGCACGTCCCCTACTGGGGATTGAGCCCACAACCTGGGCATGTGCCCTGGCAGGGAATTGAACCATAACTGCCAAGTTCATAGGTTGACGCTCAACCACTGAGCCGTGCCAGCCTGGCGAGAATTTTTCTAGAAGCAGTTTGCATTACTTCTTTTGTCAGAGGCCTGCCGTGTAATGTATTGTGAGTCATACCTGCACACCAGCTTGATGATCTTCTTATAATCTTGCATTTGTTCTGTTTTAGCCAAGGAAACTGGGATTTTCACATTTCGGAAACATAAGAAAAAAGAAGTTTGATGAATCAACGGACTACATCTGCCCAATGGAACCCGGTGACAGTGTCGGTGACAGGGTTTATAGTGGTTACCGGGGCCTCAGCCCACTCGACGCCCCCGAAGTGGATGGGCTGGACCAGGTGGGACAGATTAGCTGATGCCCCTGTCACCTGTCCTCTGTGTGCACCCTGAGAACACTGTAACACCGTTTGTGTCACCACATAACTGCATCTCACCCCCGCACACGTGCATGACTCGCAGAGAACAATCCAGCAGCTGTGTTCCCCTGCGCCAGTCTCTCTCCTACCCTGAGGGTGGCCAGGGTGTGGAGTTGCACCTTTGCTAAGGGGTCAGACTTTTGGAATGGTTGCCAAAGGTGGACTGAGGAGTGTCTTTGCTAACAGATGCTTGTACGTTTCTAGTAGTAATTCTAAATGTCCATCTTCAGCATCAGTGGGAATATACAACCTTGGACACAGGTCTAGAGGCCACGGACAATCTCCAGAGGCTCAGCTTTCAGGCTCCTCTGCTGGGCTTCAGTTGAGGGGCAATCTCAAGTGCCTTACGCTGGTGGCCAGAGTCTTGGCTGAGATCTAAGGGACAGCAGCAGGGTCTTCTGCCACAGTGACAATGTAACTGTGTTGTGCCTTACTACCGAGGTGGTCTCTTCTTCCTGGTAATAAAAACAATATTTATGTAGAAAGAAGACAGTACAGCATATCTTTAATCTCGGCGGGGAAGAGAGCTGTGCACATCTGGAGCCAAGTCCTGGTCCCTGCACAGCTTGAGAGCAGCGGCACTGAGCCAGGTCCTTGTCGTGTGCACACTCAGGATCTGCTGAGTGTCCTGGCCGGGGGGGTTGGGCAAGGAAGGACCCCCATGCCATATCCTCAGAGGAAGCCTGTGGCCCTGTGGCTTCAGGCTCCACCTCCCTTGTCTCATGCACTTGCTGAGTGTAGGCCACATCTGTCCTGCAGACCCCAAAGTTGGTTTCCTTTTCAGTGGCTGAGCCACCTAGTGAAGGGGGTGGTGGGAGACAAGAAGATTGTCTTGCTGGAAGGACTCTGTCCTTTTATGTACTGTGCCAGCTTCTCCGTTATTGGCCCAGCTGGGCCTGTAACCCCTGTGGGGGTTGGTCCTTGTTAGCAGCACTTCAACAGACCTGCCGTGATTTAGAAGGTGACTAACTGATAATGGGTCTTCTAGAT
Source organism: Miniopterus natalensis (assembly GCF_054644295.1). NCBI lineage: Eukaryota > Metazoa > Chordata > Mammalia > Chiroptera > Miniopteridae > Miniopterus > Miniopterus natalensis. Next base: position 43,233,067 of record NC_142091.1, read on the forward strand.
GGGCTTTGTCTGGCCAAGGACTGTGTGAGGGACATGCCTTGCTAGTCTGCGTGCCATGAGATTTCAGCTTGCCCAAGGGCAGCTTTTGGCTCTGCTGGCTCCCCCAGGGCCTCATCTGTAGAAGCCTAACAGGCTGGTGGTGACTCTCTGGTGGCCTGAGGCCTCATGACCCCATTGAGGGCACTCTGATTCTGTCCCAGATGGAGCTGATGCTCAGATTTGCTGCTTAAACTACCTGTGACCTCAGGCCATGGCCTCTGGTCTCCCCTGACTTCTGGCCAGTGAAAGATGGACAAGCTCACCGACTGGCACCGCTGGTGTTTGATGCCAGTATCTGGGACCACTGCGTGGCAGGTGCTCCTCAAGGCTGGTCCTGGGCACTGCAGTTGTAGAGCCACAGTCAGGGCATGCTCTGTCCCTTATTTATCATATCCTGGGGAGGGTATTTCTCCATGCGCCTGTTTTCAAACTGCATGGAATTATGGCACTAATTTTCTGTGTCATAATTCCATGGCCTTTTAAGCAAGGCCTCTACCCCTTCGTGGGCCCTCATCTTCCCACCTATAAAATGAGGGGTCATATGTGATGCCCTCAGAGGATGCTTCCAAATTTACGGTGTCCAAACAGGTTAAAGGGAGAGGGAGTGGGCCAGCATTGTCTGAGGAGGAGGGTAGGGAAGGGATGTCCTAGTTGAGGAAGCTCCATCCGCAGCTCCCTGAGGATGCTCACCTGTGCCTATACCGGGCATCAGTGCCCAGGGTCCTGTTGGTGCCAGAAATTGTCAGTGTACTCAGCATCCTGAAGGCCTTCAGCTGCTGTGGAGATAGAGCATTGAACATATACGAAAGGGCTGTTTCTGACAGGCCCTGCCTGTGTCCTGCCCTGGTATGCCCTTAGAGCTGGTGCCAGGGTGCAGACCCAGGAGAGCATGTGCATGGCGGTGTGAGACACTGGAGGCTCTGCTTTTCCCCAGGGACAGAGGCGGCATGTGCTCTGCCCACCTGTCACTCTCAGGTCCCAGCCCAGTCCTGTCTGCACCCTCAGGGGAGCATGCCTGAGAAGGATGGGACTTGCATGCCATCTCTGTGAGTCTCGAGTGGAGTCCACGTGTGCTGACCAGGCTGCTGCCCATTTTACAGATGGCCCCTTCGGAAGGCACTGTGACGCAGATAGGGCTCCTCTCCCAAGACATTCACCGCCTCACGGTAGGACCCTGACCCTCTCTCCATAGTAGGACAGGTGCTGGGAGGCCCCATGAGTTTGGTGAGGTGGTGTACAAGGCCTGGGACAGCTCTGTCCCCACTCCAGAGCTCATGTTATCAGCACTGCTGGGGTAGGACAAAGGATGGTGCTGAACCAGCTGTGAATGGGGAGGGTTATGGACCTCGAGCAAAAACCAGCTAAAGCATCCGCTTCCCAGGCTCAGAGCTGCTCAGTTGAGGAAACCGAGATGCTCAGCAGCTCTGGGTCACCTGCCTAGTCAGCCCAATGCCCAGCCTCACCTCTGGCCTGGTGGACACTATTCTACCCTTTTTGCCCATGAGACGCACATATTTCCCATCATGCCTCTGACATCACAAATATCAAGTCAAGTGAGCATGTCCTGGCGTGCCCACTGAGGACCCTACCATGGAAGGCAGCATGGTGTCTGGGAGAGGAGCAGCCCTGGAGTGAGGCCAGCCTGGTTCAAGATCCTGCCCTGGGACCTTGGGCAAGTCATTCTCTCTCTGAGCCCTGGCTTAGTTATCTGTGAAGCAGGGCTAGACACATCCTCCCTGCAAGGGTTTCAGGCAGAGTAGAGCTGGCAGGAAAAAGCCAGCCACAGGGAAGGTTAGCATTTTTGAGGCCCATACATTCCAGGGCCCATTAGTTTCCATACTGCCATATCACTGAGCCCACTGGCTGTGGCATCTGTCCTGTTGAGGCCACTACCACTGTCTTAGCTTGCCTAGATCTATAGAGACACATTAAAGACGACTATATCCAAGGGCATGGCACGGCAAGAGGGCATCTCTGAATCCAAGCAGGGTCATTTTTATTCACTTTTTCCCCCTTCACTCACACACCTAAATGAATCCACCCAGCTCTCTGCCCTTCTCAACTCTAATAGGTTTCTCATGGCCTTGAAATAGCAACTTTACCTCTAAGGTATGAGCAATTTATTATCTTGATAGTGCTGTCTATTCCAGCCCAATACTCAGGGTCCCTGGGGCACCATGAACTTACAGGGTGCTAGTGTCAGATGCGACCACATCCAGTGCCCACTGCTTCCCACGTAGCTGTTGTAGGGTGGCCTTCACCCAAACCCTGCTCAACTGCGCCTTTGGCTGTGTCCTTTCAGACCATGCTGAGCCAGGACCAGATGCTGAACGACTCTCACCTGGCTGCTCCCAGCTCTGAGGACTGGAGATGACTTCTTCATGGCGGAGAGCCGAGAGAGGAACGTGGGGCCCAAGGCTTTCAGTGGGGAGCTGGCACACAGCCACTGCAGAGCCCAGGCTGAGGCAGGCAGGGCGTCTCGGATGTGGGTGCTTACAGGAGGGATGTAGGGCTGTGGACAGATGTCAAGGAGGTGGCCTGGCCCCAGCACCCGTTTTCAACTGTGCTGTGCTCTTCGCCACAGCTTTCATACCTTTTGTACCTTTATATGTGACTGCAGACCACTTTTGTGTGGAGGCAGTGAGGTCAGCGCAGCCGCAATGGTTTGTGCTGTTCCTGGTGATAGCTGGGAGGCCCTTACACCAAAGAGGCAGGGCTGTGTGCTTAAAAGCTCTGCTGGAAGCAAAGTTCTGGAAAAATGTTCTGAATGTTCTGTAGTGACTGAGCTGGGTGAGATGATAACAGGAGTCCCCTCCCTGGGCTGCTTCCAGACAGAAGCACGTGTTCTTACTCATGGGAATCTGGTCCCGGTGAGGGGTTTGGGGGTGAGAACAGGAAAGGAGCAGTGAGACTCCCTCCCCAGCCCTGGCTACCCTCAGTCTACCCTCATCGCAAAGCAAGCATGTCTCTGGTTCTCGCTGCTGCTGGGCCTCCCAGCATGGAGCAGAAACGGCGCACTCTCTCTCGCTCACACACACACACACACACACACTCTCTCTCTCTCTCTCACACACATACTCCCTCCTTTCCCTAGCTGACACAGCACACACACAGCCTCCAGCCTTTCCCTCATCAGCCTCAGATGCAATTGTCTGATCAAACAGCTCCCCCAAGTGGAAGGCCCTTGGGAATCCCAACATTTCCACAGTAACTCTCCGTCTTCCAGGGAAGCCTATAAACCTCAGGTGTCTTCCACCTCAGGAGAGACACCGCGTGCCCCTGCCATCCAGTTCCCTCCCAGCCAGCCTTCCCCCTTGGTGACCGGTCCCCTCGTTCTGTTCTCCCTCCTGTGGTGGCTGTCTCAGGCCTCATGTCCCATCTGATTTCCACAGTTGGTCTCCTACTTGGTCCCCCACCTTACCAGTTGGTCCCCTCCAGACTTTCTTTATCCCATCCTGAGTGACCTCCCCAGAGCACTGTTTTAGTCCTGTTACCTTTCTGGCTAAGGGCTCCTCCGATCCAGAATTACCACAGGTTAGAGTTCAAAAACCTTCCTCAGCACCCAAGGCCCTTTGGAATCTTCAGCCCTCCCGAGCCTGTACCCAAGCCTGCGCTACTCTCTCCCCCTCACTGTGGGGTATATTTTTCTCCAGGTCCCCATCACAAGGCCAAATCCTGCCCGTTGAGACCCAGAAGACACAGCCTCCTTCAGGAAGCCTTCCCTGGTGTTTCAGTTGGAGTTCCGTGGCCCTTGAGCCCGGGCACTTCCTGGCTCACCTTGAAGCATAGTGTCATCTTACTCTCTTGCCATACCCACCCTCAACACAAACTCACCGAGCACCCGCTATGGGTAGGCTCCGTGCAGATAGTAAGACCCGATCCTGGTCCTCACAGGGCTCAGGAAACCCATGCTGCTAAGTTCCCCATCCACTCACTCATTCACATGTGCAGGTTAAGGACCTTCCGTGCTGGAGTGAGGAGGGTAGGAGCACAGGCATGAGCGCCAAGGTGGTACCTAAGGAAGCTGACGGTCTAGGGAGGGAATAGAGATCTGTCTCAATCAAGGGAGTGTGCTGATGCTCCAGTAGACCTCTCCACAGCCCCAACAGCAAATGGTCATTTTTAATGGAAGACTGGGGGCTGGGACCAAAAAGGCTCCAAGGAAGAGGTGACACTTGAATTTGGAAGATGAAACAGGTTCCCCAACCATGCCAAGGGGAAAGGCACGCCAGAGAGATGGACTGGAAACGTCTCAGCATATCCTAGGAAGTCAGTTACGAGAGCAGTGTTTCTCGACCTCACTTAGTTGCCGTTTGGGGCTGGATAATTTAGTGTTGTGGGGGCTGGCTGTGTGCTGTAGGATGTTTAGCAGCACCCTTGGCCTCTCCCTCTAGGTACCAATACCACCTCTTTCATGACGGCCAAAAATGTCTCCAGACCTGGCCAAGTTCCTGGGGAAAGATCCCCCTAGTAGAGAACTGCTGAGCCAGAGAAGGGGTCAGAGTGGGAGGCCCAGCGAAGGAGAAACCTGGTGAATCAGCTGGAGCCAGATTAGGAAGAACCTTGTAAGCTGGCCCCTGGAATTTATCTCAGAGACCCAGGGCGGCCAGGTGGGGACTAGTGAAAGCAGTAAGAGGTTAAAGCAGGAGACAAGCATGGTTAAGAAAAATATCCAAGGGCAGGACCTTCCCATCATGCAGTGCTCAGCAGAGTATCTTTCTCTGAGGAAGGGATTCACTGAGGAGGTGTTGAATGTGTGGAGAGATGGAAGCTGGCTGCCTCCCAGCACCCAGCCCCCACCAGCCCTCTGGGTGGCCACCCTGTATGGGACCACCCTGTGGGCACTACACAGCTGCACTTGAGAGTTGTCCAGAGCTGTGTGCCTCTCTCCTGTAGCCCACTGCTCTCTCCCCTCCCTTACCCACATATATGTTGAAGAAATCCTGCGACACCGAGGTTTAGCAACACGACTACAATGCCAATTTTTTTGAAAAGGAAAGGAAGGAGTGACTTGGAATTAAACAGAGCCAGGTTTGAAGCCCAGCTCTGCCACCTATGGGCTAAATGACCTGGGGACAATAACTGTCTCTGAGGCTCAGTTTCCTCTTCATCTTTAACTTGAAGAACAAAATCCCCACAGAATCTGTCTTGTTATGAGAATTATACAAAATCCAGTGCAGAAGGGGTTCTACCCACTCACAGGTAACATAGAGCAGAAGCATGTCATCCTGGCCACAAGCAGCAGATGGCAAGAGTGGTCCCTCATGGCCTCTGGGTTTAGTGATAGGAAGGATTTCAGGAATAGCTTCCGGAATCTAATTCTTTTTGCAAGGTCAGAAGCTTCTATCTATAACCACCCCTACCCCACCACACCAGAATGGGGCCTGGCATTCAGAGGACACTAGCAAAAATGCACCCCTTAGCTCCATGTGTTGTGCAAAGTGCAGGGAACCTAGGACTCCTGGAGCCCACCTGCCTTGTGGATTCACCTATTGCCCTGAGGTGTGTTCCTAACACCATTCCTCTTTCCAGGGTCTCCCTCAGGAGAAGGATGAGTACGCATGGAGGGTGCCTGGGCCTCTAACAGTTCTGACCTTAAAAACAAAACACTATTTGAGAGGCCTGGGGGGTCAAGAGAGATTATTGGGAGCTGACGTGACCCCACTTGGATTCTTCTGAAATTCTGCCCCCGCACTTTTGCCAGTTCTGACCTCCCATGGACACACACAAACCAATTCACATGGAGGATAGGCCAAGGCCTCTAAGTGCCTAGCAGGCCCCCACAGAGCCACACCTCATGGGCCATCTGCTTTGTACTGAAGTTTATTTCACTAAACCAAGGGGAAAGATACTAAAATGGAGTCCCTTCCAGCCTCCCCAAGCAAGGAGACTCCAGAAGCCACTTAGTCTTCAGCCCCTTAAACCCGCCTTAGGCCCACCCAATAGGGGAGCACCAGCGTGCACAAGGGTACACTGAAGCACTCTGAACATGGTGACACTGGACTCACTTTGAAGCACACGTGAAGGACTAGGGAAATTTGCTGAGAGCAAGGGAGGTGTTAGTAGGTGAAAATCATGTCCTTGGTGTAACCCAGTTTCTCCAGGTTAGGGTGAGCGGCAGTCTGGACCAGGGGTGGCGGGCCACACACCAGGATGAACGTGGACTTCCCAGGAGCAGGGAGGTGCTCCTTGATCATGTCAGTGGTGATGAAGCCTGAGCTGTAGTTCCAGCCTGAGATTAAGTAGAAAAAAAGCTGCGGAGGTGCCAGGCCGAGTCCCTGACCCCAGGGAGGCGACCCTGCGCTCCAAGGTTTGTACTGTTCTCTGCAGAGAGCTGAAAAGTAGAGGATATGGGGCACCCTGGCAGCCCCCTTCAGCATTTACCCTAGATCCCAAGCTCTGAGGCTCTTGACTGGAGTCTGCCTGCTGCAAGCACTGGCGAAGATGGAGAACAGTGAGGTGGGACGTGCCAGGTATGGTGTGAACCAAAGCCAGCTGGAGCTGCGAGTGGGCAGTGTGTTATGGGGTTTGCAGACCAGCTTGGTTGGGTAGCTCCCTCTGCTGACAGCTGTATGACGAGGCAGACACAGCTCCGTGTAGCGTGGGAGACGCAGCCTGAAGGGTGTGGTGGCCTTGTGAGGTGTGCACAGTGGTGGCTGGGTACTGTCTGAGGCTCAGCATGTGAGGACTGCTGTCCAGGTGAGGTGCGGGGTGAAGGGGTCAATGGCCATATTACAGGCAGTGTATGTGATAGCTCGGTGGGATGCTGTGTGGAGTGCAGTGTGGGGGTGAGTACTCAGGGTGGCCGAGTGCTTCAGTGCCCCTCCTGATAGTCAGTGCAGTGTGGGGAGTGCTGCTGAGATATCAGACACCTGCCCTTCACAAGCAGGTCATCCCAAATCCCCTCTCCTTCAAATCCCTGAATTTCCAATGGGAGATAAAGCCCAAGTCCTCAACCCCTAAGCCCAGTCCTAACAAACTAACATACAAACCCAGGGACTAGTCCCTGAGGTGGGTCAAGAGTTGGAGCTGACCCACGGTGGGGACACTGGGGTTCGTACCAGCAGGAGGCCTGTCCAGGGTGTACCACAGGTTGAATTGCTCTGGGTGAGCTCTGGCAGCTTCTTCAAGCTCCTTTCTCATCAAGATATCCTCCTCTGTCTAGAAAAGCAGCAGCATGAGCAACCCCCCAGGGACTTCCTGCTTTTTCCCCAGACAAAGCACAGGGGGCTGCATACTCCTGCCCACGCTGCCACCAGTCTAGCTGGAGCGCTCCCCGCAGACCCCTGGGGCAAATGAGAGTTCTGCTGCTGTTCCTACAGAACGAACCCTCTTCCGTGCGTGGAGGGGGTGGGTGACTGCCCTCCAGCTGGAAGGCCATGGCTCCACAAGAGTGGGGTGGCTTCCTCAGAGGTCCCGGCCCACCTCTGACATCCACACTGAGCACCAGGCACAGCAAACCCAACTGAAATGAGCTTAGTGTGGGCCCAAGATCTCCTGCAGGAAATGGAAGGGGCTAAGGCAGTAATATGTAACATAACATGTAACAGCATTGGAGACCTAAAGGAGAGAAAAACAAACGCTGGAGCCTCATTTGGGGAAAGGGAGCCAAAGCCTAAAGAAACTTGCCACAGGCTTGAAGATACTGCACAGAAGGCCTGGATCTTAAAACCCTTTATAGTTCTTGTCCTAATAATTACACTTCTGGGATTCTGTTTTAAAAAATAGTCTGAAAGTGATCAAGTCTAGGGACAATTATTCATCACTATCATTTACGACTGAAAACCACCCGAATGTCGATTTAGTAAATTATGGTGCAACCTGATAGAGACTGTGACGAAAATATTTATAAAGAGTTTTAATGAGAAGAAAATGGTTGTATGGTAATGTTGACTAAAAAAACAAAGCTATATATAGGGTGTCCCCCAAAATATATACATACTTTAACAGCTGATAGCTCAATTTTGAAAATGAAATGTATTTTAATAAACACTGCCTTTATAATTATTCAAAGTGTGTGTATACATTTTTTGGGGACACCCTGTATATATAATTGTAAATATATAGCATGTAGAGAAAAAAGACAAAAAGAAGCCAAATATTTATATGCTTCTGTATTTTCCAAAATTTGCATTGAGGGCCATTATGATTTTATACTCAGTTAAACACAGAACTATGTACTCAGGAAGGAAGAAAAGCATAGTGCTTAGGGTTGGTTGGGGAGACAGAAGAGTAAAAAACAAAACAAAAAAACAATGAAAAAAACAGGCCTGGACTCAGCTTCTCCCTGCCAGCAGCCCTAGTTGAGCCCACCAGCCCATCCACTGCCGCAGGCACCCAAGCAGCAAGACCCCAGTGGGAGGAGAGAATGCAGAGCCCTGCTCAGCAAACATTCCATCCCTCCTTTGAGCTCAGGGCTGACTCAGGAGAACTGACCTGGTTGGCAAAGATGAGGGATATACTGGTCTTGTCATGGGGGTTCTTGATGATGTGGCGAATGAGCTGCAGCATGGGCGTGATCCCTGGAAGAGTTTGTGGGCAGGCCAGCTTTCCCTGGTCTGGATGCAGCAGCTTGACCCCAGTTCTACTTTTCTCACTTCTGCCCCCAAAACTCACAGTGGGGAACCACACTTCATTCCGGGTTTTCCCTTCTAATGCAACAATAAATCTAAAGCCCTTTCTCATTCTCATATAACAAGGTTGGTTTTGGTTTGGGAACTGGGTTTCATGCCCAGGACCCTCACTAATCTGACTAGGTGATTCAAATACCTGTCTGATCTCTTCAGGGTCCTCATTTGTAAAACAGAATTGATGAGTAAATATGATAGTTTTAAAAGTACCTGTTATGGTACATGGGGAGTTTAGGTCTCCTTACATGTTTGTTCTCTTCTTTCAGGCATTCATTTTCAAAAGATGGGGAGTAGGGCTTGAACTGGAGCCAGGAGTCCTTGGGGGACCATGTGTGGGTCTGCCCAGGTCCCCAGCCTCTTCCCTGTTCCCAGCTTCACTTTAAGCCTCTCCAGGGCTCCTGGGCAGCCACCGTTTTGGTGAAGGATGCAGGGCGCACAGGGTCAGTGTCAAGGCCTATCATTGACCCTACATTGCTGTCTGAAACAGCAAGGGAAGGGCTCTCTCACATCTCCCCTTCTAGGATCAAATGACCCCAAGGTTAGAAAGAGCTCAGGGCTCACCTATGGACGAAGCACCCAGAAGCCTCTTACCTGTGCCCCCAGCAATCATTCCCAGTTGACCGGCCCATTTTTCTTCAGGCTTACTTGTTTTGTTTGCTTTGACTGAAAACTCCCCTGAAAACACAAAGGATACTGCTGACTTCTGGAGTTCCTGCCTGAGAGCTGGCAAAAGAGCAGACTTTCCTTGGGACTTCCAGGGGCAAGTCCACCTGGAGAAGTGGCTGTACCATTTTAAGCCAGAGGAGCCAGGGTGACCTTGTTGGCCAGCTTGGTGCCCCAGTGCACAAAGTGGGGATAGAGCCTGGGCCTCCACAGGGAATCACTGGATCTTTTCTTCTGAGGAAGAAGGGAGGTTACACTGGAATGGCTAGGGAGCCTCACAGAGCACTCACACCCTCAGCAGTGAGGGAGTGATGAATATGTGAGTAAATAAGTGAGTGTGGACTCCACCCATCCATTTTTCAGCATTAGTAGGTTACCTTTATGTATCAGGTGTTGTGCTAAAGATGCAGTGATGAGGAAACACCAATCATTCCCCTGCGTTAATGGCACTTACAATCTTGTGAAATGAGGTGTGAATGAATGTGTGATGACTTTAAGGACAAGTCCAAGTGACTCAAATCTGAGGAGTTTTCTAGAACAATGGAACCACTGCCACTGCAGGAATCTGCTTCCTCCCAGTGGGAGGCCTAGTGTGAACCCAATACCTGGTCCATGATAGAACAGGCGCCCAGTTGGCCCTCGAAAAAGAACAGTTTCCCCAATTTTCAAGTTCTCCAAGTACTGGCTCATCTTCCCTCCTTCTGGATAATTAGGGTGTACATTTTTGAAGTAGATCTGAAAAATAAGGCAGCATGGTTTTCATAGCCTCAGACCTGAGGCCACAAATGCGCATAACTCAAAAGTGCATTTGCTGCTGGAAACCATGCAGAGAAAATCCTTTGCACTCACAGTTGCTCTTAGCAACCCCTGACATTTCACCAGATCAACAGCGCCACTGTTAAATGACACTGTCCAGGGCACGTGTCCCTTCTCCACCCCGCCACCCTCAATAGGCTTATGAGAGTGAGGCAGCTGGACACGGAGGCCTCACTTACCTTTATAATTAAGTCCACAAAGCCTTGATCATCATCACTGGACACAGGTGTGTAGGCCCTGACCACCAGATCATCATCAATGTTGGCTAAGAGATGAACATAGTTACCTGCAAAAAGGCACTGAATGTCAAGTCAGCCTGGCCAGCCTAAACAGGACTCAGCACTCCCCGAAAGGACGGAGCTTCCAGGACATGAGTACATAGTGTGGCAGAACACATGGAAGGAGGGCCAAGCAGGGAAGGAGCCCAAATCCAGGTATCTTAATCCTACGCCTGTCCTTGTCACTCCATGTGCAACCTTGGGGAAGTCGCTTCATCTCTCTGGGTGAACAGGGATATACACCTGCCCTGCCTCACCCACAGGGTAGCTGTCAGTGTCACTTACAGGAAACCTACTGCTAGTGCAGGTTAACTGTGTCAGAGTACTTTGTGGAACAGGAATTGCTCACTGTTGGAGGCTATTAAATATTACAGAAAGGAGTGTTTCCCTTTTAAAGCAAAATATCTTGCCTTCATAAAGTCATTTCTTCCTAAACTGGATTCATCACTGGGGCCAGTGAATGAATCACAGCCCCTATCCCCCCATCTGCAACCTGCTGCCTGACATAGAGAACGGTATGCAGAGCCCCAGGATTTACATACCTACAAACCAGGAGTTCTAGAAAGAGCATTGTGTCTTTCTGAATGATGACTCTGCTGAGGGGCAGCAGTGAAGTTTTGAACCATGTAATTCTGCCCCTCCAGGGTAGAACTGAATGGCCCAGCTGTGGCCAGAGACCTATGGATCATAGATAGCTACATCCCATTGCTACATGATGGGCTGGGTTGTTCATATTTCTGCTGGATCTAACATGGGAGACCTTCAGTGACTAAGGCAATTAGTGGTGAGGGCAGAAGCTGCAATAAAGAGATGCTAAGAGACAGGGCAAGAGGAAGTTCTGTGTCAAAGTATCTGAGGGAGGAGAAATTGTATACACAGGAAAGATGAAATGGGTATGTAGACAGAGGTGGAAACCTGGAGAGAGACAGAGAGAGAGAGGAGGAGGGGGAGGAGGAAGAGGAAAAGGAGGGAAGGGACGCTGAAGGGGCCAGTCTTTCCAGTAGCTTCAGGAACATAAGCCATAGTCTTTGAGGAGGCCTGAGGCACAAACACTTTGGGTTAAGAAAGGACAGGCTCAAAGACTCTGATGATGGCCTGGCTGGGAACCAGGGATACTCAGGAATAAAAGCCTAAGGCAACTTCTGAGAACTATTCTGAAACTGGAAGCCTTAGAAAGGCTCTTTCAGATGCAGCAAACCTGGGCCTGGCCTGGCAACATCCCTAGAGAAAATGGGGCAGCCCAGGCTGATGCTATAACCAGTCTCATTTCAGCTGAGCTGGGAAGCATCAGCAATCTCTGCGTGCTCACAGCAGACTCTCCCAGAAGCCTCTAAATCACCTTGTCCCACTAACTACACTGCCTGCACCACAGATGAGGAGAGAGTGTCATGACAGATTCTAAAACATTCTATTTCTCAAAGTCTTTCATCCTCTTAGCCTTCTTGCCAACAGGACTGGCCCACAGGCCAGACAGAGGGCTAGACAGCAGGCCAACACTGAGCTCTCACGGATGAGGAAGAGGCAGGAAGCAGCAAGGAGGTGGAGGGGCCAGGTCGGCTGCCTAATGGGTCATTTCAATGCTTGGTGGAGTGAGGTCAGGGTTTTGTCCCATGTACACAGGACAAGCAGGCCATGGGTGAGGATCTCCACCAGGCAGGCAAGCAGCACTAGCAGTCTGCACAAAGTTCTGGTTCCTAGGCTGTGGACTTAGCAGAGGTTTTCGCGCTAAGACTGGCTCGGCTATCTAGTGGTGGTACAGACTAAAATCGGGATGACTCAGAACTCCGGGAATGCTAAGACTTGGTATTTACAATGGGTCCCTCCTTGTATGGGTCTGTGGTCCCTGCTGAGAATCCATGTGGTGGAAGGAGGGGCACCAACTCCTTCCTGCCTCTCACACAACCTGGGCTTTTCTCCTGACTGTAGGGGAACATCAGTTCCTTTCATCCTTTCCATGAGCACAGACTTTGCAGTTTCTGAAGTTTGACATCCATCAATCACTTCATCTTCACAACAAAGGGGCTGGCAGGCCTGAGAAATCCCATTTCATAGTCTAATGCTCAGAAGGGTTTAGGGACGTGTCTAAGGTTGCCTGGCAAGGAGCCTGCAATAAGATCTTAGAGCTTCTAACTCTAGACTCACTCCTTTTCAATGCTCATTGAGAGATCACTTCTGTGTCAGCCCAAATCTAACAGTGAGAAAGGGAATGGATTATCCCTAAGCCCATCCCCAACCACTCTGAGCTCATATGTTTCAGGAAAGGTAGCAGGGCAACTTCGACACCCCAGCTGAGTTTGTAAGTTTCTGAGTTTCATCACCCAGTTCTGGTAATAAAACCAAACACCACTCACCTACAGGAAGCCCTAAAACATGTTCTGGTGAGGGCAGTCCAAAGCGGAACCTCCTGGTGTTGTGGCTGATTTGCTAATAAACCAGAAAACAAAGGCAGGCTCTGTCAGCTTTCTAGAAGCCTTCCTGGATAGCTCAGATGCTTGGGAAAGGAGCTGAATTTGGCGCTTTCTAGTGTGGGCATACACACAATGGCAGTGGGGAGCAAAGTGGAGGCCTGTCCCACCACCCTGCCTTCCCAGCCCAGCACCTTCCCCACCACTTTTGCCCTCCTCTCTTTTACCTGCTGACAGTGGGCTAACCCATTACCTCTTTCTCAATCAAGGGCAGTGGATACTTGGCTTCAGGGTTCTGTAAGGTGATGGCAAGCTGTTTCCTCCTTGACTTCATGTTTTTCCTCAGGGCCAAGATAAGTATCGTGAGCCCCATGATGGTGAGGGCAACGATCAGGGACTGGCTCTAGCGAGACACAATGTGAGTAGGGTACCTCAGGTCCTGCCTGTCTTGGGCAGTAGTTGTCAGGCACAGAGGCACTTTCTCCACATCCAAGGCACAAAAGCTGCGCTGTGCCTGAAAGAAACTGGGTAGAGAGAAAGGTACTAAAAGAAAGCAGGCTGAGTCTATGGGGGAAACCAGGAGGGATGGGGTCAGTTGCAGGTCAGACAAAGCAGGATGTTTCAGGCTTCCCGAATGAACCATGCCAAGCAGATGGCCTGGGAGTGCTAAATGCCACCAGGCCCTTCCTGCCCATCTGCCTCCATCCTGGCTACAGCCAAGGGTGCAAGCCCTGGGAGCCCCCTCCTTGAGGTGGAGTGGTTGATGGCATTGCTTCTAACACACAATTTGGAATGAAGGTTCCAGCCCCAAAGACAGAGCCAGAGAGGGAGACTGGGTGTAGCATCCTCCAGAGGTGATCACGGCTGAGAGCCAGGCAGGTGAGGGCTCACCGCCCCCACCGATACCCGGAACCCAGTTTAGGCCAGGGGGTGGGCTGAGTGCTTTTGACTTGAGGGTGCTCGTTACCTTAGCTCCTCGGGACACACCAACACCCTCCACGGCAGGAGGAGGAGCCGGGGCGCTCACCTGTCCGTGGCCAGGCCAGGCTCCGCTTCTACCCCCAACTCCACCCCGCGCCCCGCAAAGCCCGCCTGCTCCTTTCCAGACCCCGCGGTCCCCCACCCGACTCGGGAAAGGCCCGCCTGCCCCCCCTCACGCCCCGCGCCCCGAGGCCAACCCCGCGCGCACCGCGCCCTCGCCGCCCCGCCGGGGTCCAGCCCGGTGCCCCTCCCCCGCCCGCCCCCCTCCGCTCCGGCCCCAGTCTCGCCCGCGGCTGCCGGCCGCCGCCCAGCCCTCTCCCCGTACCCCTTCCGGCTCCGGGGGCCCCGTCGGGCTCTCCCAGGCTCCCGCCCGCCTCGGGTCTGCGGCCTCTTCCCGCCGGGCCGCCCTGCCCTGGGAGCCCACCCGGAAGGAGTCGCCGAACATGTTGAAGCGGGGCCGGCTGGAGGGCGGGTGTGCGGCCCCACGGCGGGCCCGGCGACTCGAGCGGCCCACCCGCAGCTCCGCCTACGGCCGGCGGCGCTGGCTCACAGGGGGCCCGACGCGCGGGGAGGGGCGGGGCCGAGCGCGCGCCGCGGGCGGCCGGCGCCCGAGGCGCCCCCAACCCCCGCCCGGAGCCCGAGCGGGGGGCCGGCGTTGGGAGGGTCTCTCTCGCGAGACTCCGGGAGGCTCCTGCCCTGCGCCGGGACCGCGGGGAAGCCAGGGGCGTCCACGGCTGGGGGGCCGCCGAGAGCTGGGGCTTCCTCCTCACGGCGAAACTGCGCTTGTTTGTTACGTGGCCCGTCCCCACCCGGACCCTCTCCCTGCGCGGCCTGCGCTGCCCCGGGGGCGCGCCCCGTCCCCAGCTGCTTCACCCGCGGCGGGCTGGAGGGCGCTGGGCGTCTGCGCGGGAGGGAGGGGTGCTGGCAAGGGAAGGGGGAGTTTAGGCCAATTTAAGGGCATCTATCTCTATCATCTCTCTCTCTCTCTTTCTCTCTCTCTCTTTCTCTCTCTCTCTCTCATCTATCTATCTATCATCATCTATCTATCTATCATCTATCTATCTATCTATCATCTATCTATCTATCTATCTATCATCTATCTATCTATCTATCTATCTATCATCTATCTATCTATCTATCTATCTATCTATCTATCTATCTATCTATCATCTATCTATCATCATCTGTCATCTATCAATCATCTATCTCTATATGTACCTACCTAACTACCTACCTACCTACCTACCTATCATGTCTATCATCCTCTGAGCCTGGTCCCAGGCTACGTGCTTGCAGGGGTGCGGTGGGGTTGTGATTGAGTTAAAAATTAGACATTCACCCAGAGTGCTCATCCATTCATTTATTACTGAGAGAGAGGGATGGCAGGTATCCAGCACTAGACCAGTGGGAGGCAGAATGGCAGGCATGACGGGTATGGGGCTTCTTCAAAGTGTATTTGAGAATCTTGCAGGCCCTCCTCCCCCGTAAGTTCTCCCACTGCCAGTGGCAAAGGTAAATTCCTGCCTCCTGGGCCTGAACAAGACAGAAGCCAAGCAATAGATTCCCATCCCATTAACCTACCCCCCCCCAAACATACCACCACAGGCCCGTGTATAATGGACACCTTCCCTAACATCTACAGGTGCCAGGATGTTATTGTCAAATATCTTAATTTCTTGGCAATATAATCAGTATAAAGTGATGGCCTGTAAACCTAATATCGTTGCCTATGGTGGTTGAATATCTTTCATGTGTTTATTTCCCATGGAGGTTTTGGTTTTTTTCTGGAAGAAAAAAATGTTTCTTCATGCTTTTTGCCCATTTTTCTATTGAGTTGTACCATATTACTGGTTTCTAGGAGACATATATATTTTAGAGACCACTTCTTTGTTCGTAATATGATTTACAAATGTTTTCTCCCAGTTTTCAACTTATTTTACCTTTCCTTTTTCTCTCTCTTCTCTCTTCCCTCTTTCTCTCCCTGGATGTATTTTGATGAATAGAAGTTTGTAATTGCAATGTAGTCAAATGTTTTAATCTTCAGCCTTTTGCCTTTATCGCCAGTGCTTTTTGTGACTTGCTTACTTCTACTCAAGGCTATAAAGAGATTTTAGATTTTCTCTGTCAAGATTTAAAGGTTTTCTTTTCACATTTAAGTCTCTCAACCATCTGAAACTGATTTCTGTGTATGATGTGAAGCAGGGGTCCAATTTAATTTTTTCCATGTGGACAATGTGTTTTCTTAGTAACATTTATTGAATTGCTCGTACCTGGCCACTAACCTGCAGTGCCATCCCTGTCATATATCAGTTTTCACATATTTATGAGTCTGGTTCTGGCCTCTCTGTTCTCTGAGCTAGTTACTCAACCCCTGCTCTAATTATAATAGTTTACAACAGGTATTTATATCTTCCACTCTTATTCATTCATTGGTTTTCAGCTCAAATATCTCTTCCTCAGAGATACTTATTCGTGTCCCTAATTTAAGTAGATGTATACATTACATTCTAGTTATAGCTTTTACTTCAGTTTATAATTATACATCTTGAATATTCAGCTGTTAAAGAACTGATTCTCACATTTGCCTGAAAGTTCTATTTTGGGGCAGAGCCCTTGTTTCCCCAGGGCTTAGCAGAGTGACTGTCATGAATGAATGAAATCATTTCTGCCTTGCAGCATTTAGCACACTGCCTAGAACATGGTAGATGCTCCATAAATACTAAAGAAAGGAACAGCCCTTTCCATCAGTACTCTACGCTGCTTCCTTGTTTAATTTGGCTCCATAAGACATCACCAGATGACACATATCTTACCTACTTCTTTACTGTCTTTCTCCGCTGTAATGTAAGCTCCACGAGGACAGGACTTGGTTTGTCTATTTAAACTCGTGCTGTATCCCAGGTAGAATAGTGTCTGACAATTGGTAGATGCTCAACAAATGAATGAGTGAACTTCATTTTCTTTGATTCAATCAAAAGTCTTTATTTTTGCTTTTGGAATTCAAAGTCACTGTCCCTTTTCCTGCGGCTTTCTTAGTGTTTGCCTCTCCCCTCCATTCTCCCTTCTCATTTTCCCTTCACGGCCCCTGCGTGTTAGCAGAGAGGCAGATGGCACATCCGCCTTTATCAGCCTTAGAGCAGGATAAAAGGCAACATTTACCTGGGCTCCCAGTAATTTTGAGAGGGCAGAGTCCCCTCTCTCCTCAGCACTCCTACATACTTTATATGTGTCTCTCACACGTTGATGTGCTGCCTAGATTTTGGCTCATTACTAATCCCTTGAAAGTTACCATGAGCACCTCTCTCTCTCTAAATGCCCAGCTTGGGAATAGGGCTGGCAAAGAGCAGGCCCTCAGCAAGTGTTGGCTGCAAAAAAGAAAGAAGGAACATCTGTCATCACTGTTTAAGCATAAAGAGACTCCACCCCCACAGGACAGCTCCAGTGCGGTACCAAGCCTCCCTCCCTGCTGAGACTCCCCTTGGGGAACTGATGCCCTGACCAAGTTGATGCTTAATGAGCATTTGCTCGCTAAACAATTTCTGGGCTGTTGTGGACTTTTTATTAGCTTTTTGACCTTGAAAATTACTTATTTCCATTTTATCCCCTCAACAAATGACCGCCTCTTAGATGCTAGTTGTTAAGCCTAAATTGTGGCATAATGCTCGCCTCCCCCCCCCCCCTCAAGTATAACCACATTCTAATTCCTGGAACCTGTGAATGCTGCCTTATGTGGCAAAGGGACTTTGTAGCTGTGATTAAGTTAAAGAGCATGAGATGGGGAGACTATCCTGGATTGTCATGTGAGCACAGAATCACAATATTCCTTGTAAGAGGGATGCAGGAGGAGACAGAAGAAGGCAATGTGATGACAGAAGCAGCAATTGGAGTGATGAACTTTGAAGATGGAGGAAGGGGCTGCAAGCCAAGGAATGCCAGCAGCCACCAAAAGCTGAAAAAGGCAAGGAAAAGGATTTCCCCTCGGAGCCTTTGGAAGGAACCAGCCCTTTTTTCTTTTTTTTTTAACCCAGTGAATCTGATTTTATACTTCCGGCATCCAGACTGGAAGAGAGTAAATTTGTGCTCTTTAAAGCCAGTGGTAATTTGTTACAGCAGCAATAGGAAATTAATATACTATATGAATTATTGTTTTTGTCTCTTAGGGCTTGTTTCCTTTTACTTGAATTTATTCCAAAAACACATTTCCTATGATTGGGATCAGAGGAGCCAGGAGGTACCCCTGCCCTCTGGTTCTGATGCTCCTATTGCTGTAATTATGGGTTTCTGTTCTCATGTGAACAGCCTCACTCACAGCCTCCTGCTGCCTGGCCATGTCATCAGCAAGGCCACCTGAGTGCCCACCCACGCCATCCCTTCCTCTTCACCCTGGCTCTGGCCTGTCCTTTGTGCATTGTGCAAAAATGTCATCCTGAAAAAAGGGTGTCAGCAGACAAACCTAGTTGGCTGGGGTGAGCTTTATGAAACAACACTGATGAGCACCTTACCCACTCCAAGCACCGGACACCACGACCAGTGCAGACTTTCTTGGAGTTTCCTTGGTTTTCTTCTTCAAGGATTTTAAAGTAAAGTATGTCAATGCCACCTCATCAGAATTCCCCCACTGAGCACTGCAGATAGCCGTAAAGCAAAGGCAACGCTTTCCTTTCTGGAATGTCTTCACCCTCAACGTGTATAGCAGAAATGTGGCATGGAAAACCTTGCACACTCCTGGCAATGTAAGGCTTACCTCGGCCTGATGGAGTAACACTGAATAAAGGCAAGAGGCTTGAGACACTGGGAATGACCAGAATTTGCCAGAAACTGTTGGGAAAAGTCAGAAGAACAGCTTGCAGCCCTACTCCTGTCATTCCTCCCATGCCCAGGGAATCCTTCCTGAGCAGCCGTGTCTGCAGAGCTACGCCAGTGATGTTAGTCAAGCTTCCCACCAATATTTATAGCAGTTGCTTCAACTCTTCCCAAACAGCATCTGTTGTGGCAGGAGCTGGGGACTGAGCCTCCACAAGGTAGTAATTGTGAGTTCACAACTTGGGCTGTGGAAACAACAGGAGATAAATGGGGCAGCAAATGCAGTTTCCAGGGGAAAGTTCCACCTACTCAGATGGGGTAGGGCTGCCAGCCTGGGGCTGGGAGCCTCGGACTTGCCGTAGGAGAAGGGCTGGCCTCCAGGAAGGAGAGAAGGGGGGAAGCATCCAAACGAAAGAAATGAAGGAAATGGTCCCACCTCCTCCTTGAACACAACCAGGACTTCGGTTGTTCACTAATTTGCCCCAGCCTCTGTTTCCTTTGTATTATAGAGACAAAAGCAGAAGGTTTTTTTTCAAAAAGAGTTTGTGGGGACAATTTATGTTTTGTTTTTAAGTATGAGTAAGTTAAGATGCAGCAAAGTGAGCTAAAGCCTCCATTCTGAGAGTAATTATAAAACCTTCATTTTCATAGACTTTTAGAGTTTACAGAACATTTCCCATAATGGACCATATCCCTCTGAAATTGTTGCGATCCTTTTACAACCACTTTATTTTTTATATATCTTTATTGATTTCAGAGAGAGGAAAGGAGAGGGAGAGAGGGAGAGAGAGAGATAGAAACATCAACGATGAGAGAGTTGTCATTGATCGGCTGCCTCCTGCACGCCCCCGACTGGGGATCGAGCCCTCAACCTGGGCATGTGCCCTGACCGGGAACCGAACCTCGTCTCCTGGATACTAGGTTGATGCTCAACCGTTGAGCCACGCCCAGCCGGGCCTTTTACAACCACTTTAGTTTGGAGAAAGAACCTCAGCGAGAGTCCATGCCTTGCCCATGATCACATAGCTTGAAACTAGCAAAGCTGGGATGCAAGGCCACGTTTCTGAATCCAGCCTCATGTTCTTTCCTGCACCACAGCACCCTGTGCTGCAGTCAGTGCATTAAAAAACATTTTGTTCATGATGCCATGCAAACTTAAAAATTCCTAGTTTGAGTTTAAAGAAGCATTCCATTTTTCAGCTGACAAAGTTGAAGCTCAGAGATGCTTTTGGTGGAAGGTCTGTGATTGGGTCATTTGAGTTGCTTTGAGCGAAAGGGACAATGACCATAGGGCATAGAGCTGTGGATGATGGGTTTTTTGATGTATCAGCTGGGCTGGGCTGTAGCCCCCAGTAATTCAATCAAACATAATTGAGATGTTGCTGTGAAGGGATTTTGCAGAAGTAATGAAAGTCCCTAATCAGGTGACTGTAGGTAAAGAAGATCATCCTGGCTAATCCAGGTGGGCCTGACTTAATTCATTGGAAAGGCCTCAAAAACAGAGCTGAGGCTTCCCCAAAGAGAGTAGGAATTCGGCCTGTGGAGAGTAGCTCAGCCCGTGCCTGTGGAATGCCCGTGTCCTGTGAGCTTCCCTTTCTTACTGCCCTCTGGATTGACTTGCTTAGTCAGCCCCACAGTCATGTAAGCCAATTCCTGGTAAGTCTGCCATAACAAAATATCACAAACTGGGTGTCTTAGAAGAACAGAAATGTATTGTGTCACAGTTTTGGAGACTAGAAGTCTGAAATAAAGGTGTTGGTAGGGTTTGTTCCTTCTGTGACAGAGAAGCTGTTCCAGGCCTCTCCTCTAGCTTCTGGTGGTTTGCTGGCAAACTTTGGCATTCCTTGGCTTGACGATACTGCATCACCCCAGGCTCTGCCTTCATGTTCATGTGATGTCCTCCTGTGTGTGTGTGTCTCTTTGCATCCAAATATCCCCTTTTACAAGGACACCAGCCACATTGGATTGAGGCCCACACTAATGAACTCGTTTTAACTTGATTACCTCTCTAAAGACTCTACCTCCAAATAAAATCACATTTGGGGGTACTGGAGGTGAGGACTCCAACATATCTTTTTGGGGTGCCCTGGCTGATACCCTCTGTGTGCATCTCTTGGTCACTATCCTTAAAACAGCTTACCAGAAGCATCGGATTCTTCAGGTAGGACATTCCATGTCTCCAGAAACATTGACTCATCCTCTGACCTGGAGATGTTTAAGTCTGGGCATAAGCACAATATAATGCTCACATCACACAAACAAGGCTAGTGCTTGGGACTTAACAGAAAATTATTGTTGTTAGAATTCTGGGGCATCTCAGTCAGCTGAACTCTGGGTATTTTAAGTAAAAAGTGGAGTATTTTTATTGTAACCTGGCTTTGCCATAAGTAGCTGCTTACTCCCTAACAAGAATGAATCACTTGAGAAACTCCATGGGGTTTGGTCAAAGTGCTCATGGGTATGAGGTGTTGGAAGGAAACTGTAATTCAGGTGTCTGGGAACTGAGAGTTGGTGAAAATATTTCACATTTGGAGCCCCTGTCATGTGTCACACACTTGTTCATGGCCAAGCATACCTTATTTGACTTAATCCTCACTACATTCCTACCAGGCATGTGTTATGCACCCATTGTAAGGTTGCAGGACATGAGGCTTAGATGACTCTTGGGTCACATATCTAGTAAGCATAGGCCAAGATTGAGACATACAGATGATCCTCACCCTTTGAGGAGTCTCTGCATTTTCAAATTCACCTACTCACTAACATTTATTTGTAACTCAAAACCAGTACTCATGGTGTTTTCGTGGTCATTCATGGATGGACATACGTGAAAATTTGGAGTCACCTGATGCACGTGTCCCTAGCTGAGGCCTCATGAGGTGACACTGTGTCTTCTTGTTTCAGCTCTCATACTATAAGTAAGTGTTCTTTCCATGGTGTGTGTAGTGCCACTTCTTTGTTTGTATGTTTCGTTGCATTTTTGTGTATTTTGCTGGTGACTTTGCTGTTTAAAATGGCCCTAAACATAGTGCTGAAGTGCCATCTAGTGTTCCTAAGTGCAAGGATTCTGTGATGCCTTTGGAAATGCGTCTGACAGATAAGCTTTGTTCAGGCTTGAGTTACAGTGTGTTGGCTGTGAATTCAGTGTTAGTGAATCAACAATATATATATCAAATAAGATGCCGTTCAACAGAAACATACATAAAACCAGAGGCTGTAGGAACCTAACCCTGTATCTCTCCTGGGAACACTGGTTCATTAGTCACAGGGACTTTATAGAATAGAACTGCTGCAAATAATGAGACCCAGTTGGACCCATGTTGGGCTCCAAAGGCTGTCCTTGATTAACACATTATGAGGATGAGAACTTGGACCCAAGGGGTAGGTGCCTCTTCCTTCTTACCTGTTTCAGGAATGAAGGCGACTGTAGCCTGAAAGCCTCTGAAGGTCACGTTTTCATCGGACTGGAAGCTGATGAGCATTACGCTGGAGAAGCTCAGCACAGGCACAGGGGCAACAAAGCCACACAACCGAGCTGGTTCAAGCCCAGCCCAGGCAAGACATGTCAAGGGCCCAGCAAAGAGATGTGACATTGCATTAAAGAAAAAAATAATTGTCCTTTAGGTAACTCTTCGGAAATAAACTTTTCTGGTGGATGTCACTATTTGTTTTCAAAATAGACAGGCAGTTGGCTTCTTTTTAATATGTCTTTAACCCCATCCACATTTCAATTCTGTTTCTCTCCCAAATATTCCTACTGGGAACTCCGCTAAGGGAATTGGTTCTATCCAGAGGGCTTATTTCAATAGCACTTTCCCCTTCTGACTCCTAGTTCATGTGACCGTCCCATATTTTCTGTTCAAATGGTCCTTTGATTCTCCCTCTCACTCTTTCCGCCCCTGATGTAGGAAAAGAGGGAGGGCTGGTGAGAGCATAGGGAGGGATGGAGGTGGTGCAGGGAGTGAAGGACCACTGAGCCATATTCTTTTCATTCCCCAAAAAGGCTGGGTCCAAATGCAAACCAGGGAGCTGAGCTCCAGGAACACACACCTATTTCCTTCTTCCTTTCTACATCCCTGTGCACTGTCATGTAGTCGGAAGTACAGTCTCCACTCTCCTCTATTTCCAGGTCCTGAAAGGAAAGCTGAGAAAACTCAACATTACATCCAGAGCAAATAATAGGAATGAATTACCTGATTTTGATTAAGCAGAAAATTCGGATTGTGCAACTTGCTCTGGAGTGTGACCTTAGATGAGAAAGTTAGTGGGACGTTCATGAGTGGGTTAAGTGACTTAGGAGAAGATGCTGTACCACAGGCTCCCAAACCTGCTGAAGCATCGAAGCTGCCGACTACAGTCCGAATGTAAGGGTGCGAAAATATGCAAGTATCTGAGCTCCCTAACTCCCTCCTAGGAGGAGCGAAGAGGCTGCAAAGAGCAATATTTGAGCAGTTTGATAGCACTGGCCAGTTGAGTGTGAAGAGAAGAGCAGTGAGAGACAGGGCCAACGAAGCAGGAGTTCAGCTATTAAACATACAGATGACAGGGATTCAGTGGAGCCTGAGCACTCAGCCAAAGACAGGACCGCATGGGAAGGAGAGCAGTGGAGGCAGCTGACTGTTGGTGGTGAACGCTGGCATGGGGAGAAGCCTCGTCAGAAACAGGATTCGTTCAAACGTTTCTTAAACCCTTGCTGGGCTGCCTGCTGGAAGTGAGCCCTTTCCTCACTGAGCCATGGTATATGCACATAGTTATGACTTGTAGTGCTAATTTCCAAATTACTATCTTGGCTTAGGCCTGGGATGATGCTGGCACCGGGGGTGTGAGAGCCTCATTTCACTGATGCCTGGCACTCCATGTAGTATTGAATAGATGGCTTTTTCATTACTTGTAGCTCTGGCATGTTCAGATTTTCTACTAAATTTGTCTTTATCTTCCAGGAAATGCTCATATTTAAAATGTTATCCTCCATCACTAATAACAAATCTTCCCTTAATTCTACTTCCTCCCGAAACATCTGCCCTGACTGTGTTTGGGTTTCAGGAACTTTTAGGAAAAGATCTGTGCTTCCTTCCTCTGCGCCCTCTTTGCCCACTCCCTGGTAAAGCCTGTGTGGTCTTTGTGCTCCTGACACCTGGCTTAACTTGTATTTCAGACACCACCACTGCCTCCTCTCTGTTGTTCAACTGTCCAATCCAGTTCTTCCACCTTTTTATTGGGGGCTGAGGTGGGGACTGGACAATGAGTGCTCGGCCTCCTTCTCTTTAAATTCTGACTTTGTGCAGGAAATCCAACGTATTGGCCACACCATGTTGTTTGTTTACTTTGTTTTGTGTTTTAAATGAACGGCTCCATTCTCTGGACCACACCAGTTTGGTTCTCCCGTGTTTGAGATCTCTTTTTGCCTTTTGAACATATGAGAACTTTCATCTTCCCCCTTTATTCTCTACTCTTCTTTCTCAACTTCCTATTCTCTTGCTTTCAATTATTATTTTAAGAGAAAGACGTCTAAATAAATGCCTAGTTCTACCTTACTCTGACTGCAGCCTCACCTTCAGCTATCTGGAGGCATCTCTGTGCAGATGGCTCACCAGTATTTAAAGAACAAACCAACCGGCATATGCACCACTAAATCGAATGCTGAATAAACTCTGTATCCTGACATTCAAGGCTTTCTAAACTTTGACCTGAGCCCCACCTTCCACCACCTCTCCCAGTACGTGTTATGGTGCTCACACCAGCGCCCCGAACCTGTCCTGTGCTGGTTCCTCTGTGCTTGCTCTGTCCCCTCTGCACAAGAGCTTGACGATGTGGGCCGTATTGTCACCGAACTTTTGTTAGCCATTACTCACAAAGTGTTTCTAGAAGGGGCTAGAGACTGATGAAACCGTTTACCAGGTACAGAGATTAAGGCAGCCCTTCAACAAAAAGTGAAGTGCACAGTTGCCATCTGGTGGTCAGTGTGGGTAGTTACGGGGGAACAGGCTGGTCTGTTATTGGAGGAGTGCTTGTTGAGAGCCTTGTATGCCAGGTACAGGGAGACTTGGTGCTGGGGATACAGCGGTGAGTAGATCAGACGAAAACTTCTGCCCTAACGGTGCTTATGTAGCTACTGTGGAGATACCGTAGCAAAGTAAGGGGAACCAGAGTTAGTACCTTAATTACATAATGCTGGGGGGCTTGAAAAACCCAGTTACAGTTGGCCATGTCAGTGTAGTTTTCAGGATAACGAAGACTCTGTATGAGGCCTTCTTCAAAAAGGACAGTTAAGGAGCTGCAACCTGAATCTGAAACACAAGGAAAAACATCCAGACAATGGCATCAGCCAAGCAGAGAGGAATCCCTTCGTTTCCCCTCCCGCCTTCTGTGAATGATGCATGACCTGAATCTTCAGGCAGAGCCCGCAAGAAGGAAGAGGCTGGAGCGCTGATTTCCCAGAGCTCACTAGGCGCTCTCAGCTCACTTGCGTGTGCGATAGCGCCGTAGAAGGAGCGCTGTGCCTGGCGTCGCAAGGGCCTGGGCTCCTCTCCACCGAGGAGCCGAGAGGGCCTTGGGAGGGGGCTCCCTGCCCCTCACCTAATTCCTGTGGGGCCTCAACTTCTACAGAAGGCCTGGATAGTGCGTGATGAAAGCAAATGGTTTTACCAGGAAGGTAGCTTGGCTTAATAGCTTTATAGGTGAGATTAAACCCAGCGGCATGATCTGTGGCGTCAGAGATGAACTTCAGCCTCAAAGAGCTGGCGGCAACAAGAACTGATGAAGCGAGGTTTTCACCACAGAATTTCCCTGCGACACAAGAAGATTCTGTGTTCAGAGTCTAGAAGACAGCACCCATTCAAAGACTTACAGAGACCTGAACTTGTCATGAGTGTGCAGGATCGTCTAGCGGGGGTTTCTCAGCCTTGGCACCACTGGCGTTTTGAACTGGACGCTCTTTGTGTCCAGGCTCCTGTACACTGTGCGATGTTCGGCAGCATTCCTGGTCTCTAACCTCCAGCTGCCTGTAATACGCCCTCCAGCTGTGACAACCGAAAAAGCTTCTAGGACATTACCAATGATATCCTGGGAGGCAAAAATCACATCTAGTTAAGAACCACAGAAACTCTCCTTCACTTCTGTTTTTTATATAAGTATCTTCTCTCTCCTACTCATGAGTATCCACTTTTATTCTTAGCTGGATGAGGCAGGGAAAGGTCATTTTCATGCTGCCTGGGAGGCCCCGCAATATGTCTGCATTTGACTCCTGATGGGCTCCAGGTCTGAAATGAGTGTAGGAAGCCTGGTTCCATGGGAAGCAGATGCAGCAAATAAAACACACTGTGGCCTTGCAGCCATCACACAGGCTCAGATTTGGTTTTTCCCTCTGTCAATCCTGAGTCTCAAAAATTGGAGCCAGGAAATGTGGTGGGTACAGATGTCTCAGTGCCAGACATATTATAACCAGGCCCCCTTGAGCCCTCCTAGCACTAGTGTCCATTGACGATGTGGAAATCCACTCACCAATAAGTCTTTCTTCTAAAGAATGTATCGACAGGTAGTTGTGGTGACAAGACTCTGCATCCAAGTGGGAAAAACTGAGTAACACATGCATTTCCTCGGGTATGGACAGGGTCCAGACACACAGTCTGCAGGCGGATACATCGAGAGGACATTATTTCTAGACAGAAGGTGGCTGTCACGGTTAATGGGCACAGTCAGACCGGAGGTGGGCGTCGGGGAGGAGTGGCAGAGGGGCTACTCACTGCTTGCTGTCGTAATAGAGGTAGGGGCTTTCTGGGAAGTGCAGCTCCCCCTCCGACTCACTGACCGCACTGTCCTTCTCACTGCATGTGGCTGGGGGGGGGGGGCGGGGAGCCACAAGAATCAGGCTAATCAGGATGTTTAATCACCACAGCCCTCGCTTTCCAGGACCTGGACAGACTCTGGAACCTCCCGGCTCTTCACTATGCGTGCTTACTGTTTTGTTTTTTTTTTCACGAAACCTTTTTCTGCCTTGGCTTCTAGATGCCTTATTCTTCTTGTTCCTTTTAGGTCCGCTTAACCTCAAGAGTCTATGATTTCTTCTCCTTCACTCTCCTTTCTCTGACCCCACACTCCATTCTATAATTGCACCTAGTTCCCAGGCTCTGTCATTAGATTTCACCTCTCTGCCCAGGCCCTCTAACCTGTCTCACTCATATCCTCGGTTTTAACTGTCCTCTCTACGTATCTGAACTTCAGACCTGATTTTTCAATCATCTCCTAGATATCACCCCTGAAATTTAACATGCTACAAGTGAGATTTCTCTGGGTATGCAGAAGTGTTTCCACTTCTGCTTTGATTACCTTTATCTGCCCTTTTCTTAGACTCTCATGCTCAAGACTTAGGTAGCAGCCTTGACTCCTCCCTCTCCACCCTTCATCTGAGTGACCAGCGGGTCCTGAATTCTTCCTGTTTCTGTTCACTCCTTTGAATCCTCAGGCCCTTGCCCTAGGTCAAGCCTTCATTTCTTATCTCTTGAACTAATGTGTAACCTCATAAATCCACTTTGAATCATTTCCCCCTCCAGTCTGTGCTCTGTGTGCTGCTCTTGTATCACTAAAGCATAGCTCCAATCGATTTAATTAATCAACTTCCTGTTACCCAATAAATTCCAAACCTTTTTGACTGGCATTCAAAATTTCCGTAATTTGGTCTCTAGTTACCTTCTGACCTCCCTCAGAAACCCCATCACATATCGTGCACTTGAGTTGCTTTGCCTGATTGACTGGTCTCTGTTACAACCTACGTTGTCCTGTCTTCAGCCTTCAGTGTCCAGCCAGGGTAACAGCTGGAATATGTTTCTTTACCTGTATCCCATTTCTACCTGACAAAATTCTACCCATTCTTTGTCCTCTAAGGTTCAGCTTAGAAAATGTCTGTGATCCAAAGCCTCCCTGTCTGTTTTTTCTTCTTCTGAGCTCTCAGGTACTGTTTCTCACATTGCTTTTTGTAGGTAGTTCCACAGAACCACTGAGGATTGAGCTAAAGATGCCTTAGAAGCCATCTGGTCCAAATTCTTTCCTTTATGAGTGAGGAAAGTGGGGTCCGGCGGTAGAAAGGAGTTTCCCAAAGTCACAGAGTGAATTCATTGCAATTTTGCAATGACACTGGGGTAAGTCCCTTGGGTAAGGAAGGACAAGATGTGTAGCTTGTTGACCACATCTGCACGGCCTCACTCTCCTCACTCAAGTCTCTGATCCAAAGCAAGGATCTGGCAAATGTTTGCTGAATTGAGATGGAGCTCTGGATTGACAAGATGCGAAATGGGAGGGAATTGGTGCTCCAGCTGGGTGAGGGACTGCCCTGACCGGCAGAGAATGGCTGTGGGTTTTCCAAGTGAGGGTTTTATACCTAGTGAGCCAGGACAGCTCTTGCAGAGGAAGACTTTGATTATAAAGGGAACTGATATTCAGCAGTCAGATATTAATTCATGTTTCTGGGGGAGCAGGCTGGAGAAATACCCACCTCTGGAGCTCTTTCTCCACTTCCCTGGGAAAGAAAAAGAAAGATGCAATTCAGGGTCTGTGGTATCCTAAGCAATATTTCAAGAAGTTAGCATCTCTCTGCCAAAGAGTGCAGAGATTTTCAAGTCAATATGCAACTAATGAAAATGTAATCTATGGAAAGAACAGAAGGGATAACTGACAAAGCAGAAAGTGACATTTTTGTTTTAAGGAGATAATTTTACTCTCTTTATTAAGTAGGTGAATTAAGACACAGGCCATGATTAGCTTGGAGGTTACTCAGAGCAAGAAGAGGTCATCTGGTCCACCCCTCCCATTTTACATGAGAAGGGAAGCTCGAGATGGAAGTAACTCACCCACAAGCACAAAAGAATTGCTGGGATAGTTACAGCTTGAACTGAGGGCTTAGGTACCTGCCACTGGACCACATACTTGAAAACAAACCCAAGTTCTTACTGAACTAACTTGAATTAATACCATTGGGGGGAAATGGAAGCCCTACTGGGGCTGGAAGCCACCAGTTAAAACAATTAAGGTTGATTTGGAGGCAGAAATGAAATTTCCGTTAACTCACTGGTCAGCCTAGTAGGGTGCTATATGTAGACCCAGGCCTTTTCAGATTTATAGTACCTGGATCTGACCAGGCTTGTTAACCATGGCATTGTTAACATTTTGTGCTGCATCATTCTTTATCATGGGGCTGCCCTATGCATTGTAGCAGGCTTAGCAGCACCCATCGCCTCTCCCCACTAGATGCTAGTGTCACCCCCGCACCCCCAATTATGAAAACCAAAAATGTCTCCAGACATTGTTCTCTGAGTGGCAAAATTCCCTGTGCTTGCTGACCATTGATCTATACTATTGCTTGCTGAATCTTGCCAGCACCGTTGAGAAGTGGTGAATACAAATCACTAGCTGGGGTAGTTTCATTAAAGGCAAATTTGATGGATGCAGTCACGTTTCATTGGATATTTGTATGCTGAACTACACAACATGTTTTACTCTTGTTTTAGCCTGAGGAAACATCTCAGTCCTTATTTGCTACCCTAAGAATAAAAGCAGAGCCTGTCTGCGCAGTGGTCCTGACTTGCCTACACGCCACTGATGCTCTCTCTGGCCCTAGCTTCTTGACCTTAGGTGCTAGCTTTATTACCAATTTGGATGTGTTTTTGGATCCAGGGAAGCACTTTACTAAGATCTGTGAAGATCCCAGGGGATCCTTGATTGCCTTTCTGCACATTGTTTCTCCAGCCTCGACCACAGCCCAATCCCCAGGAAGTCACACCAGCGAGAGTCCAAGTCCCTTTCTTATTCCTGCACATGAGGGAACCTCCTGAGTCTCCCTGTAGAGGGAAAAGCCTCTGTTACTGTCATGATCAGGGTCTGTGCCCCCAGGTGCTCACTCTCTGCCCCCATAAAGATGCTAGAAGCGGATCAAGGACATTTCTTCACTTATGATCATTTGGACTCGGCCCTGGGAGAACAGGCAGGCACCGTTCACATGAGATCCTGAAGTGTAGCGGAGCCCATCAGTTCCACCTCCTTCCCCACCCTGGGCTTCCATCACACCTCAGGCTCCCTTCCTTTTCTTGTCCCATCTTGCAGGCTCAAAAAAGCCTTGCCCAGTAGTAAAACTGACCTCAGGTCTTGGTCAGCAGGAGGAATGGAAGGGAAATAAAGTTCTTGTTATTTATGAACTGGAAACCCCTAAATAGGAAAGAGCCAGCCGTTCAGAGGTGGAGAACCCTGGGCTCATTGTCGGCATTATCTGTTACTTAGACTTTTAGACAAAGTGGAAGTCCTCCTCTGAATTCACACTCCCTGGTATAAACAGGTATACAAACTGTCCCTTTATTTTGACTCAACCTCCCCTGTCACTCTTGACCCTTTTCAGAGCCCAGTCTTACAAAGCTGAGGGGAGCCCTGCCCGAGACCTGCCGGCCGGCTGCTCCCACCTACCTGACACGCATCTCTCCCTCCATCAGGGAAGCCCGTGCAGAGCAAGGTCCGCCCGCTGATGGGCCTCTGCAGGGTTAACAGAGCTGCCACACACTCCTTCTGCGTCAGAATGGGCAGGTTCACTTCCTGCAAGACTTGCGAGAGGTTGCCATCTAGAAAACACGGAGACGAGAGCCTCAGCAAGGCACTCTTCCACGCTTGCTGAGTTGAAGGTACCCAACCTATTTAGGCTGTGTCTTTTCAGAAGACCTGAGTTTCTAAGTGCATTTTGATATCCTCTATTTTTAAAAAATGTTTGCACTATTGTTTTCTTAAGAAAACAGATTAGCCCAGCTGGCTGTGTCTCAGCAGTTGAGCATCGACCTAGGATCCAGAAAATTGCATTTTGATTCCCGGTCAGGGCACATGCCCCGGTTGTGGGCTCAATCCTCAGTCAGGGGCGTGCAGGAGGCAGCCGATCAATGACTCCCTCATCATTGATGTTTCTATCACTCTCTTCCTCTCCCTTCCTCTCTCTGAAATCAATAAAGATATATATATATATTTAAAAACAGATTAAAATTTCTATTTTCTGATTATCCAACAGAAAGTTCTGAATATGATTAAGGTTAGAGGTATAGAAGTTCTTGCCTTCAGTCTGGCGGCCCCAGCCTGCAGTTATACAAATCAGTCCAGCCTTAAATTGTTCTCCTGGCTCTGGAAGACACATGGGCCCCACAGACAGACCTGAAAAAAAGAGCAAGGCAGGGCATAGAAGAGAGGACACCAAAAGCCACTCACCAATTGGCATGTAAGTGGTTCCCCCAAGATCTTGTAAGAGTTGTGATATTTCTGCCTGACACTTCCAGGTGTCACTTGTCAGGCAAAGAAACACTCTCCCCCAACTCTACATAATCAACTTTATATCTGAAGCTACAAGCAAAAGCATTTCAGGTAGGGGACCCTCCACCTCAAATACCTGTCTCTAAGTCCATGACCCAGAATTTTGGGGAATAACATATACTGTAAGAAATGTGCTATAGAACAGAATTTACAGAGAACATGGATAGGTAATTCAGAGCGAGCCTGAAATATTTACCAAAACGGAAGGTGCCTGCCATCTTCAAAAGAGCAATATCATAGTCCATTGGTTTCTTGGTAGAGAAATGTGGGTGTATGATGATGCTTTCAAGGGTGAGGGTTTGCTCTCCTGGCTCTGTATGGCTCAAGTCATGTTTTCCAGCAGTAACATTCAAAGCTGATGCAATATTTCTATAAAGAGGAAGCAGTAGAATGAATTGATTTCATTGAGCCTCAGATTATAGCTGTAATGGTTGACAAACTGGCCTCTTCAAAATGGCATGGATGGATAATGGGGGTATGAGGCTGCTGGACAGAGAGAGTGAGAATGACTCCAAAACTCTTAGTAAAAATTTAGAGGTTCTCAATTTGAGGGTGGGTAGTAAAGAATGGCCTCATGGAGTCAATGCTGTAATAAATTGAATAGTTTGCAATGTTATTTGTAAAATGTCTAAAGATGCCACTAGCTGATTTTGCTCAGTGGTTAGAGCATCAGCCCGAGGACTGAAGGGTCCCAGGTTTGATTGGGCACATACTTCGGTTGCAGACTCGATCCCTGGCCCCAGTTGGGGCACACACAGGAGGCAACCAATCGATGTGTCTCTCTCACATAGATGTTTCTCTCTCTCTCTCTCTCCCTCTCTCCCCCTTCCACTCTCTTTGAAAAGCAATGGAAAAAATATCCTCGGGTAAGGATTAAAAAAAAATGTCTAAAGATATATATGTATTGTATATGCATTCAGGAGCCTAAAGCTATCGTGGACTTAATTTGCTACCCTGGGTGGTTGACCTGGCCTTAAGTGTCAGCGAGTGATTTGTGATCCCCACTAAGCATGTTGCTTTACTGTCAGAGATCTAATACATAATGTATATTGTGAAAGATATAATAGCACCATAACTCTGCTGTCCCAGAGAGCATGTACTCTCAGGACTTAGGACGGTTTCAACAGCGGCAGGTGGGGATCTTCTCCTTACCTCCTTTATGCTTGTAATTTAGAGACCTGGCATGACTTGGGAAAGACCGTTCTGTTCCCCTTCCTGAAGCAAAGTTACCTGAAAGGAACTTGGTGGGATGAATTGAGATGGATTAAGAACTTTTGGCTTGCCATCTTTTGGGACCCTTCGTTCCCAGAAGTGATGATTTTGTAAAACATTTGGAAAGGGCATAATTTTCTCTTAGCGTACTTTCCTGGCTCTTGGCTATAGTAAGTACCTAACCTAACCCATAGCAACTCTCTGGCCTACCCACCTGCCGCACTGCAGTGGAATTATCAGTTGACTCTTCTTTAGACTGTCAACTCTCTGGGGGCAGGAATTATGTTTTTGTATCTCATCTTTGTATCTTTGTACTCACTCGTATCTAGCACCAAGTAAGTATACAGCAGATGTTTGCAGATTTGAAATAGGGCAAATATGGGGACCTGGTTGCAGCCTGATGAGTACCAAAGGCACCTGTAACAACAGACCATTTGAAACACACAGGAAAGTGGATGAAGGATGGAAACTGTTAGATTGAAGCTCATAGAGGCAGGATCAATATGAAGGAAAATATGGGAGCTTCTTTATGTTTTACTGGCCTCCTTTTGTTCTTTTTTATCCATTTCTTAAGATGCATAATGAACTGCATAATTTTTTTTGTTTCACTGAAATTTAGGAAAACTAGGAGAACTATCACAAATATATCTTTGTGATGCTTTTTTTTCTCTCTTGGATATTATTCTTGATTGACTTCCATTCATATTTAACTATCTACTTCTGCAAGAGATATATGCTTTCTGCCAAGCTGAATACCCTCTGACAACATCACTGAGCCCTATTTGTGTTATGCAATTAAGATGTTCTCTCACTTAAGCACATATCACCCAGTTCCTGCTTTAAAGAGTTATTGTAGCTGATTCTAAGGGAAAAGAAGGGTAATCTGACCTTTAGCCGTGGGCTAGGCCTTCCCTACCTGTTGGCCACGCAGTGAGCAGCTGTAATCACCCACTGTGGAGAAATGATGGTTCCACCACAGATATGCTTCTGCCTTTGTTTCAGAGACACCTGAATTGCAAAGACCTTAACTAAGAGCAGGTTAATGCCCTGGGATCCCCCAAAACCTGGAGACTGAGCATATTCTGAAAAACAGACCCAGATATATTCTTCGTAAATATTAGAAATCATGGACTGTAAAGGTGTTTGCTGCAGCTCAGATAAAAAGATCAGTCCAGAACATTCCCAGCCTAGTTCACAGGAGACGCAGTTAATCTCAGATAAGTGGCTGTAAATATTTATTTTGCATGAATTGTCTGTGTTTATTTTTATAATAATGTTGCTTCATACTGTTACTCTAACATTATAAACAATATCTGCAAATGAAGAGAAAGGAAAAGAATACTAAGATACAGCAGAATCCAGAAGAACAGGTCTGAGAGAAGGGCAAGGTGAGAAGACTAGGGGGTCTCTCAACACATGCGCTAAGCTCTCCAGGCCTCTTGGAGAAGGGGTCTGGACCTACAGTTTTCTAATACACTTAACTGTTTGACCTCTACAGCTTTTTCAAGCCTGTTTTTCACTCTGCCTCTATCTTTGGTTTATCCTGTTCATGATATTGGATTTTACTCTAAAATGACTCACTGGCTACAGACAATACTTTCATTCTATTGTTGGAATATGAAAGTAAGCAATTTATTAGAATTGTTCCCTTTTTGACTAAAATGTATTCAGTGAGCAATTGAAAAAAAAAATTTATACAGAGAAAAGGCTAAGAATAGAAAAAAGAGCACGTAAGTAAAAGTCAGTGAATCATCCCTGACTGTGATTTGAGCATGGACTTCTGAATTGACTAGCCGGCCAATTGACCAAGTAAGCAACAGATCAATGAGTAATTCACTCATCAACCCAGTGAACACAGGCACAATCGACCCACCATTACCAAATATCCACCTACCTAAAAGTTAATATGACTGACTCAAGAGAAGTAAAAATAAAGAGCTGTCACTCTACTTGCAAAATTAAGTGGCAAGAATACAACATGGCTCTCAGGGTAGAGAAAGTTGGGAGACTTTCAAAGACAATAAATGTAAACACCGTTGGCTAGGGGCAGAAGCCCAAAGACATTTCTATGGCATAGGAGGACCAGGAAATTAGATCGCGACAGAATTCTTAGGACATTAGCTGCTAAGAAGGCTGTAGCCTTGATTCTTTCCTGAGAGATCCAATGATATAGATACAGATCTTACACCTCAGACATAACGTAGACCTATGGAGATGACACCTTTGACTTCCCTCGTCATCTTTAACAGTAATGATGTAAGCATATTTTAAATACATGTATCAAATCAGAAAATTATTTTTTAATGGTAAATGTAAACGTTTTTCATCTTCTTGAAATGGGAGTTTTGTCTTAGGGGTTGAAAGTTTGGGATGGCATTTTCAAGTTTTGAAACAAGCCAATAATGCATGTAACTATTTTGGACACACCTTTTCTGGAACTTAACTGGTCTACAGCATGAGGCACTTGAATCCCTGCACTCTCTTGAGATCTCTGGTGACCAGCTAGGCAGAATGGAGCACACTGGTGAGTAGCATGTGATTCTGAGGGATCCGATCCCGAGAGAGCTCATAGTCCATCCACCAGAGAATGTTCTCTGAGACTCACCTGCCATGGGTAAGAGCCCTTTACCACTTGTCTTCCCCCAACAATGCGACTGAAAAAGTTCAAGTAATTCCAAGGCTGTGCCTTCACCAGACTCCGCCCACAAGTGGGAGCTGGGGAAAAGAAAAGACCAAAAAAAAAAAAAAAATAGTGATTAAACGGCTTCTAAGACTGAGGGATACAGGAAACTCTTCTGAGCAAGAAAAAACTGTAAGATGTAAGAGACATGGATCATGTAGAGAGATTACAAAATGTCTTTAAAGTAATCATGGGATTTGCTGGGATTTGCAGTTCGAAGCTTATTCAGCTTTTGTCACATAGAACATGCATATCACGAAAAGATCTACTTTTCTGACATGAAGATGAGGGCCTCAGAGGTAGATCTCTACTTGGTTAGCTGGAATGCAGCCCCCTTTTGCCTCCAAGCAATCTGGACTCCAGAGGCTCCTCGCAGCGCTCTGTACTTCTGTGACATTAATTACATGCATTATGCTTATTTCTGACTTTCAACCTAACTAGACAGTGGGCTGCTCAAAGATATGAACTTGATCTTAGAAATACCCACATCCACACTATCTAACACAGTTCCTGGTGCATAGAAGTTGCTCAGTTCATCCACTGCGTGAATGACGCCATAGTCTGCCTTAGGCTGTAACCGTGTGTCTCCTCTGCTCTGCTCTGCTCTGCTCTGCTCTGCTCTTCCCAGGGGCCTGAGTGAGACCATGGTCTGTGGCACCTGGCACACAGTCAGGCATTGGATTTCATTCTCTCTGAGGGGAGAAAGTAGCAGATTGTTCAAGGAGAACAGAGTGGGGACAAGACTGTCCTGATTCACACATCAGACTGGTGTTAGGATCGAAGGGTTGACAGTTAATGGAAGAAAGAACTCTTTTGTCTTTATGGAAAAGACTTTGTTCCTGAAAAAGTTGCGTTTACTTATTTATCCTCAATTTTTTGACTCCTCAGCTAAGAGATGGGTTAAAGATGTTTGCAGCTGCCTGGTAATTCAGGGATGGCACACCTTCTGTCCCTGCTGCAGGTCATTCTTTTCTGCGTGTTTTCTAGGGAGGCCTGGAAAGCCCTATCTCACAATCACCCACTTCTTTGCCTAGCTGAATTGCCTGATCCTAGTCTTCAGCCTGGAGATCACGTCAACTGAGAAATCTTCCTTGATTTCCCTGAGATGTGTTTTAAGTGTCCCTCTTCTTTCCTTTGTAGTACTCTTTTATCTTCCCTTTTACAGTTATGTCATGTAATATTGTGCTGGTGGATCGTTTGTCTCCCTTATTGGACTGTGAAGTACTTGAGGGAAGAAAAGCCCTATGTATTTATTCATCTCTGTATTTCCAAAGTTTAGCACAATTCTTAGCATCGATTAGACACTTAGAAAAGTTGGGTGGATGAACAAATGGTTTTCCTTGAGAACGTATCCTTGAGAGCACAGCTATTTAGGTTAACATGTTAAAATATACAAAGCTGTTTCAAATAACTTCTCATTTAACCCTCCCACTCTATGAATCAAGCACTGTTACACCCACTTTACAGATGAGAAAACAAAGAATCAAAGAGATGCACAGCTAACTAATGGCAAAGCATGGATATAACACTAAGCCTTTTGATTCTGAACCCACTGCAGTCATGACATTGGATCAAAAGCTTATTTTCTGTTTCAGCTGAATGAATCATCAGTACCTTAGACATAAAATTTACTATTTTCTATTTACTATTTACTATTTTCTGAACTCATTAAAGGAAAGACAGAAACATGATTCTTAGGGCTGGCACAAATCTGACTATGGAGAAGCCTCCCAAGGACTGTTCTCAGCTTATGTTACTTGAGGAGGGAAAAACACATTTATTATAATACATACTACAGTGAACATGCTTCATATTTCCCAGCAAGACAGTTTTCTGAAAAAAATACAAATGCTTTTACGTTTATGCTGATTTCCAGAATTTGTTCCATGAATGAGGATGGCATTGTATAATATGTCCAAATAAGTAAATCCCAGTTTTCTCCAGATCAGTGGAACTTGTCCAAGTTATAATCCATAAACGTTTTTCCCAGTTTTATATGCTGATTTCAAAAGAAAAGTCCAAAATAATTACATGAAAAACAATTTGGTCTAAAAAATATATTTTCTTCTCCAGTTTCCCCAAAGGAATATGGGCAGAGTTATGATGCCCATTGCCAACAAAGGTTATTCCTTCAGACAGAGATAATTATAGCGTTTGTTTGGAACTTACCTTTGGAAAGAGAAAGAGTTGCAGATTTACCTTGTCCCAAACAGATCATTCCGAGTAGTAAAAACAGCTTATTCTTACTTATAGGCATTTTGAGATTCAGGGTTTTCCCCCTGACGTTTTAAGGAGACTAAAGAGAACCTAAGCCTTGTGAGACCAGCAATAAGCCAATTTCAAAGGAGGTTATTCAATAACCAAGACTCGAGCCATTCAACCATGTCCATGTCCATGTGATGTTTCTGAATGTGGTTTCTTGCCAAGATCTTTGGAAGATGTGGGAGTCAGCCGCAGAAGCATGGTCTTGATCGAGCAAGATTATATCTCCCATTACTCTCACATCAATTCGGTGCTTCCCAGAGTGTATCTGGCTAGCCAAGTGGTTGGAGTCTCAGTAATGGGTTGCAAACATTACTTGCTTCTTAGTACAAGTTACCGCTTTCCACAAGAGCATTGGGCATCACACTTGTCCTTGTTTCCAAGGATAGACTTTACTACATGCCTGTAAACATCCCAAGAGAATATGCTGGAACGTTTTTCTTTCTCTTATTTTCCAAGTGTAAATGAACGGTTATAACCATGTGTTAGAGAAGGAGAGGAGAGGAAAGACAGTTTGGTAGCAGTCAGGAAATCAGGCAACTAGACAATCCTTTAGGGTACCGTCCATCAGGGCATTTGTGACTCTGCACTCTCTCACTGTTGTTCTGTATTTATAGAAGGTAAATGCTAAATCTCCTTTACTTCTACACCTGGTAGGTGACGTGGCATGGGGAGGTGACTCGGATTATGTGTAGATATTCTTCTTCCCTGGCTGAGTTTGTGACATGTGGTCAATGTGTGAGAAACAGCTGCGGGTTGGCTGGTGCTGTCATGACCACATAGGAAGCTGTATGGAAAGTGGGAAATGCCAAGGCTGAGTGAGTTAAATTGTAGGTCACTTTCACACAGACAGAAGCATCGTGGCTTTTCCTGCAGCTCCCTAAGGTGCGACTATGAGCCACAGGACAGTTGCTCCAGGTCATAGCTGCTTCTCAGAAATATCACAGATGATCAAAGCATAGCCCCCATTAATTATGTTGACCCAAATCAAGTTTCAAAACTAATTGGACCTATGCACTGTAATGCTTATATGCAAATAACAAAGAGAATAAACGAGGCCCCCAAGACCTTAATGAATATCTCAGGCAGCATAATGGTGTAGGTGCATGTAAACACCTGATTTTCTCAGTCTCATTGGATTTCCAGTGGAATATTAGCAAACCTGTGCATATCTGATGCTGAGGTACTTAAGATTTTGTATTCCAAATGGTTCTAAATCCTGCATAAATAAGCCCTGTTATATAGAGGTGATTCCTGGTGTCTGTGCCCCTTATAATATTTGACCAGCAGCTAACATTTGTTACTGATTTTTAAATGTCCTTCGCGTTTGTAATAGAAGCCAATAGTTGCTTATTTGAAGTATATTCTCATTTATGGATTATTCATTTAATGCCATCCATTGTGGGTTCTTTAACACAACATCATCTCATTTAACAGTGACTATGAGAGGTAAATGTTATTTTATAATTTTTTTAAATAAGGAAATTGAGTCTTAGAAGGGTTATGTAACTTTTCTAAATCCCCAGCTATTAAGTGACACTCCTAGAATTTATTCCTCAGAGCTTCTGGCTCTGAAATCTTATTTTCCTTTTGTTATAGCCCTGTATGTTATGTTTTCCATATCATACTGGCACTCATATTTTGAATTCAAGTCTTTCATGTAGATATTTTCTTATAAAAATACAAGATCTATTCCAGATTTGTGTCTTTTAACCTCTCATGCAATCCTAGGACTAATTAATGAAACCAGAAATTTAGTATTCTTACATTAATGTGTCAAATTCATTCATATGGAAACACAAAGAACTCCATGGCCAAAATAATCTTAAGAAAGGACAAAGCTATAGGCATCACACTTCCTGATTCCAAAATATATCACAAAACCACCGTAATTAGAAGAGTGTAGCACTGGCGTAAGAGCAGACATACAGACCAAGGAAGAGAACAGGGACATTCAAATAAACCTTTGCATGTACAGTCAGCTAATTTTCAACAAGGGCATCAAGAATGCAAAGTGGGGAAAGGACAGTCTCTTCAATAAATCGTACTGGGAAAACTGAATATCCACAAGCGAAAGAATGAAATGTAACCCTTATTTTACACTTTTCACAAAAATCAATTCTAAAGGGAATAAAGACTTAAATGTAAGACCCAAGACTGTAAGAAGAAAACATAGGGGAAAGCTTCATGTCATTGGTCTTGGCAATAGACACCAAAAGCACAGGAAACAAAAACAAACACAGACAAGTGAAAATACATCAAATTAAAAAGCCTTTGCACAGCGATGGGAACAATTAACAGAGTGAAAAGGAAACTACAAAATGGGG
The DNA here is from genome assembly GCF_054644295.1 of Miniopterus natalensis. Lineage (NCBI taxonomy): Eukaryota > Metazoa > Chordata > Mammalia > Chiroptera > Miniopteridae > Miniopterus > Miniopterus natalensis. Next base: position 43,272,490 of record NC_142091.1, read on the forward strand.
GAAACTATTTTCAAATCATATATCTAACAAGGGGTTAATTTCCAAAACATACAAGGAGTTCATACAACTCAATAGCCAAAAAAACGAATAACTGTTAAAAAGTGGACTAAAGATTTTAATAGACATTTCTCCAAAGAAGACATAAAAATGGCCAACAAGTACTGAAAAAGTGCCCAACATCACTAATCGTCACGTAAATGCAAATCAAAACCACAATGAAATATCACCTCACACTTGTCAGGATGGCTGTTTTCAAAGAAACAAAAGACAAGTGCGGGTGAGGATGTGGAGAAGGGAAACCCTTGCACATTGTTGCTGGAAATGCAAAATCATCCAGCTGCTACGGAAAACAGAATGGAGATTTCTCAAGTAATTAAAAAGAGAGCTTCCGTGTGATTCGGTAATCCCACCTCTAGAAATTTATCTTAAAGAATTAAATCAGCATCTCAGAGAGATATTAGCACTCCCGTGTTCATTGCAGCGCTATTCACAATAGCCAAGATAGAAAAGTAACCTAAAGTCCATTGACAGATAAATGGAATATTACATGCCCATATTGTAATGGAATATAAATGTCCATTGACAGATACAATGGCATATATTCAGTCTTAAGAAAGAGGAGAATTCTGCAATATGCAACAACATGGATACACCTAGGGGACATTATGCTAAGTGAAATAAGCCAGTCACAGGACTAATACGCATGATTCTACTTTATGAGGCATTTAAAATAGTCACACGTGTAGACTCAAGAATGGAATGATGGTAGCCAGGGATTAGGATTAGAGTGAGATGGGGAGTTGCTAATCAATAGGCATAAAATTTAATTAAGCAGGACGAGTAAATTCTAGAGATCTGCTGTAGAACATTGTACCATAGTTAACAATACTGTATTGTGTATACTTAAAAACTTAAGAGGATAAGTCTCATGCTAAGTGTCTTTACCACAATAAAACAAACATTTTAAAAAGTAGATCATTCATTTATTCAGTCAGTCATTTATTTGTTTAGTACTGCTATGTCCTAGGCAGTCTGTAGTGCTCTAGAAATTAATGTTGAACAAGGCAGACACAATTCCTCCCTCATGGAAGTTGAAGGACAGTAGGCAACGAAGTTAACAGACAGAAGCTAGACTTTGGGTGGTGAAAACACAGAGTACACAGATACAGAATTATAATGTTGTGCACCTGAAATTCATATAATGTTATTAACCAGTGTTACCTCAATAAAGTTAATTTAAAAAATTATCCAATAAAATTTTCAAATCATTAAAAAAAAGTCAGAGCCAACTCAGTGCCACATAACACACACAGAGGCAAAAAAGACAGTAAGCAATTCTTTACAGCGGTAACTAGTTGAGAACATGATAAGTGCAAAACGTATTTCAGGGTTCACTGACACTGTTCACCAGGATAATATAACTTAGTCCATGATATCAGGGGTGAAATAAATTTAAACCTGAGACATAAGGGGGCTAGGAGTTAGTTTTCTATTGGATGGAGGTAGAGTGATGAATACAGTCATCAAACTGTTTGTAGTTGGGCAAAGACAGATGTGGGAACATCGGTTTAACTTTAGGTCATAGCATATGTCTGATACTAGAAAGATTAAAAAAATTAAACACTAATTCAACAAACCTGTTTAGTAGCTCCTGTGTTCCCAGCACTGCACCATTAAAAGGGGACAGAAAAATAATTAGAAATAGCACCTTCACACCTGGGAGAGAGCAAGATCTTCCACTGTAATGGATACTAACTAATCAAGTGGTGTGAACACAGTGTGAGGAGGACAAGGGTGAAAGGAAGGCAGTTCTCCCAGATGTGATCTGGGGTGTTTTCGTGGAATCAGTTGCCATCTGTTTCTATCATATCAGCCACTGTTGGGCTTCCTTAAGACCTAAAGGAACCGTGTCTTTCTAGGACAGGTGCAACCTCACAACACGTCCATTTTCTACTTTGTTGGACTTGAGGTGTTTGAGTTGTGAGGTCCTCCTAATGTCCATTATCAGGCTTAGCATTGTTCTGAAGGTTATTGATCCATGGGCTCCTTCAAGCCAGAATCAGAGGAAACTGGAGAATGTTCTGTGTGGCTGTGGTTCAAGAACATAACTGGAGTGAGCTTCATTGTTTCATTAGAAAGCATATGTGTTGGTGGATCAGAGTTGGTGGGGGGAGGGAAGAGTGTGTGCCTGTGTGAGAAATGTCTCCTGCCAGCAAGCATGGGGTGTACCTCAGGTGTCCTAGGACAAACCTATAATACACATGGAAAATACATGTTTTAAAAATATATATGTCACTTATCATGTTGAAAATAATATTGCAGTTCCATTGGATGCACGTCTATAAATTAAACCATATTAGCAAACCCAAATAAGCTCTAAGCATAGGGGACCTGAAAACCTGGACTACTGACTATAGCCACATTTCAGAAGTGCCACAAATTGCCACAGGCATATTAGTTATGTTGATCTAATAATAAACTTCAATGATAAAATTTATATTTTTTCAATTTAATTAAATTGCAATATTAAATTTTTTATTTAATTAAAAAATAAATGGAACCTCTGAGTATTTAAACACATTTCATTCATACACTTAAAATTTTTTAAAATTAAAGTGTAATTGGCATACAATATATTATTTCAGGTATACAGAAGTTACAAGACATTGCAGTGATCACATCATTCATATACTCTTACTTAATCATGTTTACATGTTACTTCTCTGTCCCAGTAGGCATGCACATGTAATTTCTCAATTCCAAGGGACTTTCAGTGTAATTTTCCAAATCAAGTGAAGTAATTACTTTGTAATTACAGGATGAAGTCAGTGATTTGGACCTTGTCTCAAATGACTTAAATCTAGCTTTGCTATATGGTAACAATTCCTTAGAGTCCATCCTGAGTGTTGCAGTGGGTGGGTCACTAGTTTATACTTGTTCCTTTTTTAAGGACACAGAAATATTTGATTCTTTTATATGTACCAGGAGTTACCAGTTGATTATTTCAATCCAATTACTAGTAAGTGGGCATTTATTCGTTTTGTAAACAGTGTTTGGTATTTTTATCCACATCATAATACTTAACACAAGAATCACATGAGGTATGTACTGTTATTTCCTTTTCACAGGTTAGGAAATAGAAGATTAAACATTTTTGGAACTTGCCTGGGATTCTCTAGACAGTGGGGGGAAGAGCTGGACACTGATCCGAGGTTCGCATGGCTCCAGAGTTCGTGGAAGTTTTGCACATCCCTTTGCCTTCCTTGCTGGCATTCAGAGCCAACTTAGAAAACATTTGTGTCTTTCATATATCTGTTTTCTTGAAAAAACAGAATTCATTTCAGGTGTGGCTTTTTGTCTTGTTAAAAAAGCCAGAACTTGAGAATTTAGACACATAATCCTAGTACTATTCTTACACCGCATACCATTGTTGTGAGCCACATGTAACATTGAGTAAATCGTGCATGGGTGCTGGTTGTTATGCATGTATGTTTTCTTAATTTCTCCTCATATAGAGGTTTCTAAGAAAAAAAGCAAATTACTCAAAGAATATATTGGTCTTTAAATTAGAGGAGCCATGGGAGTGACTGAATGTAACGATTATATTCTTTCCTGTCCTTGAGTGTGTGCTCCAGTTTGAACTAAGGAAGTATTTTCTGAAGTGCTAATATCTTTGTTTCAATCTAATTTCCTAGCTTCCCTAACTGGCTACTTCTACCCCTATCTCCTTAACTCTCCCCTCCCCCTGTCCCTGTCATATACCCCACTTCTTATTTCCCTATAATTGCTTAAGAGAACTGATAAAACTAAAACCTATCTAATGCAGGTCCCCAAATGCTTCAGTTCCCTTTCTAATTAATCCTAGTCCATGAAAATACCTAGACTCTTCTTAATGCTCATGCGGTGCCATAAGTGTGAAAAAGTACGGTGTCGGAGATAAGTCCTGCAAGGTTTTGCAAAATATTCAGGATTTAGCTCATAGCAATAGTAAAAATTCTTTGGCCACTTCACCTTGAACATAGACACCTTCTGGGCCTTGGTATCAATTATTATAACTAAGGATGTGGCTTTTTTAATTCTAGGAAAAGGGTCAAGCAAGAAAGAGATGTCAAATGAACCCCATATTTTTGGCCCAATAATTGAATAAATGGTGATAGTATTTACTAAGGTAGAGAATACTGGGGCAGAGGCATATTTGGGATGGAAATGGAAAATCAAGAGCTGGCCTTTTTGTAATCATTTAGGTTATTTACAGTTTCTGTTATTAAAATCAATATTGCTGTAAACATCCTTTTACATATCACTTGTGCAAAAGGGGAAGACTTACTCCGTGGGCTACAAATAGAAGAAAAATCATTGGGCCCTAAGGTAATTGGGTCTTCAATTTTAATATTTTCATGGAATTGGAAAAGAAAATGTGTGTTCACAAAATATTCTATAGGTGGGGCAAAGTTGCCATTTAAAATTTTTAATTATAAGGTTATGTTTAGGTGTATAGGTTAAACGTGGGGTCATTTCCGCCCATTTAACCTCCTCTGGTTCTGGTTTCAATAGGCACCCTTAAATGGATAGATGGAGACTGAAAATCATACCACAGTGACAGAGTTCATTATCCTGGGATTAACAGATAACCCCACACTATGTGCCATCTTCTTTGTGATTTTTCTAGGGGTTTACATAGTTACCATCGTGGGCAATGTCAGCATAATCGTCTTAATCCGAAGCAGCCCGCAGCTGCACACCCCAATGTACCTTTTCCTGAGCCATTTGGCCTTTGTGGACATTGGCTACTCCACATCCGTCACCCCGGTCATGCTGAAGACTTTCTTGAGAGAGAACACTACTATCCCTGTGACCGGCTGTATAGTCCAGCTTGGCTCTGATGTTGCTTTTGGGACTACAGAGTGCTTCCTGCTGGCCACCATGGCCTATGACCGCTATGTGGCCATCTGCTCGCCCCTGCTCTACTCCACCCACATGTCCCCAGTGGTCTGTTTCCTCCTCTTGGGGGCTTCCTACCTGGGTGGATGCATGAACACCTCGTCATTTACGGGCTGTTTCATGAACCTGTCCTTCTGTGGACCCAATAAAATCAACCACTTCTTCTGTGACCTCTTCCCACTCTTGAAGCTTTCTTGTGGCCATATGTATATTGCTGAAATTTCTCCCGCCATCTCGTCGGCCTCAGTCCTCGTAAGCACCCTGTCCACCATCATCGTGTCCTACAGCAACATCCTCTACTCGGTCCTGAGGATGCGCTCTGCCGAGGGGCGGAAGAAGGCCTTCTCCACCTGCACCTCCCACCTTACCGCAGTCACTCTGTTTTACGGGACAGTGTTGTTCGTTTATGTGATGCCCAAGTCAAGCTATTCGGCTGATCAGGTCAAAGTGGCGTCTGTGATCTACACAGTGGTGGTCCCCATGTTAAACCCCCTCATCTACAGCCTCAGGAACAAGGAGGTGAAAGAGGCCATGAGAAGGCTAATGGCTAGAACACTGGTTTTCCTGAATTAAACCAATGCAAATCCATAAACAACAAACCGATGATTTGGGGAACATTTGTGCTGGATATTTTAATGAAATTTATCACTAACTTTATCACTTTTATAGTAAAGAGCTCCTACAAATATAAAAAGCCAATGTTTACTTTCATATATAAAGTTCGATGTATCATTAACATGGATATGTTTGATTCAGATTCAATGTGGGTTTTTCAAGGTAAGAATACCTTCAAAAAATAGTTTTCTACTTAAAATCCCATCCACCAGTTATGAGATTGATTTAAACAGAGGAATATTTCAATGAAGGATCAAATTTAATTGCATTCCATCTTGTAAAATAACATTTTGGAAAGAAACTTGTCGCTGGTAGGTGTGTAATAGGTAATAATATTGAGAAGTCAGGCAGTGAAGGTCGCTTCCTTTAAAGGAACTACCCTGCCCTGGTCACTCGATATTTAAACTTTTGGAAACATTGATGTTATGTCTCAAAAAAGCTCCTATTTATTTTCACTTTGTTTAAGCCAGAGCAAAGATCATGATTCCTCTATTTGGCCATTAAGAGGTCCAACCCACATAACAGAAGAAGCTGTGTAAATACCAGCTGACTCTTCTCACAATTTAAATTGTACTAGATGAGGATTTTGGAAGCTGACATTTCTTTGGAGTGGGAGGCTGGGACATAGGGACTTTCTTTCAACAACAGTTGATAGATAAGAGGCATGAAATTATGGTTCAGGCAAAGAATATGTCTGCCACACGTTTTGTAGCGTTCTCAAGGGGATGTCCACTGTCTGTCACTTCTTCCTCCACTGCCCTTCCAAAGGTGCTTATGATCCAGTCTCGTTATGGCAATTGCCTCTAAATTGATTCCGTGCCTCTTCCTGTACTCCTTTCACAATGATTTATGATGAATATTTTAGCTGATGTATTTTATTATTAGCATTTTAATAATGTCAGACAAATTCTGAGACAATTTGGAGGCACCACTTTACCATCTGACTTCTTATTCTGGGTTCTTCACCAACCAGATCAAGGAAACCTTTTCTTCTGCCTGGAAGCCACTTGGTGGAATTTCTCTGGTCCTGTTTCCCCATTCACACCTCTTTACTTGCATAAAGTATGGGCCGCTAATCCCACTGGTGCAATAATTCTGGGGCTAAAGTCAGCACAGACACTGCCCCTTGCAAAGCGAGGGCATTCGAAGGTATGACTTGGTCTTGGAAAGGCCATCTTTGAGTCGGGGCAGCTCTGCACTCTGGTGGTTGAAGTTCTTCGTTGACTGTTTCTGGCAGTCGTCCGTTTCATCTTTCCCCTGTACTTTGCTTTTCACCAGAGTTCACGCTCTACCCTTCTCCCCACCCCCACGGTCCCCTTGGGTGACCCTGTCTTCTCCCATGAATTCAGCTGCCACCTGTGTGGTGACAGTATCCTTGTCTCCTACTACAACCTACCTTGGAGGACAAATAAACTTCTTCACTAGCCTTTTCCCCAAGACTCTCCAACTCAGTGTGCCCTGGCTTATTTATCCTATTTCTCCCCAAACTATTTCTTCTCCTTTGTTCCTGTCTCAATAAATGGCGAATCTTTGTGAGACCTAGCACTCCGACAAGCGTGGGGCAACCCTCACTACACAGCCATCAGAATGGTCTGCCTCCCTCTATCCTGTTCCTTCTCTCAGATGGAAGACATGTCACATATTGACTTCTTTTTTGTCTAAGTCTCTTTTGTCTAGGGACTCGAAGACTCCTCAGTTGATTCTGATAAGTCTTTGTACAGATTTTTCTTTCATATTTCCACTCTAAGGGAGTCAAATAATTCAATCACCCAGATGTAGGGGGTGTGGTGCGGGACCGTTACAGTCCTTTTGGGAAGGATATACACTGACAGTAATTTTCTCTCCCAAGTTCTAAATCAGCTGAAGAAATAACAAAAAGGGTAGGTATACGGGAGAGCAAAATATTACCTGGACAAATGAAAGAACTGATATTAGAGGATGTGGTAAATATTTGTGGACACTTATGTTTTTGTGTTCTGAATCCTAGAATTTAACACTCTTTCCTTCTCTGTCACTGGCAGTACTGGGAACACTCGGGTCTCTCCAGTGAGACTGGGTTTACAGCATCATCAAGAACAGCCAAAAGCCCTAAGGGCAGGCTTATTCCCAAGAGAAATGGGGAAGAAAAAAGGCTGGGATTGCTGTTCCTCAAAAATTCATCTGTTGAAGTTCTAGCAGCCAGTACCTTAGAATGTGACCTTATCTGGGAATAGAGTTGTTGCAGATATAATTGATTCAGATGAAGTCATATTGGAGCTGGGTGGACGTCTAATCCAATATGACTGATATACTTACACTAAAAAAGGGAGAATTTGGACACAGATAATACACAGATAAAATACCATGTGAAAATAAAGACAGAGATATGGGTTATGCTTCTACAAGCCAAGGAACTCCAAAGATTGCCAGCAAACCACCAACAGCTAAGTGAAAGGCATGGAACAGATCCCACATCCTTCAGGCAGAACGAAACCTGCTGATACCTTGATCTTGGACTTCTAGACTCCAGAACTGTGAAACAAGGAACGTCTGATGTTTAAGCCACCCAGTCTGTGGTGCTCGGTTACGGCTGCTTGTTTCTCAAACTATGTAATACAATTGCAAATCCAAATTTGCTCCTTCTAAGGGAGGAGTGAGTGAAGGCCTAGAAAGATGTCAGGCGTGTTTTGCTAGTGGGTGTCTCTCCAAAAGGGGGATGAAAGAGTATTAGGAATGGTAAAAATCATTTTCTCCTAACAGTGTGTCAAAAAATAAGGGTCAAGGACGTCCCTGTGGGAACAGTGAAGAACACCTTTGATCCTGAACTGTTGTGTTGTTAACAAGGTTGTTAGTCTAGATAAATTTCAGAAAACTTTTCTTCTTCTGAGGTGGATTGAGACTTATGAAGTCATTGGCTTTTTTCTGATTCTGTAAAACACCTATAGAAGGGTATTGGAGAAGACTGAAAGCAAAGGGGCAAGAGGTGATTTCTTGGGGCTGAGGAAGTTATTGTATATTGTGATTGGGGGGGTGGTTATATGAGTGTATAGATTTGTCAAAAGCCATCAACCCGTATATTTAAATTGTGTAAATGCAAATTATACTTAAATAAAGTTGCTAATTGAGAAGATTCTACAAGAGAGTACTCTTTTAATCTGCGGCAACAGGCAGGGATGACAGTATCGTCCACTACCTGCTCACGTAGGCCAATTTTATTTCTTAATTATTTCTCAAAGCTCTTCCCTCACCTATTGTACCTACCCTACTTTCCCATATATTTATTCTTTTTAAATTAAATATATTGGGATAACAATGGTTAATAATATCATGTAACTTCCAGGCATATAGTTTTATAATACATCATATATGTGCTCCCCACCCAAAGTCTAGCCTCCTTCCACCACCACAACGTGACCCCTTTACTCTCTTCACCCTTCTTCATTTCCCTGCCCCTCTGGTATCCACCACACTGCTGTCTGCGTCTATGAGTTTATTTTGTTTGTTGCTTTCTGTTTTATATCCCACATATGAATAAAATGATATGGTTCTTATTTTTTCCATCTGACATATTTCATTTAGCATGATACTCTCAAGGTCCATCCATGTTGTCACAAACGGCAGTATTCCCTCGTTTCTTATGGCTGAGTAGTAGTCCATCGTGTATGTGTCCCACATCTTGATCCAGTCATTGACACTTGGGTCATCTTGCCTATTGTGAGTAATGCTGCAGTGAGCATAGGGTTACATATATCTCTACGAATAACTGTTTTTATTGTTTTCAGGTAGAACCCAGAGAGGGGTTACTGGGTCATATGGTAGTTCTCTTCTTAATTTTTTGGGCAACCTCTATATTGTTTTCCATAGAGGCGACACCAATTTACATTCCCATTAGCAGTGTATGAGAGCTCTCTTTTTCCACATCCTTTTGAACACCTGTGCTGTCTTGTATTACTGATAGTGGCCATTTTAACAGGTGTGAGGTAGTATCCCATTGTTGTTGTTATGTAAGTTCTTTATATATTTTGGATATTAGCCCCTTATCATCAGTATCATTTGCAAATATCTTCTTCCATTGGGTTACTTGCCATTTTGTTTTGTTGTTGATTTCTTTTGCTGTGTAGAAGCCTTTTAGTTCCATGGAGTCCCATTCATTTCTTTTTGCTTTTACTACTCTTGCTTTTGGGGTTCATAAGTTTAGTACCTATGTTTTCATCTATGTATTTTATTGTTTCAGGTCTTATATTTAAGTCTTTAATTAATCCATTTTGAGTTTATTTTTGTGTATGGTGTCAAATAGCAATCTAGTTTCATTCTTTTGCAAATGGCTTTCCAGTATTCCCAGCACCATTTATTGAAGAAATTTTCCTTTCTCCATTGTATATTTTTGGCTCCTTTGTCAAAAATTAGTTGCCCATATATATGTGGGTTTATTTCTGGGCTCTCAGTTCTGTTTCATTTGTCTGTGTGTCTATTTTTCTGCCAGTACCATACTGTTTTGATTATTATAGCTTTGTAGAAACATTTGAAATCAGGAAGTGTGATACTTCCAGCTTAGGTTTTTCTCCCTCAGTTTTATTTATTTATTTATTTATTTATTTATTTATTTATTTATTTATTTATTTATCTTTGTTGTTGAGAGTATTACAGGTGTCCCATTCCCCCCCCCCCAATTGACCTCCTCCACTTTGCTCCCACCCCCTCCCCAGGCCTTCACCCCATTATTGACTGTGTCCATAGGTTATGATGCATATATGCATATAACTTCTTTGGTTAATCTCTTCCCACCCTCCACCCCCCTTCCCTTTTTCCTCTGAAATATGATCATCTGTTACATGTGTCAACGTCCCTGGATCTATTTAGCTCTTCTATTAGCTTCTTCTTAAAGAAGACCCTTAAACATTTCCTATAGTGCTAGTCTGGTGGTGATGAACTCCTTTAGCTTTTTCTAATCTGTGAAGCTCTTTATCTGACCTTCAATTCTAAGTAATAGCTTTGCTGGGTAGAGTAATCTTGGTTGTAGTTCCATGTTTTTCATCACTTTGAATATTTCTTGCGACTCCCTTCTGGCCTACAAAGTTTCTGTTGAGAAATCAGCTGACAGTCATATGGGTGCTCCCTTGTAGGTAACTAATTGCTTTTCTCTTGCTGCTTTTAAGATTCTCTCTTTGTCTTTAACCTTTGGCATTTTAATTATGATGTGTCTTGCTATGGGCCTCTTTGAGTTCCTCTTGTTTGGGACCCTCTGTGCTTCCTGGACTTGTAAGTCTATTTCTTTCCCCAGGTAGGGGAAGTTTTCTGTAATTATTCTTTCAAATAGGTTTTCAATTTCTTGCTCTCTTCTCCTTCTGGCCTCCCAATAATACAAATGTTGGGCCTTTTGAAGTTGTCCCAGAGACTCCTTATACTATCTTCATATTTCTGGATTCTTTTTTCTTTTTGCTCTTCTGGTTGGGTGTTGTTTATTTCCTCATGTTCCAAATTGCTGATTTGATTCTTAGCGTCCTCTACTGTTGATTCTCTGTAAATTATTCATTTCAGTTCATGTAGCCTTCATTTCAAATTGGTACTTTATTATGTTATCAATTTTCTCAGTTATTTTCTTAATAGTATGCTTAAACATCCTTATAAACAAAATTCTGAACTCTGTATCTGTTAGCTAGCTTGGATCTGTTTCATTTAGTTCCTCTTCTAGAGATTTATTCTCTTCTTTCCTTTGTGACATGTGTATTTGCCTCCACATTTTGGCTGCTTCCAGGTGTTTGTTTCTATATATTAGGTAGAGCTGCTATGTCTCCTGGAATTTGTAGAGTGGCTTTGTGCAGTAGGTGTCCTGTAGGGTCCAGTGGCTCAGCCTCCCCAGTCACCTGAGCTGGGCCTTCTAGGTGCTCCCCTGTGTGGGCTGTGTGTATTGTCCTGTTGTAGTTGAGCCTTGGTTGCTATTGGCGTCCCTGGGAGGAAATTGACCCCCAGGCCAATCAGCTGTGAGGACCAGCTGCAACTACAGCCGAGAGCTGCTGTGCTGGAGACACCCCTATGGAGCAGGATTTACTTCAGTGGGGCTTTTGTGTTCACAAAGTGCGCCCCTTGAGTGTGTCACTCGTGGATGTGGTAGGGTTGTAATCCAGTGTGGTTGAGTCTAACCACCAGGTACACTGTCTCTGGGGCCTCCTAGGAGGTGCAAAGTCAGCCTCTGCCAGTGCCTTGTCCAGGGCCACCCAGCATGAGCTACACAGCAAACCATAGTTGGCTGCTACTTGTGCTGGGCTTGGAGATGTCCAGGAGAGGCCCAGCTATGAGCCAATGCAGCTGCCGCTAGTGCCAGGCCTGGGGCCGCTTATCAAGCCGTATGGGGCACGCTGCTGCTTGTTTGAGAGATTTTAGGAAAGTCCTAAGCATGAGGCTCGAGAAGCCACTGGCACAGAAAAGCCCCTGGAAATGGCCCGGATGAGCAGCAGGTGGGGAGGGGCGGGGCCTCCGGGAACCAGGGGGCGGGGCCAACGGTGTGCTGGCGATTCAAACATGGCGCCTGCCTGCCGGCTGTGTGGGGAGGACTCGCCAAAGGAGCAATGGCTTCTGCCAGCTCTTCTGCCTGGGAGGAAGCCCCTCCTCAGCTCTCGTCCTGATTTCAGGCAGGTCAGTTCCTCCCCGAGTGTCCCAGGTCCTTTCCGGCTGCTGCCCGGCGCTGGGCTCAGAGGGAACGCGTCCGAGTGAGTCCGTGCCGGGCCCTTTAGGAGGAGCTGCTGGGGCTCCTGCAGCCTCCGAGACCCTCAGCGACAGTCCCCGCTGGTTTCACAGCCTGGAGTTGTGGGGACGTCTCTTCCCCGCCCTGGAGCCCTGGGCTGGAGGCCTGCTGTGGGGCTGGGACCCCTCACTCCTCCGGGAAACCTCCGCCACCGAGATTCCCTCCCGGGTTTAACCTGCAGCACCAGGTGTGGGCCGGGGGCCTCATCTCCAGGATTCTGCCCCCATCCGCCCGTGTCTCCGCCCCTCCTCCTGGTCTCGTGCTTCTTCAGCTCCCTGGTTGTGGGGCTTCTGTGCAGCTGGATTTCAGGAGGCTCTGAGTGATGGTGGTTCTGTGTTTTAGTTGTAATTTTGATGTGGTTGCCGGAGGCGGCGGGTACAGCTGTTCCCTACGCCGCCATCTTGATATGTCTCTCTCCCTCAGTTTTTCTTTTGCTATTCGAGTTCTTTTGTGGTTCCATACAAATCTGAGGATTTTTTATTGTAAGTCTGTGAAAAATGCCATTGAGATTTTAATGGGGATTGCATTAAATGTGTATATCACCTTAGGTTATATGGCCATTTTAACAATGTTAATCATTGCAATCCATGAATATGGAATGTCTTCCCATTTCTTTGTGTCTGGTTTGACCCTACTTCTAGGATACAGAGATTACTCCAAAGGTGTAGTCCTTCAGGACGCTCAAATAAAAGCTTAAGGTATTATGGGTTCCCTTTCCCTGAAATGGCCTATTTAACAAACTCTATCAAACTAGCACTGCAAAACGCCCAAGTCTCTGCTAAGATCTCCAGCCTCCCATAGGCTGATTTCCACTTGGTGTTTTGATAGCTCACCAGCCCATGTTCAGCTTGGGAGTAGTCAAATTCCTTAATGAGAAATTACACATAGAATTTCAGGCTCACTTCTCTACAGTTTTTCTGTTCCAGAATCTTGGCCTCACAAGCCTTAGCTGCCTTAGTATCTTTGACCTCAAACATCTCTCTACTCACCTATCACACTGCCAAAAGCCCCAGGCTGTAGTATTTTGCTCAGTCTCTGTTTCTCATGATATCATTTGGCAAATGCATTTCTTTTTGAGGTGTAAGGAAGGTTAACTGGGGAAATGACATTTAAATGGAGACATAAAGGAAATGTGGTTACAGAAACTTTGGTGGGTGGGTGAATGTAGTGATGTGGGAGGTTGAACTAATGATCCTTAACTCAAAGTACAGTGTCTGGTACAGAGTAAGCATTTAACAAATATCTTTTGGTTAAACGTTAACTCTAATTCAATGAATATTTATTTAGTGTCTCCTTTATTCCTAGCACTAGGTTATTAACTGAGGAAACAAAGTTGAATATGTCATGTGCTTTTCTTTCCAGAAGTTAAAAATAATCAAAGGAATATTTCTTTAAAAAAGGATTCTTGCCCTAGCCAGTTTGGGTCAGTGGTTAGAGCATTGACCCTTGGACTGAAGGGTCCCTGATTCATTTCGGCCAAGGGCACGTACCTCGGTTGCAGGCTCGTCCCTGGCCCTGGTCAGGGTGCATGCAGGAGGCAACCAATTGATTTCTCTCATATCAGTGTCTCTCTCTCTCTTCCTTCCATCTCTCTGAAAAGCAATGGAAAAAATATCCTCAGGTGAGGATTAAAAAGAAATAATAATAATAAAATCGTTCCCATTCAAGTAGTTTGAATAAAGTGCTAGTTACCATGTTTTTTAAATCTTTACCCTTTGGGACAGTATGGATGGACCTGGAGAATATTATGCTAAGTGAAATAAGCCAGACAGAGAAAGACAAATATCACATGATTTTACTTATATGTGGAATCTAAAGAACATAATAAACTGATGAACAAAATAGATTCAATGACATAGAAGCATGGAACAGACTGACGAATCTCAGAGGGAAGGTGGGGGTGGGTGGGGAGAGATTAACCAAAGAATTTATATGCATCTTTGCATAACCCATGGACACAGACAATAGTATGGTGAAGGCCTGGGGCAGGGAGTGGGTGTGGGGTGGAAGGGATCAATGGGGGGGAAAAGGAACATCTATAATATTTTCAACAGTAGAGATGAATTTTTAAAAATGTTTTATTTTTCAATAAAAATTGTATATATTTAAGGCATACAGCAATGATGTTTTGACATGTGTACCTAGTGAAATGAGTAATGTAGTCAAGCTAATTAACATATGCATTTCTTCTTATACTTACCTTTTTTTGAGGGAGGTGGTGTGGTGAGAGCACTTGAAATTTATTTTTTTAACAAGTTTCCTGTATAAAATACAGCATTATTAACTACAGTTATTATGCTGGACACTAGATCTCTAGAACTTAATCATTCTACCTAACAGCAACTTTGTACTCTTTGACCAACATCTCCCCATTTCCCCTACCTTCCCAACCCTTGCAACTACTATTCTGCTCTCTGCTTCTATGAATTTGACTTTCTTGGATTCCACATATAAGTGAGGTCATGCAGTATCTGTGTCTTGCTTATTTCACTTAGAATAATGTCTCCAGGAACATCTATGTTGTCGCAAAAGACAAGTTTTCCATCTTTTCGTCTTTTTTATGGCTGAATAATATTTCATTGTGTGTATATATATATATATGTATATATATATATATATAGACACGATCATGTGGTTTTTCATCTCTCATTCTGTTAATGTGGTATATCACATAGATTGATTTGCATATGTTAAACTAACTGTGCATTCCATGGATAAATCTCATTTAATCACAATTGAGACTTAATTAATGAAATGAAAAAGCTTATGATAATTATATGAGGAGGTAGAGAATTTCACACTAAGCAGGGGACATTTGTGAAAATGGAATGGTGAAGATTGTGAAATGGCTGGTCAGAGAACCTCTAGTCAAGTTTTAATTCAATGTTGAACAAAGAATGGGACCTGGAGACTCAATAAGCTTCAATGTTGAAGAATGGGACCTGGAAACACAGAAGGCTCTGGTCACTTGTAATCAGTGAAGCTGTGATAAGAATCTTAGTTGCAAGCCCTTTGGCAGCTCTCCTCACCTGGACTCACCCCAGCACAAGGCTGTGTTTCTTGTCTTTGGAAATCTCTTTTCTTTGCTGGGGTTTCTCCTAATATATCTTATTTTCATTTTGGAATCTTCTCTCCTCCACTCAACTTTCCACAGAGGATATTCTCTGTCTCTTCATCTTAACTAAACCTGATTGCTCGAAAAGGGTACATCTGCTTCTCAGCTCTATTGAAGAGAAGATGCCTACTCCCCTCTTCTAAGGCACCATTAACAATGTTGACATTCTCCTAGCTCCTTACCATATTTTTAAATTGTTTATTTGCAATCTTCATGACAAAACAGTTGACTCACTGACACCAGTATTACCCAGCTATGAAACAATACGCTGTTGTTCTCAGAGTCCTTTTACTGACCATCCAGTCTTCTCATTTAGTAAAGAAGTGACCACTGGATTCTTGATCCTTTAACCATCTCAGTCCCTCAGTCCTGCCACAGCATTGGCAACTTCACACTATGTGGATGTAGCATTAGGCAATGTGACCTCAACATGCCTAGACCTCCTTACAGCATCTACTGTCTTCCACAATCCATGTGAGAACTTTGCTGCAATCACCTCAATTAGATTCACCTATATACAGCACTTTCCACCTCTGTGGTTTTCATAAATTAGAAGCTGTTTGTCTTTATGCTCTGACGTAAATAGCATTTGGATTATTCCTTTTTGAGGACTTGACGAAGTTAATTATGAGACCAGCTAGCCTACTTCTTTGTTGGGAGGTGGGGAGAATAGCTCTTTGGCAGAATTTTCTATATTATTCCTGGAATTCGATATGTTAAAAATGCCTGTTTCTTTTGCAGTATCTTTCATCAGTTTATTTTTCCAGGTGTTTATCCATTCCCATCTAGTTTTTAGTTTTCTTTGAATACAGTTGAAAAAAGTAATTTCTTAAAATTATTTGAAATTTCTCTGTGTGGTGGTCTTTCACTCACTGTAACTCTAAATTTGTGTTTCTGCTTTCTCCTGTTCCAGGTAAGTTAGTCATCTTTCTCTTTCTCTTTCCTTCTTTCTCTCTCAGTCTGTCTCTACCTCTTTCTTTCATTCGTTTTCTTTTTAGAATACTTCTCCTCCTCCTCCAAAGGCAACCAAAATTATGAATATACAGTTTTCCAAAGCATTTGTAATATTTTTGCTACATACATATGTGCATGTGCATATGCAGACATATATGTAATAACATTTTAAAATATTTGAAAACTACATCCGTCCGATTTGTAGTAGGAAAGGAGGGAGACCAGGGCATATCAGGCAATTAGAACATACTTTAATCGCTTTGTACATAAAGTGCTGGTATTTTCCACTTTGTCCACTTTTATTTATCAGTGCTCTGTAAATGTTTTAAGAAGTGTTCAGGGCTCTTTTACTTACCATCTGTGAGAAAAACCTATAGACATTGTCCAGCACTTTTCCTAGAGCTATTTGCATTTCTTTGTTTCTTAGGCTGTAAACTATGGGATTAAGCAGAGGAGTCAGCACTGTGTATGTCACAGCCATCAGCATATCATCACGAAACGAATCACTGTCCTTGGGTCTCAGATAGACAAAGCCAGCAAATCCATAGTGTAGGCACACTACGGTGAGGTGAGAGGAGCAAGTATAAAAGGCCTTATACCTCCCCTTTGCAGAGGGCATCTTCACAACTATGGACACAATGAAGACATAGGAGATCATAATTAAAACAAAGCTGCCCACCAACACAAAGACAATGCATACAAGAAGGATCATTTTCTGAAACAAAGTGTAATCACAGGCAAGGGAGACTACAGGTGCGATGTCGCAAAAAAAGTGCTGGATGGTGCTGGAGTCACAAAAAGACAAGTTGAATACTATGAGGACAATGCACAACGACATCACGGTTCCAGTGACAGAAGAGGCCATCAGGAGCTGAAAGCAGATCCTGTGGGTCATCAGGATGGCATAGCGCAGCGGGTTGTGAATGGCAGTGTAACGGTCATAGGACATGGCGGCCATGATGAAGCAGTTATTGCCCGCCAAGCCGAAGAAAAAGAACATCTGTGTGGCACACTCAGGAAGAGAAATGGTCTTACTGTCCGATAGCAGGTCCACTAGCATGCGGGGGATGATTACCACAGTGGCACAGGTTTCTGAAAACGACAGGCCACAGAGGAAGAAGTACATGGGGGTGTGAAGGTTGTGACTGAGCTTGATGGCCACCATTACGGACACATTTGCAGCTAGGATAGTCACATGGCAGAAGAAAATCATCACGAAGAGGAGACCCTGCAGGTCTGGGAAACTGGAAAATCCCCGCAGAAGGAAGGTGCTCACTGTGGTTCGATTGCCCATCATCTGGTAGGCTCAGTAACTTTCTCCCACAGAGGCAGATATTCTTGAGGTCAAGACTCTGATAAGATTATAAAAAGCACTGATGTCATCTAGACTTTAATCAAGGGTCCCTGGGCAATATTAAGACTATTCTCAATGAGAGAACATGGGAAATGGGAATTAAATGCACCTGGCTGAACTCAAGGTCAGGACTCAGTGATGGGAAAGATTTTAGTAGGAGAATCTGTGTAAATGTCATAAAGTATTCCTAAATATATCCTGGGAACCCTCTCATTTACCACCCCTTTATCTCCTCTGAAGTCAGAATCTGCATGAAAGAGGGAAATAGGAGAAATGCTATTTTCTCACAAGAGTATGAGGGGTAGCAGGTGTAAAATGTTTATGTGTGATCTAGGTATAGCCTGGCATACAGAAGTGCCTAACAGTGTTGACTGAATCAATGCAAATTTAAGAAGAAAGAAATTGTCTTGAATGGCTTCCAAACATTCTTGGAAAGTAATGCTATCTTCAGAGGTGCTCCCCGGAAGGCAGTGGCTGCTTGGCTAACACTTGGCAGTGCCTGCTATGCCATTGAACAGACCTAATATGAATTTTTGTTTTGAAATTTGTACTGGTTTTCTATCCATGACAATAAATTTGGGTTGGAAGTGTTCAATAACTCCCATTCATGCAGATCTTGAAGGCAAAATGGTGTGGAGAGACCATCCCCATCCTAGATGGCTCATCTGTGTTCACCGTGTCCGGATTTATTCTTGAACCTTTAGAAAAATGTCCAGGATATTTTCTAACTGGTATCCCGTTGAAAAGGGCTGCTTTGTAGCACAGCTCTTAGAGCTTAAGTCCTCTGGTCATTTTCATGAGTTCTTAAAAACACCCACTCTGCTGTGTGTGAGATGACAGCATGAAGGACAAGGCCTTTCCAAACAGTTCAGGCACTGTTGTCAGGGAAGGAAAGGAAAACAGTGAGAAGACATGGGTGTGGAGCTGATGGTTGAGGAAAGAATGGTAGAGACACACTGAAAAGCTTCTATGTTCTTTATGTACTGAATTACTGGGCAAAAAATATATAAGGAGGGATGTGAGGTAACCAGTATGTATGAAACATCTGCAGTGTGCTGGTCAATGTGCTGTGTGTCTGATAGAATTTTCTCACTAAATTTCTCCCAACAACTCTGCATAGTATTTTAATCCCGATGTTCCAGAAATTGAAACTAAGGTACAGGTTACTTGATTGACTACCCACAGCAGATGCATTAATTTCACAAATATTTATGTAATGTCTATGATGTGTTAGTCAATCCCATGCATGGGAAATGTAACATGGGATAAGACATATGACCTGTCTTATCTCAGATAGAGAAAAATGCCATCAAGAGAATTAAATGAAAGTGGTATGAGAGTGAAGGTCTAGGTGCTACTTTGAACTGTATGTAGAATCAGGAAAGCCCTTTCGATGGAACTTACCCTTTGTGATTGAAATGCATTAAGCAACCCACCACTGAAAGAGCTGGGAGGTGGGGGGGAACAACACACAGGAAACAACTAGTGCAAAGATCTCAGGTGGCTATGAGCTGGACATATTTCAGGAACATGAAAATAGCCAATGTATCCAGGGCACCTGTTTCATGTGTCATCTTAAACATCTTATGAAATAAATAGTAATATTATGCCCATGTTTGAGATAAGGAAACTACAGCTTTGAAACTTAATTTGTGAAGGCAATACACTTTGTTAAAGGGGGAGCTCGTATTTTTTACTCAGGCACAGTGACTCTGGAGAACACCTTCTTAACCAGGAGATTAAAGTGTCCCTGCAGGTGCCCAGGATGGCATTCAAGGTCTACTACCCACCCCTATCCTATGCCACCAACCTCCCCCATATGGGAAACATCCCCACAGTCCCCAGACATGGCATGACCTTCTGTGGCTCCCCTGCTGCACACACATGTTCCTCTATTCAGTGTTCTTCCCACCCTCTCTGCTTCTTAAACCACAGTCTTTGTTTCGAACCCAGTTCAAATGTCACCTCCCTAGAAAGCCACCCCAGTCACTCTAATTGAGCTAATAAATTCTGTGTTCATATTTGATAGCATTATGATGACATTTTTTACACGTCCTACTTCTTTCCTAGTCAGAGCAGAGGGCTTTTTTGTCGATGCAGCATAACCTGGTAAATATAAGCATTTGTGTCATGACAGTTCAACAGATAAATGGGGTGCCATTTTCCCAAGGAAGTCTCACTTGGTTTTTTCTTAAGTGCGCTTACTAATTCTTCCCAACTATGTTTTTTTCTCTCTTTAGCATTTACCTAATTTGGACAGGTGCTAAAGGTTATTGGCTGTCTCCTTCAATACATTTCAATACCCACTTAGATATAGCCACATCACCTAGCAATGTGATAACTACATATTGATATTTAATACATACTTGTTTAATGAATAAAGTGCCCCCCCCCCAAAAAAAAAAAAGAAAGAGAAATGCTGTAAACTCTTGGAGTGGTTTCCTTGGAACAAAGCAAAAAAGACTTATTTTCTGGTCTAAACAATATGCTTCATTTTCTGTGACATCAAATAACACAATCGCCATAACTGCTCCTATAATAAGGAGCATATTGGGGTCTTCTCGAGAGTTATATATTCTCATTATAAGTTACTGGCTGATCTTTCCAAGGAAATCAAAGTTCACGAGGAATTGGTATATTTAGGTTTGGAAACTCTCACTGTGATCCTCTTACTTCCTTTTTCCATTTGTGTTGATAATAAATCCTACTTTCCTCATAAACTCGAGGGGACCAGTGGTTGAGAATATGTCAGCATTCGCACTGCTTCTAGTCACCCTCTGAGGAACAGAGTTTGAGGGAGGTGTTTTCTGGCCCAGCAGTTTGTGATAAATTTACCCGCCTTGGGATATACACTTCTGTAGACTGAAAGGGACATAGTTGATTTCTTTCCCTGAAAAACCTGTTTTTCAGTTTATTCGTGCCCCACCCTTGCAGAGAGATGAAGGGACTTAGTATGTCTGCTTTCTTTGAGATATCAGTGAGACCTACAGGAATTTGAGGCTGCCTCTTGATACTAAGCCACCTTGTAGACTCTTGTCCAATCACCATATCAAAACCTTGAACAGTGGGCACTATAAAAACCTGTTTACCTCCCAAGAGATACATCAAAACCGTGACCAGCCTGGGGACCCCTGGGACCATTATGTCACTCATCATTCCCCATCAGACTGAACCGGAGGATTTTCTTTGTGGCTACACTTAATTTCAGTGCATGGGGCGATGTTCAAAGGTGGAGAAATAGGGAATATTTATCACCGGGTCTTTGGAAAAGTGCATTTTTCTTTCAACTCAATCAGAATAAAAGACAGCTTTGAGTCAACTTTTTTGAAATTTTCAAAAAAGATACAGGAATCCCCCCTTATCCATGGGGGCACGTGCCAACCCCCCAGTGGATGCCGGAAACTGCAGATAGTAATCAACCCTGTATATGTTATGTTTTTTCCTGTACGTACATACTTTTTCATATAAAGGAAGCACTTTATGGCTTCTCTTTGGCATATTCGAATTGCTAACATCACTATTTTGTGTTTTGGAGCCATAATTAAGTAACGCATGGTTACCTAAACACAAGCACGACGACACCAGACAGTCAATCTGACAACTGAGTTGACTACTAAGTGACTAAGGGTGGGGAGCGTCTATAGCATGTTTTCGCTGGACACAGGGATGATTCACATCCTGGTTGGTGTGAGACTTCATCACACTACTCAGAATGGCCCACAATTTATTATGAATTTTTTATTTTTGGAGTTTTCCATTTAATATTTTCAGATCACAGTTGACCACAGGGTGGGAAAATAAAAGAGTATGTTTTATTGAGTTATAGGCATGAATTCTGATAGACTATTTAACAAAATTTATGTAATTAGATGTTCATGAGGTTCCTTTTTTTTCTGGTTATACATAGCTTTCTAAGTTCATATATATATATATATATAAATTCCTTCATTCTTTCAGTGAGGGTATATTAGTTCCACCACCAAAGGAATGCTTGTTGTTTTATAAATCACAAGTGCATAATTTTGAGGTCATAGTGAGTAGTCAAAGGAAAAAACAGAGAAAGGGACTGAAAGAATCAAATGGCCAGTGATTTACAGTGAAATTTACAATTAAATAATGAGTAAAATTTGGAAATTGCAGGATTTTGCACATGTTTTTCTTTGTTCTTTCCTGCTTAATTCTTGTGTTACAACGAAATCACCTAATTAACCTTGAGATTAGACCAGGAATTATTTTGTAATGGGATAGGGAATGGAGCAGAATTAGAGGGGCCTGTATTCAAATCCAAGCTCTGCTCCTGTTACGTACAAATTACATGCAGTAACTTAAATTCCCCGATAACCACTTTTCTCCTGGGTAAGCTCCTTGCAGGGTTACAGTGCTGTGCATACTGCTCTATCAGATAATAAGTGCTCAGTGCCTGCTCATTCTATTCCCATTTGTTAAAACATCGCATGGTTTATACACAACTTTTCCTACAGGTGCTCAGCAGTACTTACCTGCTCACAGCTGCCTGGAACACTGTCGAGCTCTTCTGCTTAGTCAGCAGTCTGAAGTCAATCCCTCTTGGCACACTTTGCTTTTGTCTAGAGTTTGCAGTCCTGTCCTCAGTTCACAAGTTTCTAACCTCCTCTCATTGCTGTGGTCTGTGTGCTAATTATGCCAGGAATAGGAAGACAATAGCAGTTATCTCCAGTTTAACTATACTCTTGGTATTTTCAATACCTTTTAACTGTTAATTAACACCCACAATGACTTGGTTATTAGTGGATAGAGCACAATGTTCGTGGTAAATAGAAATATAAAATAAAATTCCCACCTTATATCAAAGAGAAGTCACTTCCAATCTCTTAAAAAGAAAAGACCTTAAGCTATATGAGAAACTCATTGCTCATGCAGTTTTCTACAGTTCTTTCTGCAATATTATTCAGGGATACGTTTTTAAGCCATTTTGCTTGTTGAATTCCTATATTCTGTTCACTGTATATCTGAAATTACGGAGTTTCTTATAACAGGAGGCTAGAACCTTCTCTATTCCTTATGTCTGGAGCTGAGTTTCCTGTAAATTCCAATGAGAATTTTGTGGTCACCTGAGACCGTTACCTTTGGCAACACTTGGAGTTTCTTCCCCTCCATTAGATACAGGAAGATTGTCCTCTGTGGACTTAGAACTCATGGTGATGTCCACAAAACATTGTTTTTATTCAATGTTGTAGCATCATGATTATTCAGTGAAGTTGTTCTTATTTTCTAAAAGAACAAACCAAGTAATTGAAACTCAACTTGCTCAAGTACGTTTTGAAATGTGGATGATTTTCTCAGGTATATTTCACTTCCTATTCAGTACTATTTTTTTATAGTTCTGAAAATGTGCTAAGCCACACAGGTCTTCTGTCCTATATACAGGGCTTGGGAGAGGGCCTGTCATACTAGCTGTAACCCAGGGAATCTGTCAGAAGGTAGAAAAGAATATGAACACAGAATGATTATTGTGGCTGCCTTCTCATGAAGTAACTCTACTTTTTGCTGAACAGGAATGTTCACTGAAATCAAGATCTTCATTTATTGCAGTGCTACTTAAATTTTTTTTCTACTATTTCATGAAATTTTTAAAACATAAAGCCATGCTGAAACAAGTAGACTGTTGACAACTGTATAACCACTACCTAGATTGTTCTGATATCCACTCTCGTATAATAAACTACCCCAACACTTAGTGGACTTCAACAACTAAATGCATATAGACAGGGCTCACTAGGGATAACTGAGGCACTGAATTTCTTGTCCATGCTTATCTGGGTTTTGATGCTGGCTGCTGTCTGAGACTTCAGTAGGGACTCAGGCTTTCTGCAAGTGCATAGTGAGTGGGTTTTGTGGGTGAGCATTCCATGAGAGCTACGTGGGTGCCATGTCAACTTTTATGCTCTGCCTGACATGTACTGCATTCTTTTCATTCAGACAGCCTTAAAGTCCCATCCAGGTTCTAGGAGATCGCACTAGATTACAACTCTTAATGAGACAGTGACAAAGTTCTAGAAAAGTGTGTGGGACTGGAATTATAGCTGTCAGCATTTTTTAAAGTTACATTGTGTTACCCATTAAGATTTCACTGTATTTGCTTTATCACATATCTCTTTATTCTTTATCCATTTGTTAATCTCTTATTTTATGATACACATTAAAGGAAATTGCAAACATCAGCACACTTCCTCATAAATACTTTTGTACACATATCAGTAACTAGAGTTCAGTACTTTTTATGTTTTATTCTATACAATTTAATGGAAATTTAAATAAAGTGACATATGTAGATCTTAAGTGTATGAGCACTGTGTATGAGCAAATGCATCAACCTGTGTAACCAAGAACCTCTCATCCTATAGAATATTAACGTCAGCCCTGGAACTTCCCCTGTAACATTAGTTCTAGCTCCCCATATAGAGGCACCTATTGTAGTTCTGCAGTTTCTACACTTTCATATAAATGGAATTATACAGTATGCCCTCTTTTTTGCAAGGTTTCATAGGTTTTTTTAGTACATACAAATGAAACTGATTTTATACGTTGATTTTGTATCCTGCAACTTTACTGAATTCATCTATTAGTGCTAACAGTTTTTTTGTGTGTGAAGTCTTTAGGATTTTCTATATATAGATCATGCCATTTGAAAACAGAGACATATCTGCCAACCATCAATTTGTTCTCTGTATCTATGAGTTTGTTTCTGTTTTGTTTGTTTATTTTATCTCTTAGATTCCATATATAAGTAAAATCAAGGTATTTGTCTTTCTCTGGCTGACTTATTTCACTTAGGATAATACCCTCTCTGTAAACTCAGGTTGTCACAAATGGCAAGATTTCCGTTTTTATGGCTAAGTAATATTCCATTGTATGGATGTACCACATCTTCTTCATCCATTTGTCTGTCGATGGACACTTAGGTTGCCTCCATATCTTGACTATTATGAATAGTGCTGCAGTGAACATAGGTGTGCAGATATCTTTTTGAATTTGTGTTTTGCATTTCTTCAGATACATACCCAGAAATAGAATTGCTGGATCATGAGGTAGTTCTATTTTAATTACTTGAGGAAACTCCATACCATTTTCCATAATGACTACACCAATTTAGAATCCCACCAACAGTGCACAAGGGTTCCCTTTTCTCCACATCCTCATAAACACTTGTTGTTTGTTGATTTTTTTGATGATAGCCATTGTGATAGTGTGAGGTGATATCTCATTATGGGTTTAATTTGCCTTTCTCTGAAGATTAGTAATATTGAGCAACTTTTCTTATGTCTGTTGGCCATCTGTATGTCCTCTTTGGAGACATGTCCATTCAGGTCTTCTGCCCATTTTTTAATCACATCAGGTTTGTGTGTGTGTGTGTGTGCGTATATGTTAAGTTATATGAGTTCCTTAAATATTTTTAATATTAAGTCCTTATTGGATGTATCATTGGCAAGTGTCTTATTCCATTCAATATGTTGTGTTTTCCTTTTGTTGATGGTTTCCTTTGCTGTGCAAAAAGTTTTTAGTTTGATGTGGTCCCATCTGTTTTTTGTTTCCCATGCCCAAGGAGATATATTCAAAAAAGTATTACTAAGAGTGATGTCAGAATGTTTACTGCCTATGGTTTCAGGTCTTATAGTTAAGTCTTTAATCCATTTTGAGTTTATTTTTGTATATGGTGTTAGAAAGTGATCCAGTTTTGTTTTTTTATTTTTTGCATTTATCTGTTCCATTCTCCCAACACCATGTATTGAAAATGCTGCCTTTACCCTGTTGTGTACTTATGCCTCTTTTGTCATAGATTAATTGACCATATTTGTATGGGTTTATTTCTTGGCTTTCTATTCTGTCTCATTGATCTGCGTGTCTGTTTTTATGCCAGTACTGTGCTGTTTTGATTACTGTGGCCATGGTAATATATCAGGTAGCATGATACCTCCAACTTTGTTTTACTTTCTCAAGATTGCTTTGATTATTCAGGGCTTTTTGTGGTTCCATATAAATTTTAGGATTATTTTTACTAGTTCTGTGAAAAATGCCGTTGGTGTTTTATAGGGATTGCATTGAATCCATAGATTGCTTTGGTAGTATGGACATTATAACAATGTTAATTCTTCTTATCTGTGAGCATGACATATCCTTACATTTATTTATATCTCAATTTCTTTCATTAGTGTTTTATAGTTTTCCAAGTGTAGATATTTTACCTTCTTGGTTAAATTTATTCCTGGATATTTTTTTTCTCTTTGATACAATTGTAAATGAGATTGTTTTCTCAATTTCTCTTTCTAATAATTTGTTATTGGTGTTTAAAAATGCAACCAATTTCTGAATATTAATTTTGTATCCTGCTACTTTCCTGAATTCATTTATTAATTCTAGTAGTTTATTGGTAGATGCTTTAGGGTACTCTATATATAGTTTCATGTCACCTGCATATAATGACTATTTTACTTCTTCTGTGTCTCAGATTTTTGGGTCATTGTGATTTCATTTTCATTTGTCTCAAGGTATTTAAAAAATTTTTTTCCTTGATCCCATTGGTAATTGAATCATTGTTTAGTAGCATGTTACTTAGCCTCCATATGTGTGTATGCTTTTCAGATTTCTTCTTGTGATTTCTAATTTCATATCATTGTGATTGGGGAAGGTGCATGATATTATTTCAATCTTAAATTTATTGAAACTTGTTTTGTAGTCTAACATGTGGTCTATACTGGAAAATATACCATGTACACTGGAAAGGGATGTATATTCTGCTTCTTTGGGGTGAAATGTCCTAAAAATGTCAATTAAATTTATCTGGTCTAATGTGTTTTAAGACTACTGTTTCCAAGTTGATTTTTCTGTCTGGATGATATACCCATTGATGTCAATGGTGTTAAAGTATCCTACTATGACAGGATAACTGTTGATCTCTCCCTTTAAGTCTGTCAAAATTTGCTTTATATATTTAGGGGCTCCTGTGTTGGGTACATAAATGTTTACAAGGGTTATATCCTCTTGTTGATTTGCTCCATTTATCATTATGGAATGTCCTTCTTTGTCTCTTATTATAGCCTTTGTTTTAAAGTTTATTTTGTCTGATATAAGTATTGGTACCCCAGTTTTTTTGTTGGTTTCATGTACATGAAGTATCATTTTTCATTCTTTAAGTCTGTGTGTGTCCTTGGATCTGAAGTTGGTCTCTTGTAGGCAGCATATGTATGGGTCTTGTTTTATTCTCAAAGACCACCATACTCTGTCCCTTGACAGAGTGTATATCTAAAAGAAGGCAAAGTATTAAGAGGATATTTGTGACTTTGAGTTTTTGCTTAACCTTTATGTACCCCAGCTATGTCCTCTGTAAAATATAGATTTTCTTTAAAAAACTTCATAGGGATATTCTGATAATTAATTGACTTAATACTTGTAGGTCTCTGAGAGCAGTACCTGGAATATAGTGAACGATCTTATATTGTTAGCTTCTCTTACTAATACTCTTAACACTACTACTACTGCTCTTACTAATATTTGACTTCTAGGTCTTATAACTC
Source organism: Miniopterus natalensis (assembly GCF_054644295.1). Classification (NCBI taxonomy): domain Eukaryota; kingdom Metazoa; phylum Chordata; class Mammalia; order Chiroptera; family Miniopteridae; genus Miniopterus; species Miniopterus natalensis. Next base: position 43,299,741 of record NC_142091.1, read on the forward strand.
TCTAATCATGCAAAGATAAAAAAGAGTCATTATTCAACAAGGATGTTTACAAAACTTGTAATAACTATGCTGGGATTCTAGTTGCCAATCTGAGTTAGTGGGGAAGAAAAGGCATAATTGTGATGAGCATGAGTTTGTGTATTGGCCTGTCACAGTTGTAGTAAGATCTGACACAAACATTCAATCATTTGAACCAGGATGAAACATTCAACAGATCAGTGGCAAGGATTCAAAGCTACCAGAGCCGGTAGTTAAGCCAGAGCAAAGACTTCGTTTAGCCATCCATTTATTTATTGTTTCATTCATTTCAACTAAGCATTTATGCTTACTGTGTTCCAGGAACTGTGTAAATGGGGTGAGATGAAAGACATTGTAGCTGTCTATATGAAGCTTCCAACATTGTGGAGAAAACAAATAATGAATGTTCAACTACAAGTGCACTGAGCATTCTGAAGAAAATGCACAGGGTGCTACAGAGGGATAACAGGTGTACTTAATTTGGTCTGAAACCTCAAGATGACTTTCCAGAGAATATAAAACAGCATTTAGGTTGGTATCTATAGCATCATTAGGCATTACCTGGGTGAGGAGAAGAATGCATTTCAGGCAGAGCTACTGCATATGTGATAGTCCTGATGCAATAAAGAACATGGACATGTTTAAGTATTGAGAGTAAACCAATGATTCATTCCTAGAGTTCCTGTGTTTAGAGATCAATGGAAGAGTGGTGAGAGGCAAAAAGAAACATGAGCCATGTTCAAGACTTTATAGGCAATGTTCATATTGTTCCCTTAATTCTAAGGTTATTGAGGGATATTAACAAATGAACTAATTTGTTTAGATTTATGACTATGATTGATGTATGGAAAATGATGATAAGAGGAGAAGAGTGGGAAGAAGAAAACTAATTATGGTTGTATTAATACACACTAGAGAAACAAAACCGATAGGAGATAGACACAGGATAGATATTTTCAGGAATTGGCTCAGACAGTTGTGGAGCTGTCAGTTCCAAAATCCATAGGCAGTCCTGCAGAATAAAAATTCCACTAAGAACTGACGTCAGTGTTGAGTTCTAAGACAGCATGGAGACAGAACCCATCCTTTTCAGGGACCTCAGTTTTTTGTGTGGTTTTTAAAAAAATAATTTCAACTGATTGGATGAGGGCCAGCCACATTATATAGGATAATCTCCTTTACTCAGAGTCTGCTGATTTAAATGGCAGTCACATCTAAAAATACCTTCTCAGCAAAACCTACCCTGGTGATTGGCCAAACAGCTGGTCACCAGAGCCCAGCCAACTTCACCTATAAAATTAGCTATCATACGTGTACTATTCTGAAACAAATGTATGAGGTGGTAGCTTGAAATAGAAGTGCTGACAGTGAAAATGAAGAGAAATAGTGAATAAACACTGGGTTCAGAATGAACAAGGCTTTGTCATCTAATGTAGGTGTATGGAGGGGATGAAATAAATTACTCTCAGATTCCTGAATCAATAAATTTACTGAATAATGGTGCCTTTTACTGGGATATGAAACATTGGAGGAAAGGAAGTCAGGGGTGAAGAGAGATAATTACATTAGTTTTAAACAATTCATGCTGTGGATTCAGTCAACAAAAATATTTTTATCTAAAATAGTAGAAAACGGGAAAAGAGAAATAAATATTTTAGTCAGTACACTGCAGTAAATTAAGCTACAAAGGGGAAACACAATCAAGTTCCCTCAGACTTCCTTAACAGGATGTGAATCTGAGCATGAACAAGTCACTCCAAGAGTTCATTCACTAAGTCCCTGAAGAGATCAGGATCCCTGCTCATTCCCACAGAGAAATTGCTGTTTTCACCTGACAAAAGAATTCACAGGTTAGTGAGGGGCATCTCATCCTGTTCTTTAATGGGTCCCCTCTAAGTAGGCTGGAGCCAGAGATCAGGAACACAGTTCAGAATGTAGGGAGTCCACAGAGCCCATTCCCAGCTGATAACCTTCCTCCAAGAAGAATGTCATGAATAGGTTTTCTCTCTGGTTCCAATTGGTCATTCCGCTCAGAATGTACTCAGTCATAACTGTAATTAACACCCTTACTTTAGGATAAACTGCTGTTCAAAGTAGATAGTCTTAAAGGTTTGTAGGTAAAATAACCTTAATTTATGGTGGAAACAATTTTTGGAAAATGAATAATATTTAAGAGGATTTTGAGCATGCTAAGTACTTTTTATGTTAAGCAATTTGTGTTTCTAATTATAAATTTAGGTTCATTATATTAGAAATAACTGACTATGGGCCTCTGATAATATTTGCTATCAGAAAATGCACCCCCTATCTTCACAGAAATGCTCCACACTGGCTAATTATATATGGATAAATATATTTTGACCATTGACCCTCAATTTCCTCTTATTATTAAATTTATGGTATATTATCATATCAAATCCCACAAAATAGCAGACTTGACTAAGAAAATATTGTTTTGCGAAGCCACCTCTTCAGAACCCCCTTAATCTCGTTGTTCCTGAGGCTGTAGATAATGGGGTTCAGCATGGGGATCACCACTGTGTAGAACACAGACACCACCTTGTTCTGTTCAGTTGAGAAGGTGGACTTGGGCGAAACATATATGAATGTGATGGTCCCATAGAACAGGGTGACGGCCGTGAGGTGGGCCGTGCAGGTGGAGAAGGCCTTGTGGCGCCCCTCGGAGCGGATGTTCAGGACGGTGGCAAGGATGCAGACGTAGGAGACAACTATGACAAACACTGTGCACACAATGATGGAGCCAGCTGTGAAGGAGGGAACAGCTGCGGGAATACTGCTCTCAGAGCAGGAGAGCTCAACTAGCGGGGCAAAATCACAGAAAAAGTGATTGACTTGATTTGGTCCACAGAAGAGTAAAAAATAGAAGGAAATAGTAAAAGAGCAAGCATTGAGAAAGCCACTCATGTAAGCCACTGTGAGGAACTGGACACAGACCTGTGTGGACATTTTGGTTGAATAAAGCAGTGGGTTGCAGATTGCCACAAAGCGATCATATGCCATGATGGCCAGAAGGAAGCACTCGACTGTCCCAAAGAAAGCAGTTGAACCAAGCTGGGTGGCACATCCAAGATAAGAGATTGGATTTCTCTCCACCAGGAAGTTGACAAGCATATTGGGTGTGACGGCAGTTGAAATGGCTATGTCTGCAGAAGCCAGGTGGCTCAGAAAAAAATACATTGGATGATGGAGCTGAGAAGAGATTCTGATAAGAATGATTGTGCTGAGGTTGCCAGGTACGGTCACCAGGTAGATACACAGGATTATCATGAAGAGGATGACTCGAAGGATTGGGTCATCAGTTAAGCCCAATAAAATGAAGCCTGTCACTGTCGTGTGGTTCCCATCCCCCAGGGAATCCATGAGTTAATGTAGCTGCAACCAAACGAACCTGTGATGAAACATTACATTAAAGAAGTTGTGAATTCAAAGTTTATTTTCATTAGTACACATAGATGTTATTATAAACAAAATAATTATTCAAGCTAAGTCTGGACTTTATTTTTATAGAGTTTAGAGCTGTGTGCAATGAATCTTGTATATTGTACAAATTGTTTTTAGCAGAAACACTAGAGAACCTGTTTCAAATATTGTAGATCTACAATATCAATGCACTTTATGTTAATAATATATCATTATATTATAAAATGTACGTTAG